>NC_137215.1:3749342-3766842 GCF_949987685.1 Ammodytes marinus | reverse complement strand
ACACACACAATATCAACGAGTCATTTACAGGGAGGTCTGAAGCCTTCATACCATCCACTAACATTGTTCATCCTCAAATAATTATATTTTCTAAGAAACAAAGAAATGAAACCGGCCATTTTACCCACAATACATCTGAACAGAATTCTCGATGTAACCGATATTCTACCAAACAAAATAATCGATTGTCTTTATTTCATTAGCTAGTTAGTTCTGTGTGTTGCGTTGGCGAGATTTCAAATTTGACAAAGAATATTTGATCTTTGGTTTTGTTATTAAAGAAATGGTAACCACGGCGGAGGGCTCAGTTTTCCAAAATATATGAGTCACTCACTGGTGGTTTGGGATAAAAAAGGGATATTCTTGTGGGGAGATTTGAGATCTTTGATTTGGTCTGTCCTGTCTGTCATTTAGAATAACTTGCATGTATGTTGGGTTAGTCATTCAAACTGAAGTAGTGATTAATTTTGTGCTATAGTAGTCTTGATAGTGGTCCAATGGTTTGTGTGTGTGTGTGTGTGTGTGTGTATGTGTGTGTGTGTGTGTGTGTCTGTCTGTCTGTCTATGCCGAGGTGAGACACTGCAGGTGAACAGGGTAACATTTTGAACTAATAGGTATCATCTTGAATCTTTACCAGTTGATTACTGATTCACTCACTCACTCACTCACTCACTCACTCACTCACTCACTCACTCACTCACTCACTCACTCACTCACTCACTCACTCACTCACTCACTCACTCACTCACTCACACACACACACACACAATTGCCCTGACAAAAACACATGAACAAACATTACAGCACTGTTAAAACAATATTTTTATTATTACATGTTTGCAGAAACTAGTGTGAAAGAAGACATGTTATGGAAGATAAATAGACAAAAATCTCAAAATTGACCAGATCTAGAAAACGATGGGGGGTACCAGTGTTTAATATCTCCAAAACAATGGGATTGATTGTATTGAGGTGTTTTGTGTTTTGTACTAATTAGCAAATCCTACCATGTGAAAAGTGACATTTTAGGGGGCGCCCTTAGCTCAGTTGGTAGGGCGTCCCCCCCCCATGGGCCTCGGCCAGCAGCGGACCCGGGTTCGATTCCAGCCCCGCGGTAGTTCTCTGCATGTCACTCCCCTCTCTGCCCCATTTCAACTCTGTCTCTACACTATCAATAAAGCATAAAAAATGCCAAAATAAATATCTTAAAAAAAGTGACATTTTGATTATGTTAGCATTCAAGCTACGGCCTCACAGAGCCAATGCCATGTCTGTTTACTCATATTGGTTCTATGTAAATGTGGCTTCAGTAACAATGGTCATTTTCCAGTAATGTTATAAAGGCTAGACGCGTTAGATGAAGTTTGTCTGTTTGTAATCAGACAATTAATCCAACTTGGAAAACTAATCAGCAGACAGAGGATGATAATGTATTGTTGGACCATCAGTTTCAAACATGGCACTGAGTACTACACACACACACACACACACACACACACACACACACACACACACACACACACACACACACACACACACACACACACACACACACACACACATAACTAAAAAAAACAAATAAATAAATACAAATATGGTTCCTATTTACGGCTTCAGTCCTATTAACCAGAAACCCTCTCCAAAGATGATCTAACATCACACAGATTCCAAGTTCCAGCTGATCTGGTTCAAAATCTTCTATTTACTATTCAGTTTAAATTCAGTTCTCAGGGAAATACATTCACACCAGTTAAAGGTGTAGTCAGTGATTCTGGAGAACGCTTGTTGTCAAAATCACTTTTAGTCAAAATCAGTGAATATCTCCTCATGATCCGCTACCTGTCTGTACTGTGTGTGCGTTGGAAAAAAATGCAGTAGTTAATACACAGCCTAGGCTCTGTAAACTGGTATGTAAACAAAGGGGTCCAACTGCAGCTAGTAACATGCCAGTTTACAGAGCCTAGACTGTATATTAACACCAGATTTTTATCAGCGCACACACACAGTACTGACAGGTAGTGGATCTTGAGGAGATATTCACTGATTTTGACAACAAGCGTTCTCCAGAATTACTGACTCCACCTTTAGCAAAACCTTCATTGAATTCACATATTATGTTACAGTCAAACTCAGTTGTCTGTTGCAGTTTACACAAAACACATGAAAGAATCTAGAACAAAGGAACAAAGACTTTCTAATACCCAGACTGAGAGGAATTCCTCGAACAATCTGGAATGGATTGTGTGATATACATAAAGGAGATCTTGTTAAACCTGCAGTGTGTAGAATTTTGGGTTTTATTTCCTCGCAGATTTTGTAGAAAGTAATTATAATATCCATAAGTACATTTAATTTAGTGCATAATGCTTTTTTTTCCTTAGAAAGGGTCTCATATATGTCCATATTTCTGCATATTTTGGACCAAGGCCTTGTGCCGCCATCTTGAAAGTGTCATAGTTGGAATGTCATCAGGTGCATTGTTTAAAATTTAGAATTGTTCTTGTCCTTGAAGGCCACTGTAGCTTCTGTTATTATTCGAAAGGGGTGGGGTTACCCAGGGAGCGTTGCATTCTAGAACTTTGTAGAACTTTCTTGATGATGTCATATTACACACTGCACCTTTTAAGTTGGCTGTGTATATCTGGCCTGAGTTCATAGGGACTCATGTTCGGCTGCTCCCTGTTTATAGTAGAACACTGTTTTTATTTATTTTTTATTTTTATGCTTTATTGATAGTGTAGAGACAGAGTTGAAATGGGGCAGAGAGGGGAGTAACATGCAGAGAACGACCGCGGGCCGGAATCGAACCCGGGTCTGCTGCTGGCCGAGGCCCATGGGGGGGGGACGCCCTACCAACTGAGCTAAGGGCGCCCCCTGAAAACTGTTTTAAGGAATTAAAGCATTTCTGTTATAACCTTCAGAATGTAATAGCTCAGTCATAAAAAAATTAGAAAATAAACTGTTATGTAGCAGCGTGTGTTCAAGGTTTTTTTTCAAGGTTGGACAGCAGAGTCCAACTTTAGTTAGGAGTGTACCACTACTTTTTTAAATTGACTGGCTACATGCACTTTTGCAACAGCTTTTTGTGGTAGGCCTATATAAGTAATTAAATCGTTTTCGTTTTAACCTTCAAATCTTAATGGTTCAATCACCAAACAAAACAAAAGCCCATAACGTAATAAAAATGATTACAATCCCAATAGAGTATCTATCTATCTATCTATCTATCTATCTATCTATCTATCTATCTATCTATGTATCTATCTATCTATCTATCTATCTATCAATCTATCATTTGTGTGTGTTTGCATGTGTGTGCGTCTGTGTCTGTATGCGTGTGTGTGTGTGTGTTTGCATGTCTGTGTCTGTATGCGTGTGCGTGTGTGTGTGTGTGTTTGCATGTCTGTGTCTGTATGCGTGTGTGTGTGTGTGTTTGCATGTCTGTCTGTATGTGTGTGTGCGTGTGTGTGTGTGTGTTAGCGAGAATGTTGTACTGTACATTCCTCGGCCCTTTGAGTGAGTCAGTGCAGAGCTGGCAGTGTGTAGCTCATATAGCAACAGTCTGGTTTTAGTATTATCTTACTGAATGTTTATACAATATAATAAAATGCAGCCTTACAACACAGACTTGTATTCGCTTTTTAATGTGAGACACTGCAGGGAAGAACATTGTTTAGAGATTTGTCTACAAGTATAAATAAAAGGTCCAACATGTACATTCAGGTGTTTATTTGACTAAACCTTGTCTGTTTGCGTCTGTATATTTCTCCTATACAACCATCTTTAACGGCCATTATCTCAACATTTATCTAATATGTTGCAAAAATGAAGTAACGATTTTAACTCTGGCTTCGACCTCAGTTATTCACACGGCATCCAATAATCCTGGTTTGTTCGCGTCTGTCAGGATTGTACCAAAATGGCAGGCCAGAACCCAATAGCACGACAACAAACAGTTCAGGTATTGCAACAAAGTTTAATAAGGAATCAAACCAGGTGGTAGCGAGGCAACAAGTCCAAGAGGGGCAGGCAAAGGGATAATCCAAAATCCAAAAAGGCTGGGTCAAAACACGAATAGGCGGGCAGGTAAACAGGCAGGAATTCAGAATGGCTGGAGAGCAATGTAACACAAAGACAATCTGGCAGGGAACTGAGGGAATGAACCGGTATATATACTGTGGGGCTAATAGCTGATGGGGAGCAGGTGAGTGTGGTTAGACCAGGTGGAAGTAATCAGCAGGGAGTGCAGAGCAGGGGGGAGTGGCCGGGTCTGAAATGACAAGAGAGTTAATATGGGAACAGACAAGTGACAAAAAACTAAATTGTGGCTGAAGTAGTGACAGCGTCACCATTTTGTGAGATTTTTTACTCCGCCTCACGTCGGGGGGAGGAAGATAGCTGACGTATACCTCCGAGGCAAAGTGAGGGACAACGGGCGCCAATACATTTTAACCTCCGATAAAATAAAAACTAGCGTGGTCCAAAAAAATTCACCCCCCTCAGTGTTGTCATGGAGATATGACCTAAACATACATACTTAAATGGTTTTGTGGACCAGGCTGTAAATAGGTTTAATAAGACTTTGAAAACGGTCTGTCTAAGAAGTGAGTCAATGAGAGATGGCTGTCTACTGCTTCCACCCCCCTAGTGGCACTTCCTGGTTACTACAGTTGTGGTCACTTCCTTATTGGATGCTGGTAAACATCGCTGAGGTTGGGGCTTGGCTTCGACCCAATGTCTAAATTTTAAGATGCAAATTTAGACAAAGTTATTTAGATATTGCCAAATGTTTTTAATTAAACATTTCTGAAAAAAAATGTAATACAAAAAGCAATTGTTTCAATGTAAATCGTCAACTGACACATTTTCATGATGATATATATATACAGCCCTGGAAGAAATTAAGAGATCATTCCCAATGTTCAGTGTCTCTTGTTTGACTATTTATAGGCATATGATTGAGTAGAATGAACATTTTGGTTTAATAATATAAACTACTGACAACATTTCTACCAAATTCCCCACAGAAATATTGTCATCAAGAGCATTTCCCATTAAGTAATGTAGAGATGAAGATTTAAGAAAAATCCAGACTGGTCTCTTATTTTTTTTCCAGAGCTGTATTTAGGTTAAACATTTTTACCCTATCCACCTGTGTCAATGTCTCGCCATTAATCGTTGATTTGCAAAATTGCTCATACGGGAAATTTTCTATTGAAGTAAGTGAATCACATCTGATAGGATCTCTCTGCCTGTCTGCCATGTTTAGTGATGAATATGTGAACAACGCTTTGGTGACTTAGCCCTCACTCAAGTACCAACATGGCACTGAATACTAGTACACACACACACACTCACACACATATACACACGCACAGACAGACAGACAGACAGACAGACAAACACACACACACACACACACACACACACACGCACACACACACTCTCTCTCACACAAACACACACTCTCTTTCTCACTCACACACACTCACACACACACACACACACACACACACACACTCACACACACACACACACACACACACACACACACACTGTAGAATATCCCTTGCGTGAGACGCCAATAATACATGTAATCAAGTTGTTTTGTTTCACTTCAGTTAACTTGTCGTGCGGGTGGGTTAGGACTGTTACACATCTCACTAACTTCCTTTGAGCCTCTTGATTAAAGGTTCAGTCAGTGATTCTGGAGAACGCTTGTTGTCAAAATCACTTTTTGTAAAAATCAGTTACGATTCGCTACTTGACTGTGTGTGTGCATGCGCTGAACAAAAATCGAGTGCTGGTAATACACACGCTATAGGCTCTGTAAACTAGTATGCAATCAATATGTAAACAAAGTAGGGCCCACAGTAGCTATAGTGCCATGCTCGTTTACATAGCCAAGGCTGTGTATTAACATCATATTTCTTTCTCAGCGCATAGGCAGTACAGACACGTAGCAGATCGTAAGGAGATATTCACTGATTTTGACAAAAAGTGATTTTGACATCAAGCGTTCTCCAGAATCACTGACTCCACCTTTAATGGAGACTTAGAACCCATTTTTACATGTATGCATTAGCTGTCTTTGTTTCTATGACGACACGCACCACACTTTTATATGAATTCACTAGTTTCACAAGCAATGTGGGAGGGTTTTCGGACATTTATTTGATATTTTTTCGGCACATTTTCCATTTACTAGTTAATAAAATATACTTTTAAGATATATAGTTAAACATTTTACATCCTCCTTTCCCTGTAGGCTTCATGGCACCAGCTCCTGCATAGTTTAAATGGTGGGTGGTTGGCAGCGGTCCCAAGAACACAAAGACTTAAAGGTTCTCCGAGGAACTTTCCATTTGTGTTCATTCTTGCACCCCCTTTGGACAAAAGCGAGTGTTTTTACTACACCAGCTGTTGTTCCTGGGTGAGTGTTTACCCATGACAAAGGCATTAAGAAAAACTATATAAAAATAGCATTCTTTGCACTGATGGTTTTGTTTCCTGTAACATGTAATTCATGATCATCAGAGGAAAAATTAGACTGTTTCAGAATATTTTTAAAGATCCTCGAAGCACCTTTTAAAGAATCGCAATCATAATTTTTGCCATAATCGAGCAGCCCTAACTCTGACAAAAAGTACATATGAGTAAACCATGTAGAATGAGTAAAAATAACGTCCTTATCTTCACATTTCTGCTTAGCAAACTACTTGCTACCTGCTATCAGTTTAGCATTAGCACAATGATCACATCTGGTTCATTTCCACTCAAACACACACACACACACACACACACACACACACACACACACACACACACACACACACACACACACACACACACACACACACACACACACAAAGGCAAAAAAAAAATCAGCAGCTAAATCAATAGCTATTATCTCCCTGGGTGAGTGTGCTTTGATCTTAGCTCAATGCTAATCTTTAAAAACAGCTAAAAATGGGCTGAAGACTGCCACTCACAAAGCCCTTTATATCCCTGTGATGTTTCAATCAGTGCTCTTGAGGCCTACACACACACACACACACACACACACACACACACACACACACACACACACACACACACACACACACACACACATACACACACACACACACACACACACACACACACACACACACACACACACACACACACACACACACCAATACAGACCTTTAAAGGGTAAGTTAAAAGTTCATAGCTTTTAGCCCTAATCTCTTGCTAATGGTCGCTTGTTGAGTTAATAGTTAAATAACAGGCGGGATCATTCGCCCCTTGAGAGTAAATCTAAACACATGTTCTCTCTCACACACACACACACACACACACACACACACACACACACACACACACACACACACACACACACACACACACACACACACACACACACACACACACACACACACACACACACACACACACACACACACACACACACACACACACACACACACACACACACACACACACACACACACACACACACACACACACACACACACACACACATTAAAGCCTTCAGATGTACTTGGACCCTCTGACCTACAAGTACAGTGAGATAAGGGGCAGCTGGGCATGACTGAGTATCAGGGTTAGAAAGAGAATTTTTCTTTTTTTTTATGAGGAATTAGTCGCAATTTTACTGTAACAAATCAACCTGTAAAGCACTGTGTGTCACCAAGTAAAATAACAACTTTATTCCCATAATATTTAAAATTTTCTTTGCAAATTAATAAAATTCTTGTTAAATTGTCCCAGAACAGCTTCACTCTAACAATTCTATTATTATTATTATTATTATTATTATTATTATTATTATTATTATTATTATTATTATTATTATTATTATTAATATTAATATTAATTTTTTTCATAGGCATGGCCCTGACACTCTAGCTGTGGGCTGGCCCTTGTTAAAAGTGAAAATGTAAAGAGTAAAATCAGTGGGTCAAAGTGTGTGTATATATATATATAGGATGAAGGTTTGTAACATTGTATATGAAAGCATGCATTAAAAATAGTAACCATAACTTTTTTTTTGTTTTTCCCTTATTTTATATCTATACACCGACCAAGTTCATACAAGAAGTCTTTCAACCAAACGTTACAGGATGGCTCAACCGTGCGGGTAACAGATCCTTCATTTAAATGTTTCGATTTAATATAGAAATGCATGAAAAGAAGAGTACAAAAATAAAACATTTGTATAATATTAATTTGACATATGACAAAGGAGACAAAGATATATATGCAATAGATGAATGAATACATCTCCCAGGTAAATGCCGCTTAACATTCACTTATCAAAAGGTTATACACAAAAAAAACGACAAAGGACAGAATTGAATTATCAGACTGTGTGTGAGTAATAGTTAATTATGTGTTTGTTGTTAGAACATGAATACATCTGGTATAAAGTGCATTGCTATCTGCATGACAGTCGAGGGTATAGTCACATTTTTGTACATCTATATATTGACATGAAACCGTCTTACAACTCTCTATATAACATAGGGCTTGTTTCGCAGACATGGATTAAGCCTTAAATTCTGGATTAAATTGTACTTTCAATATAGCCTGACATCGCTATATTGTACTTCCGCTCAATTTTAATTTCCCTTCAGTAGTCAGTCTGGGTCCGCGGTATATTCTTAGGTTTTCTCCGGACAGATTTTTGCCGGTCCAATCAGCGAACAGAGGGAGTGGCTCAGAAGCCGGCGCATGACATACGTCACGACCAAACGTTATGCGATTGGTTGGCAGATCCAGAGTGGCACTGGGCAGATCCAATGGTTTTAAACTTCAACAGACACCCGCCTTCAAGTGAGGTAACGTTTGTAAATTGAGCGATTTCAGACCTTCTGTACAAATGAAATGAAGTACGATGGTCTGGTTGGACCAGGCTACTTTCAATGGACGATCTCCATTCAAAATTCCATTCAATCCAGGACTATAAACTTAATCCATGTCTGTGAAACTGGCCCCTAGTGTTTAAACTACTACAGTGGTAATTGTTAGTCAAAATGCAGTACACTGTTCTTTGAAATGGACATTCATACAAACAGGTAAATTCAGAATCCATAAAACAATACTTCATATTTGTTGACATCAATTTAGTGAGACGGCTAACTGTGTTAAGGCGAGACACTACAGGTAAAAAAATATTTTTTCAATACTCTGAATCAAAAATCTCAATTTCTAAATCACTGACATCAACTAAACTTTCCATAATAATTCTTAGCATTATTCTGAAGGTTATTACAGAAGGATTTGTTCATATGTTGTAAATTGTCTGATTTATGAGACATTTCGTTCCTAAAAACATGCTGAAAAGGCATTTTTAAGACCTTTTATAAGTATTTTTTGATTTATAAAATGACAAAAGGCTGTATCCAAAATCTGTTCTGTATAAAATTTGGACTCTAATATGTTATAAAAAAAGTCAATAAAGATTTTTAACTCTGGCTTCATCCAACATCTATAATAGATTTTAAGTTTCTAAGTAGCTGCAAATGTACGTATAATTACCGGTAGTTAGATATTGCCAAAATTTGCCTAATTATTCAAAAATTGTGATAGAACAATAGTTTTAATGTCAGTAATCAACTGGGAAAAGTTCCACGATGATATCTATAAGTTCAATTGTTTAGCCGTATTCACCTGCAGTGTCTCGGCTTAAATCATATACTGTTGCCTGTTAAGATTAAAGTAAAATTTCCACTTATGAATCGGCCAATTAAAACAGTTTAGGTTCCAGATGTGCAGCTCTGATTGGCTAACACACAGGGTCGAGTAATCACAGCCACAGAAACACAGGAAATGCTTGTGTCCTTTTGGCATGCTGACTTCCATCACAATAACATTGTAATTGCCATTTTTACTGCTCGCTATTTTTATGCATCTTTTTATGCAGTCTGGGGGTTGTGTGTGTCTGTGTGTGTGTGTGTGTGTGTGTGTGTGTGTGTGTGTGTGTGTGTGTGTGTGTGTGTGTGTGTGTGTGTGTGTGTGTGTGTGTGTGTGTGTGTGTGTGTGTGTGTGTGTGTGTGTGTGTTTGTGTGTGTGTGTGTGTGTGTGTGTGTGTGTGTGTGTGTGTGTGTGTGTGTGTGTGTGTGTGTGTGGTAGCTGGCCTGGGCGCCTGGCAACCATTGAAAATTCCATGGTGCCAATTAACTTGAATCACAAAATGCAAGTTTGCAAATTCCCGTTTCACTGTTTTGTTTTTAGAAGAGAAACTATAGATCGTTGTGGATGAATTTTCCATTAGTATAAAATGTCAGACTATAAATGATGAGCAGATCCCATGTTTAAAGCTATAGTGCGTAACTTCTGTAGCCAAAATGAGGAATTCTGAGTGATTACAACAACACTGTCGGTGCATCTACATGAGGAAAAGCCTTCAGTGATGGCGCATGGATTTTATACCTTCTGCTGTACGTCCAGGTTTTTTTCTTAGCAGTAGAATCAACAACTGAAACATTTCTTGGGCTCTTCTTCTTGGGATTTTTCTGAGCTCCTGCAGCAGTGTCGGGGAGGGGGGGGGTGACACCAGTTTGTAAACGCTGCCATACTGAGAAATACAGAGAGAGTTTTGTGGAGCTGATAATAGGCTTAATCAACTTTGTGACAACTAGATGGCTTCTTGAATGTAACCGACATTAATTCATATGAAAAAGTTACGCACTATAGCTTTAAGATCATAGTCATAACAAATCTCTTGGCTCAGCAGTCAACAGGACTCTGCTACTTGCTAATTAAATGTTGAATAATGTTCGTTTTCTGTCCCATGTACAAAAAAAAGGTGTATACTTCTAAAATTCGAAAGAACGTACTCTCACAGATACACATTCACGTTGTACTAATAACGTCTATAAACGGTGAGAGAGATGGTGATTTTGAAGATGGTGACTGGGTTTGTTGAATGGCGTTCATAGTTGAATTTTTTAGTTTTTTTATACAGTCTGGGGGTTGTGTGTGTGTGTGTGTGTGTGTGTGTGTGTGTGTGTGTGTGTGTGTGTGTGTGTGTGTGTGTGTGTGTGTGTGTGTATTCCATGCTAAAGGCTGCATTGCGCTGCAGCCCCTGATAAGTGCTGTACAACATTCCAGATGACGTCATATCACATGTGGCGGAGCAGAGGGGGAGCGGGACGGTTTAGTTTCCCTTTTTGGATTTCTTCATCCTGGAAAGAGGGAGAGAAAATTTGACATAAGTTTATTCAAGTTAATAAGGAAATAAAACAGAAGTGTGTGGATGCAATGTCACAATCATATAACAACAGCAGAGAGAAAATTTGATATAAGTTAATAAGAGAACTAGAACTGTGTGGTTAGGGTAAGGCATACAACCATTTGCTAACCATTTTTCTTGTCCTGCTGTATGTCTATTCATGTTTTAGTTTGTCAAGAGCAATACAGATAGACTGAAATTGATTGTATGATGATTGTTCACATGCTTAACAAAATTAGAAAATATATATTTTTTTGCATATGGCAATGGTGTAAAGAAGGTAAAACTCCAAAGAAGATGAAATATTGTACAATGTCACTCTAACTATATGTAAGGTCCCAGTAACCTTTGAACCCCCAAAAATCTAGTCTGTCCATCCTCGAGTCCAAGTGAAAATGTGTGGTAAATTTGACAAAAATCCCTCAAAGCATTCTTTAAGTATCGTTCTCACAAGATTTTAGGTCACAGTAACACCTTGATTTTCTCCCCAAAGTGAAAATACAAAGTCAAAAATCGTATGAGCTGCCAAACAGCAGGCTTAAAACTAAAGGCGATCGTGCATTCTCCGTGGTTGCCCCGAAACTTTGGAACAGCTTACCACACCATATTCGCTCATCTGAGTCTCTGGAAACCTTCAAGTCCGCACTCTTAAAACTCACCTTTTTTCACAGGCTTTTACGTTTTAATGAATTGTTTTGTGTCATTGCTGTAAGTGTTTTTTAATGTGTGCTGTTGTATTTTAATTTATGTATTTTATGTAAAGCACTTTGGTGAATTTAGGTTCTTATAAGGTGCTATATAAATAAAAGTGACCTTGACCTTGAAATCCGATGTACACACAATCGTTTTTCTTTCTTCCCAATTTGGTCAATATAATGAGAACGAACACAATGTGATTTGACCGTGAAAGTGCAACAAGTAAACACCGTTCTGAAAAACTAATGAGTATTTGTTTAGCCGCGTCTAGATGCCAAGATCACAAAGAGAAAGTTTAAAACATCCAAAATAAATTGACTTCCAGGATTCGCTCGTATACCAACAGCTGCTTCGACTTTACGGGAACACAGACTTTCATTTGAATCCTTTGTTGATGTTTTTTTTTCTTCACAGAAGGAAGGAGAGCTTTTTATAAACCTTTGATTTTTTTTGTAGCAAGTAAATAAAAAACGGAATTGCTCGCGGATGTAATTTTTCAGAACATTAATTTGCAGAATTTGGGAGAGCGATACAAACATGCAACTGCTACAAACTCCATTAACTAGTATAAACACTAAAGCATGGGTGGGCAGTTTGGTTATTGACATTGGAATAACACTAGTTCAATGCATATTTCTTTTTTTTTTAAGATATTTTTTGGGCATTTTTATGCTTTATTGATAGTGTAGAGACAGAGTTGAAATGGGGCAGAGAGGGGAGTGACATGCAGAGAACGACCGCGGGCTGGAATCGAACCCGGGTCCACTGCTGGCCGAGGCCCATGGGGGGGGGACGCCCTACCAACTGAGCTAAAGGCGCCCCCGTTCAATGCATATTTCAACTGATTAAAAATGACTAGAGAGGGTAGCATGATGCATGACTTACAAACATGAGCCCTAAAGGTGGAGTCAGTGATTCTGGAGAATGCTTGCGGTCAAAATAATTTTTGTTAAAATCAGTGAATATCTCCTCACCAATACCTGCTCACCCTAGGCTCTGTAAAAGGGCATGTTAACATACCCTTTGTTTACACACCAGTTGACAGAGCCTAGGCTGTGTATTAACACCAGATCATTTTCAGCACACACACACAGTATGGTAGCGGATAGGGTTGCAAAATTCCGGGAATTTTCAAATTTGGAAACTTTCCATGGGAATTAACGGGAATTTATGGGAATTAACAGGAATTAACGGGAATAAACGGGAATTTACTAAATTCAAAGCAACTCAAATGCACTAAATTCTCCTAACTATGTTATTTCAGTCCAGGCAAACGCTATAGACAGAAAAAAGCAGTTTTCTCAACTAAGTTTTAATATATTTATGACCATTTCATTTCAAATCAGATTTTTTTTTAAGTTTATTGAGATACCAAACTTGATTGATAGTGTAGAGACAGAGTTGAAATGGGGCAGAGAGGGGAGTGACATGCAGAGAACGACCGCGGGCGGGAATCGAACCCGGGTCCGCTGCTGGCCGAGGCCCATGGGGGGGACGCCCTACCAACTGAGCTAAAGGCGCGCCATATATTGATTTTTACTAGACCAGGTTTACAGAGGCTTAAACTGTGATTTTAAATATAGTTGGGGACAATATATTTTAGCATAATCTTGACTAATACAACCAGATTTTATGCAAGTACATTTGGTAAATTGCACATAGCACACATCCTACTGCAGGGGTACTGAGGCCACGCCCCCTACATGCACTGTGCATTCCTCCATCACATGAAGGGGCATTTTAATGTATTTATTGAATGGGGTCAGACAGATGAGCAATATTTTACTCAACATTCATCTTTTTGTTGTTCAGTGAAATTATTGATTGTCATAAAATAATCAAAACTTGATAAAGTTCTTCTTACAAATAAATCTGTTCAAATGTAATGTTTTTTAATTGTTATTTTGCATGGATGTCTGTCTGCCTATGACCAAACATAGTGTTTAAATGTTTAGATCTATGTTGGGATATGAAAAAAAAAACATTTAAATTACTGCCATTTAGTTAATTCCTATAATTTCCAATTTTGAATATTCCCAAAATTCTCGAGCGGAAGTTCCCGGGGGAAGTTTCCGGAAATTTACCGGAAGCTTTCCACCCCTTTGCAACCCTAGTAGAGGATCATGAGGAGATTAACACTCATTTTGACAAAGTGATTTTGACAACAACCTTCTCCAGAACGGCTGACTCCACCTTTAACACACACACACACACACGCACACACACACGCACACACACACACACACACACACACACACACACACACACACACACACACACACACACACACACACACACACACACACACACACACACACACACACACACACACACACACTTCCATTGAATATACGTTTGTCCTCGTCCCCTTTGAATGGATGTGTAATGTGAAACGCATTAGGTCTGATCCGTTGTAAATGACCCGCTGCTGTCTACTCTGTTTTGTGATGCAGAAGAAGTGTTCACAGTTCACACCTCCAAACAGTCTAATGCTCCACCATCATTCTCTAGACAGAAAGTCTGACTGTGGGACGGGCCCGTGGGTGGATCACTCAGGGGGCAATGAGTGTGTCTAATAGAGCTGTTTAGGGCAATGAGTGTAATAGGTCAATGCATTTTAGTTGTGATAGTCAAGGGGCCACTTAATGTCTATGATAGAGCGTTTTGAGTTCCCCTAGGTGAATCGCCCTGAGATCTCACACACACACACACACACACACACACACACACACACACACACACACACACCCACACACACCCACACACCGATAGCAGCAGCAGCAGCTACCAAACAGGGTGCAAGTTAACTTTTCTGGAGAGATTTAGGGGTCAGTGTCTCTTTGCCAAGGGACACTTGGACATTTGGCGGGGAGACGGGGGATCGAACCACCAACCCTGTAACCTAGTTTGCCACACACACACACACACACACACACACACACACACACACACACACACACACACACACACACACACACACACACACACACACACACACACACACAGTTGAACTTACTTGTGGATAGCGTTCTTCAGATATTGCTGCAGCCATCTGATCTCTGGGTTCACACACACTTCCTTGTTGGTCTTCAGCCTGGCACTGATCAGAAAAAGCGAGAAAAAAACTTTAGTAAAAATAATCATATATTGTATTTATAAAGCACTTTTCTACACACCAAAAGTCACTCAAGAAACTTAAAGTCACTTCATATACAGCTCCGGAAAAAATGAAGAGACCAGTCTGGATTTTTCTTCAATCTTCATCTCTACATTACTTATTGAAAACGCTCTTAATGACAAAAAAATGTATTGGAATTTGGTAGAAATGTTGTCAGTAGTTTATATTATAAAACCCAAATGTTCCTTCTACTCAAACATATGCCTATAAATACTAAAACGAGAGACACTGAACATTTGGAGTGGTCTCTTCATTTTTTCCAGAGCTGTATATCTGCCAATCAATCATGCCTCAGTCGTGGATGAAAGGGTGAAAAATGCAAAATGGCCGACGCCATGTGTTCACAGCGAATTGTTATCAAACTAAATGAATTAACACTTCCTTGTCAATTTGACCCACGCGGAGACGTATCACACTTTCAGCCTATGTGTGATGCTGCTACAGATATCCATCCATTCAGCCTTCAGTTTGTGTTGAATCTAGCGCCCCCTTTGGTCCAACAATCAATCTATCTATCTATCTATCTATCTATCTATCTATCTATCTATCTATCTATCTATCTATCTATCTATCTATCTATCTATCTATCTATCTATCTATCTATCTATCTATCTATCTGTCTGTCTGTCTGTCTGTCTGTCTGTCTGTCTGTCTGTCTGTCTGTCTGTCTGTCTGTCTGTCTGTCTGTCTGTCTGTCTGTCTGTCTGTCTGTCTGTCTGTCTGTCTGTCTGTCTGTCTGTCTATCTGTCTATCTATCTGGCTATCTGTCTATCTATCTGTCTATCTGTCTGTCTGTCTGTCTGTCTGTCCAAAAGATCTTGGACAGCAGGCGAGTGACAGAGAGACGGCAGGATGCATGGCCATGAGGTAATGTATTTATATGTGACTGTGTCAGATTAATAATGGTGATATGACCATCGGGCAAAAAAGTTAACTTTGATTTAGTAGCATTTATATACACAGGCTTTCCCCATCTGCCTGCCTGAAATTATTTGGTCTGAATTTGCGTGGATTAAGACCTGAGCAAATGGATTGATTACAACTATATAAAAATACTGTTCTTTACACTGATAGTCTCGTTTGCTGTTCCATGTCATTTAAGAGGAAAAATTAGACTGTTTCAGAAATTTTTGTAAGTTCCTGGTAGGAGGTTTAATGTGCAGTTAAATGTTTAGCACGTGTAGGTTGAGGTGGTCAACAGGGTCCTCTCTATAAGCAGCTTCACAACCCTTTGGTTATTTAGAGATCGGGTCAAGACTGGATCAGATGTCTCTATGTGGGAGATCCTGCCTTGTGTGACCCTTCGCAGATTCTTCTTTTAGGTGACTAAAAATCTGTTTTCTTAATACGCAGCCTAGGCTCTGTAAACAGGCATGTAAAACACCTATTACCGCCCATTTAAATATTGACAAGCTTATTGTCAGTAGTTCGACCAAAAACACTATGTTACTGTAATTCCATAGCGATAAATCATAGCCTATATCCACACTATTGTTGCTAGCTGTGGTTGGTCGGTCTGTGACACTTTGCTTGCAAACCAGTTTACAGAGCCTAGGCTGTGAATTAACATCTGTTTTTTTTCAGCGTGCACACACAGTACAGACAGGTAGCTGATCATTAGCAGATATTCACTGATTTTGACCAAAAGTGATTTTGACAACAAGCATTCCCCAGAATCACTGACTGCAACTTTAACTGATCCTGGAGTTTCCCTATATATTGTATGTAACCATTGGCATTTAGCTAGTGTTGCACTATAACATCGCTCACACAAACCTATATACAGCTCTGGAAAAAAATAAAGAGACCACTTCAAATGTTCAGTGTCTCTTGTTTTACTATTTAAAGGCATATGTTTGAGTAGAATGAACATTTTGGTTTTATAAAATAAACTACTGACAACATTTCTACCAAATTCACAATACACTTTTTGTCATTAAAGAGCATTTTCAATAAGTAATGTAGAAATTAAGATTTAAGAAAAATTCCAGACTGGTCTCTTAATTTTTTTCGGAGCTTTATGTGCAACGTATGACATCAGACATCATTCTAAAGCTTGTGTCAGGGCCCTACGAGGAGGAAATGTTTCGTGACAAGAAAATGGGACGAAAACTCAGTTACAAAAAAACCCACAATAATTTATTTCCTGTTGAAAAACAAAACTGTGTCCAGTTCCCAGCTCCCCTTCACGATCAGTCATACTCAAATGGAACACTTCCTGAGGATGTGTCACTGGGTAAAAAGGGTGTGTGTGTGTGTGTGTGTGTGTGTGTGTGTGTGTGTGTCTGTGTGTGTGTGTGTGTGTGTGTGTGTGTGTGTGTGTGTGTGTGTGTGTGTGTGTGTGTCTGTGTGTGTGTGTGTATGAGAGAGAGAGAGAGTGACT
>NC_137215.1:3732598-3735098 GCF_949987685.1 Ammodytes marinus | reverse complement strand
GGCCAAGATTGTTAGTGTTGAAAAGTGCATCCTATTTGGGCGATTCTGACCCACAATCCAGTGCGCACGTGAAGTGACGTAACATCGACGAAGCCTCCATATGAAAACAAACGGGGATGCGACGGATATAAAAGCAAGAGGCAAGATCAAGGCGCAATGTAATGATGAAATAAGAGAGTAAAGTATGTCCCAATAGTATGCCTACTGCATCCTAACTAGATTCTTTTTATCGTCGGATGTAGTATGTAGAATAGAAAAAAGAAAGAGTATGCGATTCGGAACGCAACCTATGTTTGGTTAAAGGCCCTGGCAACCCAAATTCACAAAATCCTTGTAACTATGTTATGGGGGGGGGGGGGGGGGGGGGGAGGGGACTGAATGCTAATATGTATATGAAAGGTTTTAGGAATATTTGTCGACCCCCCGAAAAAATGTCAGTTGGTCGACCATTTGAAAAATCCTGATTCGAATGTTGCCTGAGATCCCATTTACACACGTCACACAAAGCTACTTGAAAAAAAGTTATTCAAACTTTTTTTGAAAAACAATTATCAAACAATTATGAAATTGATAATGCATTATTGATATGAATTTTCAACAAAATATAATACAAACAAGTTGCAAGCCAGCGAAAACTGCCACTAAGTAAATTGCAGAAACTAAAAAGTGCAGATTTTCCAAGAAATGTCACATTTTTGTTCTCAATAAATCTGGGTTGTCTTTTATCTGGGGCTTGTCAATGTGGGTTCAATTAGAGAATCAATAGTCACATTAAATTAAAACTAAAATGAATTATTTTCATTTTAAGGCCTCGAAAATGTCTTTAGTTTCAGTAGTTAAATACAAAAAAATGGCAAAAATAAACTAATTGACCTACTTGAATCACTATGCAAATATGAATGTAGCAAGTTGCTGCAAAATTCAGTTAAAGACCTACTTCACCGGTGTTAATATGAAGGTGTATTGAACTCTGAGATCCATGTAGTATAAATGTGCAAACATTTTTAGAAATCGGTTCATCCTAGCCTGAGAAAAGGCAGAAAGAGCGTTTTATGGTGTCACTGTCTCACCCTACATTTTACCATGCGTGACATCACACATGGTAAAATGTAGGGTTAGGATTAACAGGACAGCTGGGCCAAGGGAAGACTGAGTGAAGACTAAGTGAAGGAAAACTTAATTCATTATATTATAATAGTGATTTTATAATGATATAACGCCGGTTTCGTATGGGTGAAGTATTCCTTTAAGCGACTAGAGTCAATACATGGCGTCCACTTCTCCCCAAACACTGGCCCCTCACGGTGAATGTGATTTCACGGATGGAAATGTAACGGGAGACTCCTCAACAGAAAACCAACGCTTCTCTCTGCGCTTGTTAAGTGTTGAAAATATCTTCATTCAAGCCCAACTGAGACAGAATGTTAATGGCTTTCAAATTAACATTGTTCGGCCGTCCAAATACTTTTAAGTCTGTCCACGCAAGCCGGGCCCAGCTGTGTGTGTGTGTGTGTGTGTGTGTGTGTGTGTGTGTGTGTGTGTGTGTGTGTGTGTGTGTGTGTGTGTGTGTGTGTGTCTGTGTGTGTGTGTGTGTGTGTGTGTGTGTGTGTGTGTGTGTGTGTGTGTGAGCGTGTGTGTGTGTGTGTGCGTGTGTGTGTGTGTGCGTATACTTTTAAGCCCCGGCCCAGCTGCGTAAATATGTAGGATTTGCCCAAAGGGAATATAAGTTACATTTCATACTGAAAGGCCCCGTGGCAGAGACACAGACAGACAAGACCATTCA
This sequence comes from Ammodytes marinus, assembly GCF_949987685.1. Taxonomy (NCBI): domain Eukaryota; kingdom Metazoa; phylum Chordata; class Actinopteri; order Uranoscopiformes; family Ammodytidae; genus Ammodytes; species Ammodytes marinus. The sequence goes on along the minus strand of NC_137215.1, from coordinate 3,733,315 downwards.
GACAGAGTTCAACCCTTAGAAATACAATATGTAGAAGGGACACTTATTAATAATTAATCATAACTATAATAAGAATTAAATCATAATAAGTTGCATATCACCATTAAAAACAATAGTTTACAAAGTGTTTTTACATTAGAATCAAAATCAAATACAAAAGAAATCACATCAAATCAATACACATTAACACATCATTGTAAAGATGAACCAGCTTTTAAGGTGGAGGCGCTCCGGTGGTGTAGTGGATAGAGCGCATACCATATTGGCTCCGTCCTTCGTTGCAGTGGTCGCGGGTTCAAATCTGACCCTTGGACCTTTACTGCAGGTCATCCCCCCTCTATCTCTCTGTCTCTGTCTCCCCATTTCAACTCTGAACTATCTAATAAAGCTTGAAAATGCCCAAAAAATGATCTTTAAAAAAATATATAAATATATCAGGACAATAAGCAAAGCCTCAACTGTCGTGAGCCAACTATCTATTCTCTTCCCAAGTTAGCTGTCAGTCACATAATCAAAATAAAATGTTTTGATTATTTTGGAGAGAGATGAGAGAAATGTAGATATGGGAATGTGGCTTAAATGTCTTCAAGATTGTGACTGTATTGATAACATCAGAGGGACTAGATGATATCTGTTTTGTTATGCCTCATTTAAAAACATTAAAGGAATAATTCTGCATGTTATCTCTACTATTTCGCAAAATATTCTTACTGCTAA
>NC_137215.1:3705098-3710098 GCF_949987685.1 Ammodytes marinus | reverse complement strand
CGGGGCACTGCTGCCCCCGCCGATTAAAAACAACAGTAGCCTATAAGCGGAAATGATGTACGAGCTGATTTCCATACAGCGCGGGGAATTCGAATCCGGATCGCAAACGCGCATAGAAGACGCATTGTTAAGGCCAGGTGTGAACAAGCATATTACATTTACATATAACGATCGGATTCCTCAGAACCACATATTAATGCCAGGTGGAAACAGGGTCTGAGTGTGTGTGTAATTTAATTTTACTTTATTAGCTTGTGGGATCCGAAAAGCTTTCTGTGTGTGTGTGTGTGTGTGTGTGTGTGTGTGTGTGTGTGTGTGTGTGTGTGTGTGTGTGTGTGTGCCTGCCTGTCTGCATCCGTGTGTGTGTGTGTGCCTGACATCTCTGCATGTGTCTGTGTGTGTGTGTCTGCCTGCCTGCATGTCTGCCTGCATGCGTGTGTGTCTGCCTGCGTGCGTGTGTGTGTGCCTGACATCTCTGCATGTGTGTGTGTGTCTGCCTGCCTGCATGTCTGCCTGCATGCGTGTGTGTCTGTGTGTGTGTGTGTGTGTGTCTGCCTGCGTGCGTGCGTGCGTGCGTGCGTGCGTGTGTGTGTGCCTGACATCTCTGCGTGTGTGTGTGTGTCTGCCTGCCTGCATGTCTGCCTGCATGCGTGTGTGTCTGTGTGTGTGTGTGTGTGTCTGCCTGTGTGCGTGCGTGCGTGTGTGTGTGCCTGACATCTCTGCATGTGTGTGTGTGTGTCTGCCTGCCTGCTTGCGTCTGTGTGTGTGTGTGTGTCCGTGTGTGTGTCTTGCCCCCTCATTTCACACTGCATTCCTTACCGCTGCCTGAGAGAGACAGTGTGTGAGGACAGTGTGTGCGCCTGTAACTGCTCAAGATAATGACTTCGTATAAAAACATCAGACAAGTTTGAGTGTGTGTGTGTGTGTGTGTGTGTGTGTGTGTGTGTGTGTGTGTGTGTGTGTGTGTGTGTGTGTGTGTGTGTGTGTGTGTGTGTGTGTGTGTGTGTGTGTGTGTGTGTGTGTGTTCTTTTACCGTCCTCTGATTGGTCGAAATGAACTTATTTAATAATATTGGAACAGCTCATTTGAAGGCATTTGTCAGAATCAAACGAGTAAAATATTTTCCATTCATTTGGCCTGTCTAAAAATATAGACAATGAAGGCAGATGTAGGACAGCTGACTTAAAAAATGCTTGACTTTAAATGGATGGTTCAGTATTTTTGCTCTGGGATTGTATGAGGTATCTATGCATTAGTTGGTCTGTTACCTTGTACGGTCACTTTAAAACTATAGTGCGTAACTTCTGTCTTCCCTATGTGGAATTCTGAGTAATTACAACAACACTGTCGGTGCATCTACTTGTACATGAGGTAAAGCCTTCAGTGATGGCGCATAGATTTTTATACCTTCTGCTGTACGTCCAGGTTTATTCTAAGCAGTAGAATCAACAACTGAAACATTTCTTGGGCTCTTCTTGGGGATTATTCCGAGCATAATAATTTTTGTGGTAACCGACATTCATTTCTATGAAAAATTCACGCATTACAGCTTTAACAATTTTTTTTTGCAGAAGTCAAAACCACCACTGCAGTTTCTGCAGTAGAGTCTTACAAATAAGCAACATTGGGCGCTCCGGTGGTGTAGTGGATAGAGCGCGTACCATATTGGCTCCGGCCTTCGTTGCAGTGGTCGCGGGTTCAAATCTGACCCGTGGACCTTTACTGCAGGTCATCCCCCCCCCTCTCTCTCTCTCTGTCTGTCTCCCCATTTCAACTCTGTAATACCTAATAAAGCTTGAAAATGCAAAAAAAATATATTTTTAAAAATAAACAACATGCAATGCTGCACCCTTCTGTTAGCTAAGGAGTACAAACACACATCAATGTCACAACCTCTCATTGCAGTAGATTTTAAACTTCCGGACTCAAACAGTTATCCAATCAAACTCCTGAAGCAGAAACGGACATGACAGTTAACCGTTAGATTTTTGGAAGAGAGACATTTGGAGGTTACTATTTATTTGGCCCTTGAATTAGCAGAAACTGGCGTCAAATTCACGATTTAGATTGTGTGTGTGTGTGTGTGTGTGTGTGTGTGTGTGTGTGTGTGTGTGTGTGTGTGTGTGTGTGTGTGTGTGTGTGTGTGTGTGTGTGTGTGTGTGTGTGTGTGTGTGTGTGTGTGTGTGTGTGTGTGTTCACAATTTAGACGCCAAAGACTAAGCTCTCACAGTAGAGCATGCACAGATATACAGTACATATACTGTTGTTATGTGGGAACCTGGTCTGATGGGTGCTCTAAGTGGACATTTACATGGTGTGTGTGTGTGTGTGTGTGTGTGTGTGTGTGTGTGTGTGTGTGTGTGTGTGTGTGTGTGTGTGTTCAGTGTCCAGTATGTGTGTGTGTGTGTGTGTCTGTGTGTGTGTGTGTGTGTGTGTGTGTCTGTTTGTGTTCAGTGTGTGTCTGTGTGTGTGTGTTTGTGTGTCTGTCCCTCTGTGTGTCTGTCCCTCTGTGTGTGTGTGTGTGTGTGTGTGTGTGTGTGTGTGTGTGTGTGTGTGTGTGTGTGTGTGTGTGTGTGTGTGTGTGTGTGTGTGTGTGTGTGTGTGTGTGTGTGTGTGTGTGTGTGTGTGTGCATGTCTGACGGATGCTGTAAGTGGACATTTACATTGTGTGTTCATCCAGCTCATTAGCATACTGTGTGAACGCCGGGGATCAAAACGTCGCCAAATCACGCTCTCCTGCTAAAACCAAACTGAGCACAAGTAGACAGTAGACACATGGCAATACTTAAAGGTACAGTGTGTAATATGACATCATCAAGAAAGTTCTACAAAGTTCTAGAATGCAACGCTCCCTGGGTAACCCCAACCCTTTCGAATAATAACAGAAGCTACAGTGGCCTTCAAGGACAAGAACAATTCTACATTTTAAACAATGCACCTGATGACATTCCAACTATGACACTTTCAAGATGGCGGCACTAGGCCTTGGTCCAAAATATGCACAAATATGGACATATATGAGACCCTTTCTAAGGGAAAAATAAATAATTCAAAACTTTTTTTTCTGCTATTATGCACTAAATTAAACGTACTTATGGATATTATAATTACTTTCTACAAAATCTGCTAGGAAATAAAACCCAAAATTCTACACACTGCAGGTTTAAACCTTAACATGTATGCACTGCCGTCACCTTATTCTTGCTGTCCCACGAACACCCACGTACTATACTGCTGAGAATAATCCATGTTTTTTTGTCAGTTTGGTGAACAGTCAGAGTGATGTTGTTCGCTCATATCAGCACTCCTTCAGAACGCATAGAAGGTCTCTCGTCCAATCAAATCACTCGCTCAGAACCACTGCTGTGTAATAGACATTAGATCATTTGACTGTGAGAAGAGTTGAATTATATATATTTTTTTTTTAAGATTTTTTTTTGGGCATTTTTATGCTTTATTGATAGTGTAGAGACAGAGTTGAAATGGGGCAGAGAGGGGAGTGACATGCAGAGAACGGCCGCGGGGCTGGAATCAAACCCGGGTCCGCTGCTGGCCGAGGCCCATGGGGGGGACGCCCTACCAACTGAGCTAAGGGCGGCGCCCAAAGAGTTCCGTTTTTTGACCTTCAACTTAAATTGTTCTGGTTCAATTTCAAAAGCTGTAAAAAAAAAGCTCTGATGGAGCGCTCCGGTGGTGTAGTGGATGGAGCGTGTACCATTTTGTCTCCGGCCTTCGTTGCAGTGGTCGCGGGTTCAAATCCGACCCGTGGACCTTTACTGCAGGTCATCCCCCTCTCTCTCTCTCTCTCTCTCTGTCTCCCCATTTCAACTCTGTACTATCTAATAAAGCTTGAAAATGCCCCAAAAAAAATCTTAAAGGGGCACTGTGTAACATTTTAAGTAATTTATTAGCTAAAACCAATATCCTCATTCATAATTATGTCCTCATTGGTGTTTCTTGATGATGTCATATTACACAGTGCCCCTTTAAAAAAAAAAGTAAGCTCTGATTAACCCATTGTAAACTTGCGCAGCCCCAAACAGCAGACATAGAAAGATAGCTTTTACTATAGCTGACATATAAAATTTTACACAAGTAAAGAGTAATTTATTACACCTGCCAAAATGTGTTGATATCACAAATCAACTGGATTATGATTATGAACATTAAAGAGCACATAGTATGCCGTACTTTCTGACCTATAAATGCAGCTATAATGTTGTATAGTCATGTTAAACGACGTGTTAAACTTCAGGCTTGCAATGCACCAACTCCCCTCCACCACTAGAGGGCTCCATACATTCATGAGAGAGAGAGAGAGAGAGAGAGAGAGAGAGAGAGAGAGAGAGAGAGAGAGAGAGAGAGAGAGAGGGAGACAGACAGACAGACAGACAGACAGACAGGCACAGAGAGAGAGAGACAGACAGACAGGCAGAGAGAGAGACAGACAGACAGACAGGCACAGGGAGAGAGAGAGAGAGAGACAGAGAGAGACAGACAGGCACAGAGAGAGAGAGAGAGAGAGAGAGAGAGGGAGAGAGAGAGGGGCATGGCTAAAGTCTAGTCCCATGCCCAGGCATTTTGTATTGCAACATTTATTTTCCTGGATTGTTCAAAACTTGTAAATTGTAGAAGTTTTATATATTTTTTTTCTAATACTGCAGCCCCCCCACGCCCCCAAATATGTATAGGCATATGGGGGAAAGGCAGGGCCAATTAAAGGGTGAAAGGAACGTATGAGAAGGCAATTTATTGGTGATACGTTTCTAAGACATTTCTGTGTGCGTAGCTGCACAGACCAAATGAAAAGATTTTGACTGTATTGTTACAGTAACGTTAGATCACAGTCTCACTAGATGGAAATCAGTCAAAGGATTTAAACTGCTCCGCCCTCTGGAACAGCCTGACTATAGACATGAACGTCACAATGCACTGGAACTGTCAGTAATACACACACACACACACACACAGACAAAAAGACAGACAGACACACACACACA
>NC_137215.1:3685098-3687598 GCF_949987685.1 Ammodytes marinus | reverse complement strand
TTCAAACCCTCTAACGTGTTTAAATGCAGCGACATGGGCGCTCCGGTGGCGTAGTGGATAGAGCGCGTACCATGTTGGCTCCGGCCTTCGTTGCAGTGGTCGCGGGTTCAAATCCGACCCGTGGACCTTTACTGCAGGTCATCCCCTCTCTCTCTCTCTCTCTCTCTGTCTCCCCATTTCAACTCTGTTCTGTCTAATAAAGCTTGAAAATGTCAAAAAATAAAAATGCCATTGGGGCCGACCCAGATTAAATGCCCATTAGCTACATCGTTGTCACAGTCTCACATATTTTTTCAAACCCTCTAACGTGTCTAAATGCCTTCGACATGTGACTACAGTCAGGAGGAGATGAGACTGTCTGGTGTGTGTTCATGTGGTGAACAGACAGTCATTGTCCCAGAGCAGCTCGTCGGCCCATCACCAGAGGCCTGTGTGATCTACTACACAATGAATCGCTGCTCAATCAGCCCTACGGAAGGGTGGGAGGGACAAAATAGAGAGAGAGTAAAAAATGTAGTTTCTTTTTTTTAATATGCACCTTGAGAAAATCTTTGAAATGTTGATAATACAGTGGAAAAAAACATATCAAATTACTATGTTAATGGGGCACCCTTAGCTCAGTTGGTAAGGCGTCCCCCCCCCATGGGCCTCGGCCAGCAGCGGACCCGGGTTCGATTCCAGCCCGCGGTCGTTCTCTGCATGTCACTCCCCTCTCTGCCCCATTTCATCTCTGTCTCTACACTGTCAATAAAGCATAAAAATGCCCAAAAAAATATCTTAAAAAAAAAAAATAATAATACTATGTCAAGAATAAACTTAACAATTCCAGACTGTGGTAAAGTTGGAACGATATTTACAGATTCAACTTTCCAGGATCAATAACTGATAAGCTAAATGTTATTAAAACCCAATCGATGCATCTTTGCTATGATCATAAGGCAGACAGACAGACAGACAGACAGACAGACAGACAGACAGACAGACAGACAGACAGACAGACAGACAGACAGACAGACAGACAGACAGACAGACAGACAGACAGGCAGACAGACAGACAGACAGACAGACAGGCAGACAGACAGACAATGGGCTCCAACCTCATTTTGACTGAAAGCAGACGTCCTCTAAGCTCCACTAGTAACATTGCTCTCTATGTTTCTCTGATTCTGATTCTGTTAAACTACTAACATTTTGCTTATGAGTTATTGATACTAGAAGTTCATGTCTGTTTACATGTTAGGTCCCAGCTCTCATACTTGTGTTCCTATTATACTTTTACTTTTTCTTTATATTGCATTGTGTTGAAATATCCCAAGACTAAAGAATGTCATTGCCAGCGACTGCTCAGTAATTGTTGCGCATATGATAATACACAATCTTGAATATTAAAAATGAGGAGAGGAGAATAACGTCAGTATTTCCAGGACACTCCTGTGTAGGTTTCATACAGTGTGATATCCGTATCTGACAGAATGGGCTGTTCTCTGTGTGAGGAAGTTATACCAGCTGGTGGAACAATTAACTTCCTCTTAGCGTGTTAAAAAAAAAAATTCAATGCAGACGGTGTGTGTGTGTGTGTGTGTGTGTGTGTGTGTGTGTGTGTGTGTGTGTGTGTGTGTGTGTGTGTGTGTGTGTGTGTGTGTGTGTGTGTGTGTGTGTGTGTGTGTGTGTGTGTGTGTGTGTGTGTGTGTGTGTGTGTGTGTGTGTGAGAACCCGTCAAGATTTATTTCACCCATCCTGTTTTTGAGCCTGAACCTAATGCCATCTAGGAAACTATTGTCTGGTGGAAACGGTAGGAAGTCTGTCTCTCTCTCTCTCTCTCCCTCTCTCTCTCTCTCTCTCTCTCTCTCTCACACACACACACACACACACACACACACACACACACACACACACACACACACACACACACACACACACACACACACACAGCCAAAGACGTCTTCCTTTACTGCCGAGATGGAAAAAAACAGGATAGGTGCTTCTTAGGTAGTGGCTATTGTAAAGGATTATTTAGATTTAAGAAATGTGTGTATGGCCTCTCCAAATGAACACATTACACACATAGCACAACATAACTATATAAAACATACAAATACACCTCAGAGACAGATACAGTGCAAATTACAAGTAGCAGCATGGCCAAATAATCACAATTAAAAGTGGGGAAAATATCAAAAGATGAGATAAAACAAAGCAAGCAAAAGCATGTAAAACAAAGGGTATAGCATCCATCAACAACAACAAAAAGAAAATGTGAATTGAATTGAATTAGGTAGAACATGCATTTACCTAAGTAATAAGTAAGGGATAAAGTATAGCGAACGGGTCACTTGCTAGAAATAAAGACCGACAAGCTGAAGCAGGAGCCCGACGCGCAGATACATGCACAGTCATGTTGAATAAATAACACAATTATACCCTTATAACAGACCTGTAGAATGTTGTGATTTACATAGGATTCTCAAAGTGCCATGTAATAAAATGAGCATATCTACTT
>NC_137215.1:3667598-3675098 GCF_949987685.1 Ammodytes marinus | reverse complement strand
CTCTTCGCTAAGCTTTTCCAGCTGCATACACAGACACACGGACAATACAGTGAACGTTTAAAGCAGAAGTAAGCTGATTTATATTTGTAAATATACGCGCGTGTGTGTGTGTGTGTGTGTGTGTGTGTGTGTGTGTGTGTGTGTGTGTGTGTGTGTGTGTGTGTGTGTGTGTGTGTGTGTGTGTGTGTGTGTGTGTGTGTGTGTGTGTGTGTGTGTGTGTGTGTGTTTGTGTGTGTGCATCCTTATAGCAACTTATACAGTGTGCACAGTTCATAGCAGATTTTCTCATATCAGTCAGTAAGCCTAGTAGTTGAAACTTCTCTGGTGTCACTCAACCCTTTATCCAATCAGGAGATAGAATGATAAAAAGGGGCGGGTCTATATGCTGTTTAATTGCACTTATGAATCTGACTTGAGGCTAGATAACTCGTCCTGCGTTCCGAACCGCATACTCTTTCTTTTCTCTATTCTACATACTACATCTGAGGATAAAAATAATCTAGTTAGGATGCAGTAGGCATACTATTGGGACATACTTTTACTTATTTATTTCATCATAACATCGCGCATTGATCTTGCCAGTTTGCTTTTATATCCGGCGCATCCCCGTTTGTTTTCATATAGGCTCCGTCGATGTGATGTCACTTCACGTGCGCACTTGATTATGGGTCTGAATCGCCCAAATAGGATGCTGTTTTCAACACTAAAAATCTTGGCCGGATGTAGTAGACATCTGGGTATTTCTACCCATACTAAATCTGGCCACAAGAATCAGGACATCCTAAATCTTTTATGCGATTCGGATAGCAGGGTCACTTGACGCTAGATAACTCAGTGCTCCGAGACCACTATAAGTTGATGTGGTCATTTAGGGACGAGGGAGGGGAACTGCTAACCGATCCAAACCGCTTACTTCTGCTTTAAAGGTGTTTTAGAAGGTAAACTTATAGCTTTTAAAGGTGAAAATAGGTATTTACAACAGCAAGCCTCCAGGGCTTATATACTGTTCATCATCACATCCATCATTTACATAGAACAAATAACATCCCCTTGCTTCTATGCTACACAGTTTGATTAACAGTCCAAACAGCAGTTTAAGGGCAAGCTGTGAAGTCGATAGAAATGAGAGTGGTAGAGGTGGGGGGGGGGGGGGGGGGGGGGTGAGGGGGGGAGGAGGGTGGGGGTTATTTTTTGTTGTTGTTTAAACCGCTTTCAAAGTGGTGTCAGGTATCAGCGTCCACACACTGCTCCCTGTGTGTTAGCTTTGTATCAGTCGTCACGGGGACGGTCTGAAGACACACACAGTCAGACACATACACACACAGAGAGAGACACACAGACACACACACACACACACATACACATAGAGAGAGACACACAGAAACATACACAGAGAGAGAGACACACACACACACTCACAAACACACACACGGGACAGTCTATTGGGAGTTAGACACACACACACACACACACACACACGCACGCACTCACGCACGCACGCACTGACTCACTCACTCACTCACTCACTCACTCACTCACTCACTCACTCACTCACTCACGCACTCACTCACACACACACACACACTCTCACTCACACACACACACACACACACTCTATTGTGTGTTAGTAGCTGAAGAGGTTTTGCGGCTCCTCTGTCTGGCACGCTGGCGTTTCCCTCCTCTCCCTCTCCCTCTCCTCCTCCGCTTCAGACACAGCTTGACGTCACGACCCAGTTTATGAGATCTACAAAACACACACACACACACACACACACACACCGGGACACGTCAGTCTGCTGTCACTTTTAGATGCTCCTGTAAGAATCGGACAACTAGTTGATTAAAATAAGATTTCTCAGCTGGTCAAAGATGATGAACATACTTGTGGACTTGGGGACGTTTTATATGAAGGTGTATTGAATTCTGAGATCCTATGTAGTATAAATGTGCAAAAAAAAATTGAAATCGGTTCATCCTAGTCTGAGAAAAGGCAGAAAGAGTGTTTTTTTTAACCCTATATTTCTCTTTCTCGTGACATCACAGAAAGAGAAATATAGGGTTAAAAAAAACTTACTTTGTAAATATTACTGTGATGTCACAGTAAAAGACATAATTCTGAGACATAGGATCTCAGAATTCAATAGACCTTCATATTCAAACCGGTGAAGTAGGCCTTTAACATGAATAACGTGCGGAATTGCACTGGAAGGGCTATCTCCACCGACTCATTTTAATTGCGTATTTCTGGCATGGCATGAGGAAAGACCCAGGAATCTGCTCATCTCGCTGTGAACTGGTTTGGCAACAAATAAGCCTCTGTTCACAGCTAATGTTAGGACGAGTTTGAACCTTTTAACTCATAATGACGCATGGCTGAAATATCCTGTCAGCTGTTGTGAAATAAGGACATTTGTAGCATTTGTTTTTGACAAAGCTGTAGTTTATTAAAGCTTTGGAAACCCTTACTATTTTACTAGGTTTTCTGGACAAAACTGCTTTGCATGTCCTCAGTGAGTGTTTTAGTGTGAGTGTGATGGATAATATTTTTTAAGATATTCCAGATAAATCAACCCCAACATAGCCCAACACCGACCCGATAATATGTTGTTACAAATAACAATATTTAGAAGACAGTAAGAATGTTGTAGCACTTTTTGCGAGTTGTATTACTGTAGGTGTATGTCGAAATGTATACCAAATATATACTATGTCAAACCAATATTTCTTTGATTTCTGACACAGTTAAAGTCCCTAGTACTGATATTAGGAGGTATATGGAGCCTATGTATTATCGGTTTGCCAATAGTTAAGTTTAAATGTTAAAGACACTCACCTATTCCAGCATTTGATCAGCTGCTTGCCGAGCGGAGCCTCTGGACTCAGACACACAGGCACTGAGTTGACCTTCATTGTCACTCTGAAAAACACATGTAAGACAACACGTTAGGTGAAGTGTGTGTGTGTGTGTGTGTGTGTGTGTGTGTCTGTGTCTGTGTGTGTGTGTGTCGGTGTCTCAGTGAGTGAGTGAGTGAGTGAGTGAGTGAGTGAGTGAGTGAGTGAGTGAGTGAGTGAGTGAGTGAGTGAGTGAGTGAGTGAGTGAGTGAGTGAGACTATTTTTGTGTGCACCAATTTGAGTTTTAGACCTTAAGAGTGAGGATATTTTTTGGAAACTGAGAAAATGTTGGCTGTGTGTGTGTGTCTGTCTGTCTGTCTGTCTGTCTGTCTGTCTGTCTGTCTGTCTGTCTGTCTGTCTGTCTGTGTGTGTGTGTGTGTGTGTCTGTCTGTCTGTCTGTCTGTGTGCGTGTGTGCGTGTCTGTCTGTCTGTCTGTGTGTGTCTGTGTCTGTGTCTGTGTCTGTGTGGTATACTCACATTATTGTGATTTTGTCACAGCTGGGGCTTTTGGGGTAGACCTGGATTTCTGTCAGTTGTCCTCTGACGCCCGGCTGTGTGTCCGGACACAAACATCTCCCCGGGACAAACGTGCTTTCTGACTGTCTCACTGCACACACACACACACACACACACACACACACACACAGACATGGACACACACACACACACACACACACACAGACACACAAACACACAGACAGACAGACAGACAGACAGACAGACAGACAGACACACACACAGACACACACACAGACAGAGAGACACACACACACACACACGCACACACACGCACACACACACACACACACACACACACACACACACACACACACACACACACACACGGTAACAGGATTACAAGTTAATTCAACAGTGACTGCTAGTTCACATGCCCAGACACTTCTCTCCAAATGAAACAACAACCTCTCACCCATTTACAGAGAAATGAAACCAGCAGGTTAACTACATGTTGCAGTAGTTTGCAGCTAGACCAACTACATTCAAATTTACATAGTAGATTCAAGTAGTTAAAATACTTTTAGCTATTTTATGGCATGGTAAGGCAAGTTTTATTTCTATAGCACAATTCAGACACAAGGCCATTCAAAGTGCTTTACAGGGGCATGAAATACATCAAGATTAGACATTAGAAATTGCATTTACAGTAAGAGATAGTAAAAGCAGATCAAATAGGCTACATCAAGATTCAAGATTGGACTTTAAACACTTAGACAGCGATGTGGAATGGCTGCAAAGAAAATTGACGTGACGTAGTTATTTTGTATATAGACTAGTTAACTTAAACCTGCAGTGTGTAGAATTTTGGGTTTTATTTCCTAGCAGATTTTGTAGAAAGTAATTATAATATCCATAAGTACATTTAATTCAGTGCATAATAGCTGAAAAAAATGTTTTGAATTATTATTTTTTCCCTTAGTAAGGGTCTCATATATGTCCATATTTCTGCATATTTTGGACCAAGGCCTAGTGCCGCCATCTTGAAAGTGTCATAGTTGGAATGTCATCAGGTGCATTGTTTAAAATGTAGAATTGTTCTTGTCCTTGAAGGCCACTGTAGCTTCTGTTATTATTCGAAAGGGTTGGGGTTACCCAGGGAGTGTTGCATTCTAGAACTTTGTAGAACTTTCTTGATGATGTCATATTACACACTGCACCTTTAATTACTCTTTCATAGTTTCAAACAAATTTTAAAAAATATTGGGGAATCTGTCTGTATTCACAAAACCAAATGGAATGTATTTTGAGGAAAACAATTTGGGCCATAAAAGTAAAGGAATACATTGTTACAACTGTTACCATGGCTTCTTAAATGGAACACCATTTTAGAAAAAATCCAGATTTGTTAACAACTAAAATGTGACATTCCTTGCTATTTTTTTTTTGTATAATTCTTTCTATTTTGTTTTTTTGTAACAATAATCAAACAAACAAACAAACAAACAAACAAACAAACAACACCAGACAATACATACAAACTAAGAAAAGAGAGAAAAGAAATTAAAATAAGAAAAAGGACAAATGTGTATGTTGTTCATTATTGCATTATCACACACACACACACACACACACACACACACGTAACATTTAAAGACACACAAAAAGAAAAATCCATGTCCTGGACATTCCTTGCTATTGAGTCCTTGTCTAAAATCCAGTTGGGCCTGTTTTATTATGGAAAGGTTGAGATAGTTTTTTCTTAACAAATGTGCACTTTTTAAGTTTCTGCAATAAACTCCGTGGCATGTTTTCTTGCTGGCATGTGACTTTTTTAAATTATATCTTGTCATAATCATATCACATATATATTGTCAATTAGATATTTTTTGAGCTATACGTCTAAACTTGATGTATTTTAATCTTGATGTATTTCATGCCCCTGTAAAGCACTTTGAGTGGCCTTGTGTCTGAATTGTGCTATAGAAATAAACTTGCCTTGTCTTGCCTTACTTTTTCTCAGTATCTTTAGTAAACCAAACTAGATTCCTCCCTATGAGTAGCTTTGCACTAGTTCAATTTCTAGACTGCAACCAATGCTTTAAAAATAGCTTCACACACACTGCACATAGCTTAAAATAACACACAGATAAGCAGATATAAGCATAAAAAAGCATGTATAAGCAGATATAAGCAGATATAAACATGTATAAGCATGTATAAGCATAGATCAATGCATTCGTTGATTCTTACCTGTAAGCAGTGCGCAGCAGAAGCTCAAGAAGGCGAGTTGGCCGAGTGACTGAGAACACAGCTTCATAGTTAGACGATCGGCTTTGACACTAAAACCTCTGAACCACATGTTGCTGCTTTATACTCATGCCCCTCCCCCGCACACACACACACACACACACACACACACAGCCACACACACACACACACACACACACACACACACACACACACACACACAGCCACACACACACAGACACAGCCACACACACACACACACACACACAGAGAGAGTCTCACACACACACACACACACACAGAGAGAGTCTCACACACACACACACACACACACACACACACACACAGAGTCTCACACACACACACACACACACACACACACACACACACATGCGCGCACACACACACACACACACACACACACACACACACACACACACACACTCACTCGCTCAAAGCTGGGTTTTCCAATCCAGGAAATTCCCTATGGCACTTTCTCTCCTGAGAAATGTGCGCACAGGATTCAGGATATACACACACACACACACACACACACACACACACACACACACACACACACACACGGATCAGGGACACTGAGCTCGACACAAAAGACTTAACTTGACACTTCAAGGCCAGTGTAATTAATAGGTTTCCTTTTGTTTTTACAATGCAATTACCTTGAAACAATGGCGGCAGTTGGTTTGACACCCTTTCACTTGGGAGGTCACTGCTCCCAAAGTGTAGGTCCGACTATTTCAGTAGTTACATGTATGCGACCGGCACAATATTACCTACATTTTAATCTAAGAATTATCCATGTGGGGTTAGATTTGTGCAAGTGAGAGGGAGTTGAAAAGTGTGATTTGGTTAATTTTTTCACAAATTCTACACTCTAACTGTTGGGGCCCCTGAACATTCCGTCCCATTCGCTCCCATTGTAAAATCTAATAATCTTAAATTCTACATGTATTCAAATAAGGCTGTATATTTTTATAACACTTTTGAATGAGATTTTTTTGCCTGTTTGTTTTTTTAGACACTGTACCCCAGAGATATGACAAACTAGGCAATTTTTTCTTTCATTTTTATAAAATACACATACACATCTATCTATTATTAATGCCTATTGTTTGTGAGAAGCGTAGGAAGTGGCTAGAATTAACCTTGCAAAAAAAAAAAACGGAGATGACACAGAAGTGTTTTCCCGCGGTCTGAAGGCCATTGCCTCAACATGTTACTATGTCAGTGTGTTGGCACTGGGTCAACACACCATGTGATTTCTCCTAATTCCCTCTCTTCCCTGCTTTCACCACAAGAGAGAAATGGACATGAGCTTTTGATTTAAAAAGCTGGTCTTTCAGCAATTTGAATTTTATTTGGAAAAAAAATGCAACATGGCAGCACTTTAAACTATTATGCATTTATCCATTTTTAAAATATAACGTATATCTTTTTTCTTTTTCTTTTTTTTATGTGTTTCTATTTGGTTGTGCATAATCTTTTTGAAAGCAGAAGGTCCAAATAATTGAGTTTAACTGTACATGCATGATGTATGCCTACACATTTAGTCATTAGTTAGGATTACACACTGTTTTAATGTGAGACACTGCAGGTGAATAGAAAAAACGCATTTTCTGCATGTTTTTAAGAACAAAATGTATTATAAACCAGAAAGTTAACAACATATGAACAAATCCTTCTGTAATAACCTTCAGAATAGTGCTGAGGATGATTATGGAAAGTTTAGTTGATGTAAGTGCTTTAGAAGTTGAGATTTCTGGTGTTGAGATAATGTCCGTTAAAGATGGTTGTATAGGAGAAATATAGCACAGATGCAAACTGACAAGGTTTAGTCACATAAACATCTTAATGACCTTTAGACCTAAATTGATTTATAA
>NC_137215.1:3657598-3660098 GCF_949987685.1 Ammodytes marinus | reverse complement strand
GGAAGGATTTTTACCTGCACCGCCATTGTAGGCGCATAAACATTCACCCATCTGTCGCTCCCTGCACGTGCACCGGCAGTGAGACGGGTGCCGGTTTGTAGCGTTCTCTCTTCTGATTGGACACCAGTAGTGCCGATTACATGCACAGCGGGTGACTTAGAGATCGACTTTATGAAACGCACACACTGTATAAGTGATCACTGTATGAATAAAGAGCGATTTAACACTTATATTAACATAAATAAACCACTTACTTCACCTTTCATAGTAACTTCTCTTGTAGGGAAACAGTAAAGAATAAACATTTTCATCATCATTTTAGTTTTTTATTACAAAATATAAAACAAATATATTTTTGACATTTTTACGAAATATTTAACAATGTAAACAGAAAGACTTGGGTCCTTAGTGCATAGAAAAAAATAATAAATCTTCAGTCTTCTCATGACGAGCACATGTGATTATTGTGATTTTCTTGCCATAGTTTTTGCATTGTTTTTCATTTTCCAAAATAGACCAGCTTCTTCCATTTCATTATGAGATAGTCCTTCAAAGTGCACTTAAAAAAAATACTCTTTCTCTCCCTATCTGTACTCCCATAGTAGGCTACATTTAGTATGCCAGAAAAAGATAGAGGATATCCCAATACATTCAAATGTCAAAAGCAGTATGTAAAAAAAAAAAAAAAATACCCGTATACTTTAAGACATCCAATTGCATTTTTCAGTATGCACACCAGCATTGTCTAGTAGCCTATGTAGTATAGTAAAAAAAAAAAAAAAAAAATGAAAAAAATGGGGAAAAAGTATGTTATTTTGATCGCAGGGAAAGAGTCAATTTAAGTCTTAAAAAAAAAATAGTTGGTGATTTGGAATGCAATCTCTTCAAGTCCTTATCTGCCCAAAAAGCCAGTCCACCGGGTCTTTTCCCCTGCAGTCTTTTTCCCTGCTCATTTTGAGAGCTAAATCCTCCGCCGCCACATTCACCCGATACGGTCTGGGAGTCCTTAGTGTGCGAGGGAGAGTGGTGGAACTCGAGGCGGTAGTTAACTTCATCGTAGCCTTCGCGAGTTGCCTAATCCTGGGGGAGCGTTGTAGTCTTACGGGCCCACCACAGCTGGGGGTATCACCGGGCCTGGCTAATGCTTGGATACTGCCGGCGGCGGGTCTGGCTAATGCCTGGATACTGCTCCGGTATTCATCCAGTGAGTGGGATGGACAGGGGACGACGGCCGCAGAGTCCTCGAGGGATTCGGTGATGGTGGGTAAGAGAGGCAAGGCAAGCAGCAACCGCCTTTGTTTCATTCTGTAAAGAGAGAGAGCGAGAGAGAGAGAGAGAGAGAGAGAGAGATAGCGAGAGAGAGGGGGGAAATAAAAATATGTTAGAATGGATTTGTTTATAGAATTAATTGACATACAATAATCATATGTTTAATCTAAAAAGTGGCGAGAATATGTAAGAATGTAGTTTTTTTTAAATGTATTATTATTATTATTATATATATATTTTTTTTTATATGTGACTGTCTATTTATGTCTGTATCACTTTGTGGTTCCTTCTATTGTCTCACATTAAAATATTTAAACAAATAATTAAATTAAAAATAAATGAATAAAGAATGGATTTGTCTATAGATTTCACTGATATACAATTAGTGAAATTACTCATCAAGGCGAGACACTTCAGGAGAATAGTGTTAACATTTGAAATATCATAATGACATTTTGCCAGTTGAGATAGGCCTACATTTTTGTATTACAATTTGTTTTCCTAAAAATATGGCTAAAAATTGAACATTTTGCATTATCTAACTATTAAGGGATGAATGTGCACCTCTATACAAATCAAAAAACCCCCCCATAGAGAAGACTGCGATGTCACAGTAAGAGAAATGTAGGGTTAGACAGTGAGACCATAAAACACTCTATCTGCCTTTTCTCAGGCTAGGATGAACCAATTTCAATTTTTTTTTGCACATTTATACTACATAGGATCTCAGAATTCAATACACCTTCATATTCCCACCGGTGAAGTAGGCCTTTAAGGAGTAAAGTAGCCAAAAATCTCAAACTGCATAATAAGTGCTTAAAATTCCTGTAAAGTCAACTCTAGGCTAAACTGTAAGCCCACTATAAACTCTAGACAATTAAAACCACTGATACAAATAAGCATTCTCACCTTTGATGGTCCAGTTTGTGGGTGTAATCTCAGAGTGTAAATACAGCGGTCTGCAGTGAAGGCTCAGTCGAGTGAGTGTGAGGGAACCGGGCAGTGTTTCCCGGCTTTATAGAGGGACACACAGGGGCGGGGCGCTTAAGCGTTCTTTTTTAAAAATAGCTCAGCCTCTGTGTGTGTGTGTGTGTGTGTGTGTGTGTGTGTGTGTGTGTGTGTGTGTGTGTGTGTGTGACATTATTCATGTGTGTGTGGTGAGACCTTACTCGCATGTGTGTGTGTGTGTGTGTGTGTGTGTGTGTGTGTGTGTGTGTGTGTGTGTGTGTGT
>NC_137215.1:3650098-3652598 GCF_949987685.1 Ammodytes marinus | reverse complement strand
TGTTTTGGATTCAAAGAACACACACATTTTTTATTTTTTTATTTTTTATTGTCTGTCTGTGTGAGGGAGGGAGGGGTGGGGGGGTTGTGGGTGTATTGTATGTGTCTACTTATTTTGTGTTTTTGTCTGTATAAAAAATAAATAATGAAAAACCCATTAAAATATAAGTTTAAAAAAAAGAACACACACACACAACACACAACACACAAAAAATTAAAGACAAAACAAAATAACCAACATGGCGTACTGTACTTAACAGGTTTCTAAGGACATTGTTTAAACCAAAGGCAAATGTTAAAGGAATACTTCACCCATACGGAACCAGCGTTCTATCATTATAAAATAACTAATTATAATATAATGAATGAGGTTTTTCTTCCCTCAGTCTTCCCTTAGTCTTCCCTTGGCCCAGCTGTCCTGTTAATCCTAAACCTTAAGCCCCTATCTCACTGGGCTGCGACTGTTTGCGACAAGTTGGAGACTTCATTCGCAAACGAGTCTCTAAACTGTCTCCAAACGTTCGCGGAGGTCTCAATTTCCTCGCATGAGTCGCAGAGCCGCGCAGTCCTGTCGCATGAATTTTGAACATGTTCAAAAAAAGTGTGCGACAAATCTGTCTCAAAATAGTCTCAGAGTGGTCGCATGTGTCTCAAACGCGTTGCAAACCCTTCTCAATTTAGTTTCCGCGAGTCAGAAAGTGCGAGCAATGTGAGACAACTTTGCGAGGGTTTGCCGACATATGAAACTAAATTGCGACTGATTTGAGACAAAATTGAGACGGTCGTGAGACGTTCGCGAGACATAAATGCGACCTCCTGGCAAGTGTTGGGCAGGACATTCGCAAACGTGTCGTGAGGAACCAACTCAGTGAGACTGCAAGTGAAAATTGTCGCTAATTTGCACATTTTGTCGCAATTTTGTGTCTCCAACTTGTCGCACACTGTCGCAGCCCAGTGAGATAGGGGCTTTACTGTGATGTCACAAGAAGGAAACTGTAGGGTTAGACAGTGAGACCATAAAACACTCTTTCTGCCTTTTCTCAGGCTAGGATGATCCGATTTAATATTTTTTTTTTTTGCACATTTATACTAAATAGGATCTCAGAGTTCAATACACCTTCATATTCCAACCGGTGAAGTAGGCCTTTAAACTGGAAAATAAAAAGTCGAAAAGAAGAATTGGATGCTTTTGACTGGGGGTTAAAAATGCCCCCCAAATACATTGTTGTTTCTAAAAAGCATGATTTGTCGAGGTGCTCCGGTGGCGTAGTGGATAGAGCGTGTACCATATCGGCTCCGGCCTTCTTTGCAGTGGTCGCGGGTTCAAATCCGACCCGTGGACCTTTACTGCAGGTCATCCTCTCTCTCTCTCTCTCTCTCTCTCTCTCTCTCTCTCTCTCTCTCTGTCTCCCCATTTCAACTCTGTACTGTCTAATAAAGCTTGAAAATGCCAAAAAATAATATTTAAAAGCAAGAATTATAACAGGACCAGAAAACAATGATATAAGGTCAAATCAAATCAGTTTTATTTGTATAGCCCAATATCACAAATAGACATTTGCCTCAGTGGGCTTTACATTTCATACAATATGATACAATATGATACAATATGACACCCTGCCCTTACACCCTTAGCTCGGCTGAGAAAAATACTCCCAGTAAAAAAAACCTTTTCCCGGGATTACATTTTTTTTTTAAGAAATCTCAGGGAGAGTCGACAAAGTAAGGGATCCCTCTCCCAGGACGGACATGCTGCAATAGATGTCATAAGTAGATAGGCCTGCAACTAACGATTATTTTGATAATCAATTAATCTGTCGATTATTTTCTCGATTAATCGATTATTAATCGATCAGTGTTTTGGTCCGTAAAATGGTGAAAAATGTTAATCAATTCTCCAAAGCCCATGTTGACTTCCTCAAATGTATTGTTATGTCCAAAACACACTGATATTTCAGTTTACTGTCATAATAGGATTAAAGAAACCAGAAAATATTCACATTTGAGAAGCTGAAATCAGAGAATTTGGACATTTTTTATTAAAAAATTACTCAAAACGATTAATCGATTATCAAAATAGTTTGCGATTATTTTAATAATCGATTTGTCGATTAATCGTTGCAGCTCTATGAGTAGACATAAGGTCAATAAGAACAGTTTGATTGACAAAGTTGTGATACTGTAAATTTGAATGGTGGAATAAAACACGTGTGAGATCTGACCAGTTGTTTACCTATGGGGTGTGAAATGACCTCACGTGGTGGGATGAGGGTAACAGGGCTGAAGAGTACACGGCATCGGCGTCGGCAGACCCTTTTCACCGGGGCACGTGCCCCGTTGTGGATCTGCGGTGCCTGGGTATGCCTGGGGCACTGATTTTTTAATTAATTGATTTATTTATACCTTTAATTTTTTTTTATTTAAGTCTGACTCATCTGGCAATCTACAGAATGCATGCTTGCATTTTTTTTTCTTAAAATAGGCCTATATGCATGGTGCCC
>NC_137215.1:3605098-3640098 GCF_949987685.1 Ammodytes marinus | reverse complement strand
GACAATTCTTACTGCAAAATATGGCTATTTATAAATTGTAATTTTTGGGATTTTTTTGACCTTTTTACCCAATAAAAACAGTTTTTAGTGGTGGCCTTTATTATGTGTAATTCTGCTGTTTTTTTTTTGTTTTTTTTTAAGATTTTTTTGGGGGGGATTTTCAAGCTTTATTAGACAGTACAGAGTTGAAATGGTGAGACAGAGGTTGCGTTCCGAATCGCATACTCTTTCTTTTTTCTATTCTACATACTACATCCGACGATAAAAAGAATCTAGTTAGGATGCAGTATGCATACTATTGGGACATACTTTACTCTCTTATTTCATCATAACATTGCGCCTTGATCTTGCCTCTTGCTTTTATATCCGTCTCATCCCCGTTTGCACTTTTCAACACTAACAATCTTGGCCGCATGAAGTAGAACATCCGGGTACTTCTAACCATCCTAAATCTGGCCACAAGAATCGGGACATCCTAAATCTTTTTTCTACATACTATATAGTAGAAAGTATGCGATTCGGAACGCAACCAAAGAGAGAGAGAGAGGGGGGATGACCTGCAGTAAAGGTCCACGGGTTGGATTTGAACCCGCGACCACTGCAACGAAGGCCGGAGCCAATATGGTACACGCTCTATCCACTACGCCACCGGAGCGCCCCAAATTCTGCTGTATCTTTTGCTGACACTTAACATCGTATCCGTAACTGGGACGTCCCACTAAGAAAACAGCTTTTAAACAATCTTTATTATTTCCCGTTCTTCCACAAGCGATGTTGACTGGAGCAAAGATTATAGCATTGTTCTCCTGTGAGTGACCCTCTCTGCCAGCCAGTTCCCATGGACTCTGTGTGTGTGTGTGTGTGTGTGTGTGTGTGTGTGTGTGTGTGTGTGTGTGTGTGTGTGTGTGTGTGAGACCTCACTTATTTCTGTATGTGTATGTGTGTGTGTGTGTGTGTGTGTGTGTGTGTGTGAGACCTCACTTATTTCTGTGTGTGTGTGTGTGTGTGTGTGTGTGTGTGTGTGTGTGAGCGCATATCAGCATCACACACAATGGTTGTATCCTGAGAGACGAGGGCTGTTCCTTTTTTCCCACACTTTCATAAACAGTAAAAAATGTTTCTGTAAAACACTGACCCACAGTCGTTTGACCATTATTGTTATTAGATTAATCAGATCATGATATTAATAATACACACACAGATGTAATACACACACAGATGCTAGTACAGTGTCACACACACACACACATACACACAACCATACACACACACACAGGCAGATGCTAGTACAGTCACACACACACATACACACAAACACACACATTGTTCACATTTGATTTTGTTGAACGTGTGCCATTCAAGTGTTTTGTAACATGTTTAACTCATAACTATCATCATGAAACGTTATTAAAACCCAAACGATGCATCTTTGCTATGGTCATAAGACAGACAGACAGACAGACAGACAGACAGACAGACAGACAGACAGACAGACAGACAGACAGACAGACAGACAGACAGACAGACAATGGGCTACAACTTCAGGTACGACTGTGGCTCAGGTGGTAGAGCGGGTCGGCTGATGATCAAAGGGCTGGAGGTTCGATCCCCGCCCTGCCACCTGTGTCACAGTTGTTGTGTCCTTGGGCAAGACACTTCACCCACCTTGCCTCGTGTGAATGTCGATAGATAGCCTGCTATCGGTGTGTGAATGGTAACGTGGGAAAGGAAAACGGGTCTCCCTTCCAAAAGAGTCTTCGGTCTCAATGGGATATACCTGTATAAATAAAGGTTAAAAAAAAAAAAAAAACTCTGATACAGTGCAGTTATTAATGGGATTGAATTTGAATTTTTAAAATAACAGTTAAAGTTTGGAACATTGTGAGTTGTTGATGATACAGCTCTGGAAAAAATCAAGTGACCAGTCTGGATTTTTCTTAAATCTTCATCTCTACATAACTTATTGAAAATGCTCTTAATACGGGGCGCCCTTAGCTCAGTTGGTAGGGCGTCCCCCCATGGGCCTCGGCCAGCAGCGGACCCGGGTTCGATTCCAGCCCGCGGTCGTTCTCTGCATGTCACTCCCCTCTCTGCCCCATTTCAACTCTGTCTCTACACTATCAATAAAGCATAAAAAATGCCAAAAAAATATGTTAAAAAAATAAATAAAAATAAAATGCTCTTAATGATTATAATTGGAATTTGGTAGAAATGTTGTTAATAGTTTATATTATAAAATCAAAATGTTCATTCTACTCAAACATATGCCTATAAATAGTAAAACGAGAGACACTGAACATTTGGAGTGGTCTCTTAATTTTTTCCAGAACTGTATATGAATATGACGTCTTCTTCCCAGAATTTCACAAGGGGTACAACTCGATAAATAAATATTTGTTTATTTAGTCCATGCATGAGAACGGCTATTTGGCACACACACACACACACTCTCTCACAGACACACACACACAGACACAGACACACACACAGACACATTGGTAAACATCCTGGGTACATAGCGACATAGTGATATTTCAAAGGGGACATCGTAGGCGGGCATTCGTGCGAAACAACAACAACATTGGCACATGATTCACGTACATGTTCCCCCATGAGAGCAAGACTTTTCTCTTCTCCCAAGACCCTGCGTTTGATCTGGACATGAAAGAGGTTCACAGGGGCTCTCCCTTAGTCGCTGGGGGTTTATTTATAGATATTGTAGCCAACACTCATTATCTATGTGTCTGTCTGTCTGTCTGTCTATCTGTCTATCAATCAATCAATCAATCAATCAATCAATCTATCTATCTATCTATCTATCTATCTATCTATCCATCTAACTTTTTATAACAATGTCACCCTGCCATGCAATAGCCTCTGATCACCACAGGATGGCGCTCGTAACACACATGCTGTAATAACGATAGTAGTAAAATAAAGATTGTATAAGGAACACAGGAAGTTACTTTAATAAATATTAATTATTGAGCTGTGGAAAAGGGGTAGGACTAAATAAGTGTTATACTTCTTCCTACTCCTTCTCAGGCATATCAAGTGAATATACAGCTCTGGAAAGAATTAAGAGACCGCTCCAAATATTCAGTGTCTCTCGTTTTACTATTTATAGGCATATGTTTGAGTAGAATGAACATTTTGGTTTTATAATATAAACTACTGACAACATTTCTACCAAATTCCAATACATTTTTTGTCATTTAGAGCATTTTCAATAAGTTATGTAGAGATGAAGATTTAAGAAAAATCCAGACTGGTCTCTTCATTTTTTCCGGAGCTGCATAGCCTATTGTATATAATTTTCTTTTTCTTTTTTTTTGTGGAATAATTTGAACATCGTGTTGGTTTATTGTATTTTTGTGCCTTTCATTTTGTTTTTGTATTCTTGATATGTTCGATTTTTATTTGATATGTCTGAAATACATTCAATCAATTAATAAAAGTGTCTAAAGTGGGGTCAGTGCAACGGGACGATAGTCATTGAAAGCGGATGGTGAGGGCTTCTTTGGAACAAGTACGATGGTTGTGGCTTTTTGACACACACACACACACACACACACACACACACACACACACACACAGCCTAAACTTGGTGGTGCAACATCATTCTCAGCTCATAAATAACTTTTATTTTCATGGGAGAATACATTCATTAAAACATACTGGTTCTTATTAATATAGGCTATTACTCTCCACTTCTACCAAGTCTGAAAAATGCCAAAAATTCTACACACTGCACCTTTAAGTTCAATAATACAATAGTTAGGGAAATGGATAAATTGCCTTAACTACCTTAATATCCTTGATTTCACAGATGTTGGTTGGTCTTGGTGAAGTTTGAAGTTCAGCTTCAGAGGCGAAGACGTCAGAAGAAAGATGTTTGATTGCAATAATAACACAGGAGTGGAATCTGCAGGAGACAGGGACGTTGGAAGTAGGGGTGCGGGGGGTGTGGCCGCACCCCCCCTCACCACCGCCTGCACCCCCTCTCCGACCCCCTACACTTTGCCCTGTGCTCCCGCGATTGCTCTGTAAACAATCGCATAGCCTATTAGTCTAGATGGAAGAATAGGTCCACGCGCATAGGGTGGCTTTTTTTTTGCAACCTGTTTTTTTCTAATCCTTGAAGTGTCTATTTTAAGATTCTGCCAGGTAACAGGCTGGACTAAGTGTTTTTTTTTTTTTAACAGTTTATTACAAATGTACCAATTTCGAAATTGAAAACAAAGCATAAAGAAAGCATAACTTTTGAAGAAAAAACATACAGATGCAAATGAACACATTTTTCCATATAATTCTGACTCAAGGAATTCAGTAAACTAGTTATTTGTAACATTCAAGTACATTTTCACTTTTTTTCTGGACAAAAACGGCAAAAAAACAGCAAAAAATGTTTATATTACACCTATACTTTATTTTTTTAATTAAATAAACTAATACATGTAGTAAAAATTAAACTGTGTTGCAGTACCTAACTATTTAACTAACTAACTAACCTAGAATTTAGATAAGAACTACATATTCCTACTCCCTACAGTCCAGGGAATAGGTATATGTAATTCCAATTTAGAGTCTTGGGCCTGCCATATAGTCCATCAAATAGGTGCAATATATGAAGGAATTGTGCTTTTGATGATAGAAACATGAGCTTTGGCACACTGTTAGAGCATGCCTTAAGGAAGATTTCTGGCTATAGGACCATCGTCAATTTTTCCTATGGCACCAGTGGCGGCCATTTTTAAAATGGCTGCCGATGGTTGTTATTTTACATGTAGCGCAGGGTCTAGACCTCCTAGGATCTTGTTTTTGGTGGCTAATCCTACATTTTCAAGGATGAGGAAGACAGTGGCACTACTTAAAACATGATGGAAACTACTTTAGTACATATACCTGGCATTCAGAGAACAAAATTATAGCAAAACCATAGAATATTAGCACAATTAAAAAAAAATTCCAGTACCAGGCAAGGTAAGTTGCAAGCAGAGACTTTTACTCACATAAAGTTTTGTGTAACACCCCAAATACATTTGCATAAACATCAATTGAAAATTAAAATTGACCTAATCCTACTTTTACCAGAATGAGGAATGTGGAGGTTATGTGAATAATACTATATGAACATATATCTCAATCCAATAACTAAAAAACACATTTATAATTATTTCTGAAAAAACAGGCCAGAGGGCATGGCAGCGGGCATTGCACTGTCCACTGCACCCCCTTTATGCATCCACTGCAGAGGAGTTCACAACAGACCTGGATCGATTCTGGTAGTGTGGTCCAGTGAAATTCCCAGCCACCTGTGGCCTTCCACTTCCACCCCATTCAACTGGTGATGGGAGTTCAGGGGCATCATCTGTCCAAAGCATTTCTGTGTTGCATCAGTGCTGCTTTTGTTTGGGGGGTCCCTTAATTGTTGTACATTTCTGGTTGAAGAGCTGATTGCGTGCCTGATAGACTGATTCCTGGCTGCTAGTGCAGTCATACAGCAATAACTTAAATCGCTCTAGAGGCTCCATCCAGTTGTCTATAGAGTCAGCCAAGACAAAGAAGGGTCTCTTGATGTCATCAAAGCTCCTCCATGTATCCCACCCTGTCTTCTAGTCCCTGCCACCCTAGGTGTCACAACCAGTAAATGCTTTGAACAGGCTACACATCGATCTGGACCTAGTGCCCTCACCATCTCATGAGCTTATATTGAACATTTTTCCCAGCTCCAAAGGAAACACAGAACTCATTGATGTTAAGGGATTTGGCTGCTGTCACTGCCAGTAATGGCACATCCGTCTCAACTGTGCATATTAAGGAGTTCACAACCAGGAAGATATACCCTTCATTCACATCATCTCCTGGGTGCAGTAGGGTGTTTGTCAGTGTTGAAGGCTGTCACACCAGTTGCCAGGAAGGGGAATAGTTCAGTGCAACACTTTGGCCAGTTCTGGCCTTAAGACTTTTAGGGAAATAATCATTGCACAAGTCATCCACTCTGCTGACATGCTACAGCTAAGACATGCTGTATGGTGAGAACAATTTCTGTACCTAATCAGAACATTTCTTAGCAGCACCAGGTCACAGCATGTTAATGAGAGCAGCCCCAGCAAGGATGATGACTTGTCCTGTGGGGTTGGATTTGTTCTCTTGTGATGGAATCAGGTCCTCTCAACAGCCCACCAAGTCTGACTTGGTGTCAGTTCTCAACTTGACCATTTGCAACAATGCTGGTGGACATGCTTGGTTTCATGTTGCCTCGTTTTCATGTTGGTTTTCAACTCATCCAGACTACTGTCTGATATCTGGAATAGAATATACAGCTTAGAGAACAGAGAACAGTCACTCAATTCAGGGATGAGAGCTGTTGGGACCTGGACTCCTCTCAGACTTGAGGTTGGCTGAATAGAGGTAGGTTGTTCCTATTAATCTCTTATTGCAATGTTGGAGGAGCCCAAGACTAAAGAATGTCATGCCAGCGACTGCTCTGTAATTGTTGTGCATATGACAATAAAACAATCTTGAATCTTAGATGGGCTGGTTGACCATGTCTGTTATGGCACCATTTAGTGATTTAACATTGCGTGTAAACGGCATCAGTTCATGTTTGGTCTGCTCAGGGTGCCAGCTGTCAGTCTCCTTTCTCTTCTTAGTGGAGGCGGCCTAAAACTCTCCAACCACACGTGCCAACTCCGGGCCAGACTCCAGCAGGCACACAATACCAACGGCACCTTTCACAGAGGCAATATCTGCTTGTGGGCCCAGTCAATGGCTTTGGCTGAGAAGCTGCATGTCATCTTCTCTCAGCAAAGTTTCCTTTCAGAAACTGCCCATGAACATCGGGATGAGTATCTTTCAGTGTCATCATGTCAAGCAAGTGGACTGGTATCCATCTGGCAGTGTGGATGTGTCCCACAGCAATGAACTAAGGAACAATCTTGGTCAGGGCATTAATATTGAGTAGGAAGTTGGCCTCTCTTGTTGATCAAACATAGTTCATCAACTATTTCGCTGCAGGGTGATGGACCAGAAGTGAAACTGGGGACATGACACATCTCTTTCAGTGCACCTGTCTAGGGATGTATGATTGTTTCTCTCCTCTAGGTCATTGATGTACTCAGTGTAGTTCTTCAGCAGGAGAAGATATAGGAGGCTGGCTGTGACCTGATGAGCATGTCAGGTATGTGTCACTTTGGAGGCTTTCAGAAAGGGATCTATTGTCATATAAACCTTTCAGAGCTGACAATCAACTTGCTTTCATAAAAACCTTCTGGAATTGCGTACAATTCACGGTTCTATAAAACAAATGATACCTGTCTGAAAAAACGGATTACTAAATGATCCGTTACCATGATCATTTTTACGTGCACGGCGAGACTTTTCTTCTTCTTTGAGTGTATTTCCTGAAACACTACAGGTTGAGATATTTTTCTCTTTAGTGCATCTTCCCAAACACTACGATCAGTAATTCTCCCCACATGGCAAAACCAAGATGAAAATACTGCTTGACACAACAAAAAACATAAAACAAAGGAATTCCTAAACAAAACAAAACAAAATCAGCTGTTTATATTCACCTGATTCGAAGAAAGCCTCGACTCGCTCAGTTTTGGCTCTCGATTCCTTCACCTCCCTCCGTCCAAGTCGACGGCCTCTCCCTGTAGCAATGGGCTGGAGGTCTTCTGTGGAGAGTCCCAGACTCCCGCGTCTCACGTGCAGGCTCTCCTCGTCCAGAGGATGAGGATGTTGGAATCCGGCGTACTCGAAGGACCAATTGATAGTAGAATTATTTCAACAAACAAACCAAGTGTTTGTAATAAAAGAAACTGAGTCAGGGATCTTCGAAACAGAAATAGTTTACTTGTAACAGCATACAAGGGAATCAATCAATGCATCACAAGTCTTACATTGTTAGGCATACATGGATTGAGAAAAAGATTGAACAGAAATAGCACTGATATTTATGGTCCAAAAGTTGTATATGCGAAGACACTCGGTTTGTGTGTCTTGGCCCTCAATTTTGCTCGCGAAAGCAGAAACATTTTTAATTAGGCAGATAGTCCCAGCAACTCATATCAGCAGGTGTTAGTCTTCATACAATGTCTGATAACAGAATATGGGAGTCATTCACTTCTTCCCCATCAATTCTCAACCACTGTGTACATGAATGCGTCATACATCTGTATGTGCCAAATTCTTTAGTAGGTAGTTTTCTTCTCCAAGGCTAAACAACAAGTTGTCAGCAGTTGTTGTCCCAAATTTAGCAAGTTAGCAAAACTCTTTTGGAGCCGTTAGGTTTACTGGGACAAAGTTCAACAGGCAGAAAGCATGTATTGTAGCATTAAAATATTATACAATCATAAGGCAAATTAAATTCCGTTAACAGGTGTCGTGTGGCAGACAAGGCAATGCATCCAACACTACAGTGACATTTTCCTCGGATGGGACAGGAATTTTTGTCAGAAAAGAACACGAAAATGTCATGACATCAGATGTCTGGTTATTTGCTGAAAGGGTGTCCTGGGATGGAGTCACATTTCCAGCCTGAATTATTGTTTTAGTCCACACATGCTCTCTACTATCAAGTGGTGTGTGTTGCCCTTTACTGCCAAATAAAAAATATGTTAGACCTGCACTTTAAATTCTAGTACAAACCATTTATTCCTTACCCTCTTTAGAACAGATGTCTCTGATGATGTCATCCTTGATGGGATTCAAAGCGTTAAAATTCTTGACGGAGAATTTTTTGGCGGGATCGCCGGCAATCTCTAGCAACTGAGCCTCAACTGCGCCGCTCACTCCAATGGCGTAGACAGTGATTCCCTGTGCTCTGAGTGTTTCTGCAGGAGTCTTGACCTCATCACTGGATTCTCCATCAGTCATGACCACAAGAAACAGTGGGACTTTGTGACCTCGACTTTGCTCTGCTTGTGTAAAGAGTGGACCCGTGAATGTCAGTCCTTTTCCTGTGTATGTTCCGCCCCCTTCTTGTACAGTATCATTGACGGCTTTCTCCAATGTCTTGGAATCTGAATGGTCTGCCACATTTATTTCTAACTTTGGTGAATTTGAGTATTTGGCGACGCCCACGCGGACATGCTGTGGCCCAACACGGAAGGTAGTTAGGAACTCAAGGATGAACATCTTCATGTCTATGAAGTCATTGGACCCAATGCTTGTCGATTGATCGATCAGGAAGAATATGTCTGCTTCACTCGTTTGCAAGCAGCCTAGAAAAGCAAAACAAAAGTAGTAAAAGTTATTTCTAAAATGCATCAGTTGTACATTTCCTTTACATTACGGCGCTACACAGCAAACACTGGTCAATTCAAGATTTTTGGCTATTTTGCTTCGATAACATCTCTTCTGTCAGTATAAATAAAAGGTTGAAAGTGTACATAATAGGTTTTTATTTGACTTTACCTTGTCTGTGAGCGTCAGTGTTTTTCTCCTACACAACCATCTCCTATATAAACATCTTTAATGGCCATGATGACATCTATAAATTAGAAACTTTTACCCCATTCACCTGCATTGTACCTAATTAAAAAAAAATTCTGTGTATTGCAATTTAAATTTACTTATATTTTTGATTACATTTGGTATTGATAATTTAGTTTGACGCTACCTATCGTAACAGAAAACTATTTTTCCTTATTTTTCATAGGCTATCAATATATGCTGGGGGAAATTTTGTGCATATTTTAATATTGGAGGGAATGTGCCCAAATGTTGTTATAAATACGGCCATGTTTGTTGTAACTAAGAAAATGGTATTTAGATCGTCCATGTTTTGCATATTTTCAGCACACACCTATCATCTGCAGCTGATAACCACTGCATTCTCCCAAAACATTTCAGGAAAACCATCCAGACTGCTTCAGTATATTTTTAAAAATATAGATTCAAAAACCCATTTCCTTTGATTCTAAATTACTTTAGAGTTAACTGTTTGAATTCTTTTTTCAAAAACCCATTTCCAGGGGCGCTCCGGTGGTGTAGTGGATAGAGCGCGTACCATATTGGCTCCGGCCTTCGTTGCAGTGGTCATGGGTTTAAATCTGACCCGTGTACCTTTACTGCAGGTCATCCCCCCTCTCTCTCTCTGTATCCCAATTTCAACTCTGTACTGTCTAATAAAGCTTGAAAATGCCCAAAAATTATCTTAAAAAAAAAAAAAATCCTGTAATTCTAAATTACTTTACAGTTTAGCGTTTGAATATTCTTTTTTTAAATAAATTAAAAATGTTACTCACTTGTCACGTGCTCTGTCGTCATGGTGGCTGTGGTGGGGGCCAATTCTGTCAGGGAAAAATAATCTAGATTCAAAAACCCATTTCCTGGGGCGCTCTGGTGGTGTAGTGGATAGAGCGGGTACC
Source organism: Ammodytes marinus (assembly GCF_949987685.1). NCBI lineage: Eukaryota > Metazoa > Chordata > Actinopteri > Uranoscopiformes > Ammodytidae > Ammodytes > Ammodytes marinus. The sequence goes on along the minus strand of NC_137215.1, from coordinate 3,629,716 downwards.
ATATTGGCTCCTGCCTTCATTGCAGTGGTCATAGGTTCAAATCTGACCCGTGGACCTTTACTGCAGGTCATCCCCCCCTCTCTCTCTGTCTCCTCATTTCAACTCTGTACTATCTAATAAAGCTTGAAAATGCCCAAAAATAATCTTAAAAAAATAAAAACATTTCCTGTCATTCTAAATTACTTCACAGATTACCGTTTGAATATTTTTTTTTTAAATGTTTTAAAATGTTACTCACTTGTCACTTGCTCTGTCGTCATGGCGGCTGTGGTAGGGGCCAACTCTGCCAGGGACAAAAAATATAGATTCAAAAACTCATTCATGTAATTCTAAATTACTTTAAAAAATCACGAACAGTTGGAATATTTTTTTTACTGGGACCGTGTTTTGCAGAGCAACGCGGTTCCATAGCCCTGCTGGGCAGGGAACCCTATTGTTTTTGCCAGATGTTTTATTATTCCTCCCCCCTCCCAGCGTAAAACCGGTGCTGCAGCCCAAACCGTAAAGGGTTGGGACATGCCACTTGCATGACTAGTTCAGACATCCAACACTACAGTGACATTTTCCTCGGATGGGACAGGAATTTTTGTCAGAAAAGAACACGAAAATGTCATGACATCAGATGTCTGGTTATTTGCTGAAAGGGTGTCCTGGGATGGAGTCACATTTCCAGCCTGAATTATTGTTTTAGTCCACACATGCTCTCTACTATCAAGTGGTGTGTGTTGCCCCTTACTGCCAAATAAAAAATATGTTAGACCTGCACTTTAAATTCTAGTACAAACCATTTATTCCTTACCCTCTTTAGAACAGATGTCTCTGATGATGTCATCCTTGATGGGATTCAAAGCGTTAAAATTCTTGACGGAGAATTTTTTGGCGGGATCGCCGGCAATCTCTAGCAACTGAGCCTCAACTGCGCCGCTCACTCCAATGGCGTAGACAGTGATTCCCTGTGCTCTGAGTGTTTCTGCAGGAGTCTTGACCTCATCACTGGATTCTCCATCAGTCATGACCACGAGAAACTGTGGGACTTTGTGACCTCGACTTTGCTCTGCTTGTGTAAACAGTGGACCCATGAATATCAGTCCTTTTCCTGTGTATGTCCCGCCCCCGTCTTGTACAGTATCATTGACGGCTTTCTCCAATGTCTTGGAATCTGAATGGTCTGCCACATTTATTTCTAACTTTGGTGAATTTGAGTATTTGGCGACGCCCACGCGGACATGCTGTGGCCCAACACGGAAGGTAGTTAGGAACTCAAGGATGAACATCTTCATGTCTATGAAGTCATTGGACCCAATGCTTGTCGATTGATCGATCAGGAAGAATATGTCTGCTTCACTCGTTTGCAAGCAGCCTAGAAAAGCAAAACAAAAGTAGTAAAAGTTATTTCTAAAATGCATCAGTTGTACATTTCCTTTACATTACGGCGCTACACAGCAAACACTGGTCAATTCAAGATTGTTGGCTATTTTGCTTCGATAACATCTCTTCTGTCAGTATAAATAAAAGGTTGAAAGTGTACATAGTAGGTTTTTATTTGACTTTACCTTGTCTGTGAGCCTCAGTGTTTTTCTCCTACACAACCATCTCCTATATAAACATCTTTAATGGCCATGATGACATCTATAAATTAGAAACTTTTACCCCATTCACCTGCATCGTACCTAATTAAAAAGAAATTCCGTGTATTTCAATTTAAATTTACTTATATTTATGATTACATTTGGTATTGATAATTTAGTTTGACGCTACCTATCGTAACAGAAAACTATTTTTCCTTATTTTTTATAGGCTATCAATATATGCTGGGGGAAATTTTGTGCATATTTTAATATTGGAGGGAATGTGCCCAAATGTTGTTATAAATACGGCCATGTTTGTTGTAACTAAGAAAATGGTATTTAGATCGTCCAAGTTTTGCATATTTTCAGCACCCACCTATCATCTGCAGCTGATAACCACTGCATTCTCCCAAAACATTTCAGGAAAACCATCCAGACTGCTTCAGTATATTTTTAAAAATATAGATTCAAAAACCCATTTCCTTTGATTCTAAATTACTTTAGAGTTAACTGTTTGAATTTTTTTTTTCAAAAACCCATTTCCAGGGGCGCTCCGGTGGTGTAGTGGATAGAGCGCGTACCATATTGGCTCCGGCCTTCGTTGCAGTGGTCATGGGTTTAAATCTGACCCGTGGACCTTTACTGCAGGTCATCCCCCTCTCTCTCTCTGTATCCAAATTTAAACTCTGTACTGTCTAATAAAGCTTGAAAATGCCCAAAAATTATATATAAAAAAAATAAAAATCCTGTAATTCTAAATTACTTTACAGTTTAGCGTTTGAATATTCTTTTTTTAAATAAATTTTAAATGTTACTCACTTGTCACGTGCTCTGTCGTCATGGCGGCTGTGGTGGGGGCCAATTCTGTCAGGGAAAAATAATCTAGATTCAAAAACCCATTTCCTGGGGCGCTCTGGTGGTGTAGTGGATAGAGCGGGTACCATATTGGCTCCTGCCTTCATTGCAGTGGTCATAGGTTCAAATCTGACCCGTGGACCTTTACTGCAGGTCATCCCCCCTCTCTCTCTGTCTCCCCATTTCAACTCTGTACTATCTAATAAAGCTTGAAAATGCCCAAAAATAATCTTAAAAAAATAAAAACATTTCCTGTCATTCTAAATTACTTCACAGATTACCGTTTGAATATTTTTTTTTTAAATGTTTTAAAATGTTACTCACTTGTCACTTGCTCTGTCGTCATGGCGGCTGTGGTAGGGGCCAACTCTGCCAGGGACAAAAAATATAGATTCAAAAACTCATTCATGTAATTCTAAATTACTTTAAAAAATCACGAACAGTTGGAATATTTTTTTTACTGGGACCGCGTTTTGCAGAGCAACGCGGTTCCATAGCCCTGCTGGGTAGGGAACCCTATTGTTTTTGCCAGATGTTTTATTATTCCTCCCCCCTCCCAGCGTAAAACCGGTGCTGCAGCCCAAACCGTAAAGGGTTGGGACATGCCACTTGCATGACTAGTTCAGACCCCCAGCCTCTCAGCATACAAAAAAAATTCAGACATGCCGGCCACTAGGTGGCGTTACAACAAAGGAAAACGCGTTTGGGGCTATAACTCCCACAACGAACGTCCCACAGTCAAAAACTTTTGACATAGGCCACGCCCATTTGCGTATAGATAGATTTTTCGCTACATCGCAAAAACTGTCAGTCACCAAAACATACTCCTCCTACAGTTTTTGCCCGATTTGGACGAAACCAAAAGCATTATGCTCTACCGACTCCCACGAGCAAAAGCTGTATAAAGATTTTTTCTACGACCATCGGAAGACCAAACGGTAGCGCTTTAAAGGTTCGCACAAATCCCTTTACAAAAAAAAAAAAAAGGGATTTTCTTGAAACTCAAGGGAGGCTATCATGGGGCATACCTGAGTCTATCAAAAAATTATGGCCAAGAAATTCCTATGTGGGCGCGACTTATTAAAAGAAACTGTTAATTTTTTTTGGAACGTTTTTTGGCGGCAAATTCAAAAAAGTGTCTTTACAGTGGAAAGGCAGACAATCTGCTTTTGCTCATAACTCCCCAACCAAACATCACACATTCAAAAACTTGACATCCACTCTTTCGGTAAATTGAGCTGCAGCTTTCTACCTTAGGCAGTTTTGCGAAATGTATCAATAGGGGGCGTCAAAACCACAAAAAATGTATATCTTGTAACAACAGTAAAGAAAACGCGTTTGGGGCTATAACTTCCACACCGAACACCCCACTGTCAAAAACTTTATATCCACAGATTCACACAAGTCAGCTGCATCTTTTTACATAGGCCATGCCCATTTGCGCCAGTATAGATTTTTCGCTACGTCCCAAAAACTGTCAGTCACCAAAACATACTCCTCCTACAGTTTTTGCCCGATTTGGACGAAACCAAAAGCATTATGCTCTACACACTCCCTCAAGCAAAAGTTGTATAAATTATTTTTTTACGACCGTCGGAAGACCAAACGGTTGCGCTTTAAAGATTTGCGCATTAGCTACCTTGTACCAAACTGCTCCTAAATCCAAAACGATTCATCCTATTAACACCAAACTTTACACATGCGTTTGTCCTATGGTTCTCAGGTTGGTTCTACATTTTTGTTAAATTGCTCCAAACGGGGGTGCCAAAAACACAAAAAGTAAACATCTCCTTATCCACTTGAGTATCTTTCTCTGCGATTATTTTGCCTTTTGGTCTATAACTCCCAAACCGGACATCCCACATTCAAAAACATTACATCCCCGGATTCCGTGAAGCGAGGGGCTGGCGCCGTGGACGACGACACCCGATCCCGAGTTGCGTGGAAGGCTTGGCCCCCGTTCACAACTGGTTGCATTTCTAGTTCACATTATGACCAAATAAGTGCGCCATCTACACTTGGCACATTTCAAGGCTAAATGCTTAATTAAATTAGTTTTTGGTAGCTTTTAACTGTCAAATGTACTGTGATTGGAGGCTAGCTACCTTGGACCAATGTCATTCATATTTATCTGGTTGATAGTACCGTTGTGAACACTATCTAAATTAATCATTTCAGGAAATAACACAATCCTATTAAGAGCCCAATGCTAGCTAGGAACATTTGCTTATTACGAGTAAATCAGTATTACCTTGTATGCTTGGCTATATATATGATATAAAAGATTCTGATTCTGATTTGAAAATTCGCCAAAAATTGCCAATTCTGTTGAAAACGACATGGTTACTTCCAGGTTCACCAGTTTTCTGTTGGTTTGAAAGAACTGACTTTAAAGATCTTCTAACATTCACTGAGTTTAGGAGATGTTTGCTTTCAATGGTAAGTAAAGTACAACACACTATGTTGTGGGGAATTGCATCATATTAGTTTTAATTGGTAAGCAATAATCGTCAAATGGCATTGGGTGTTTTCTGATCTTAAGTCGCATTATTAAAACATGTTTCCACCTTAATCACACATAATCTTCCAACTTGAGTTTTTGCAGCGTTTTCTGGTGTATGACGCAGTTTGCGATGCATACTTTACAGCTATTCAGATAACGTGTAAACATGCAACATGGCCCCTTCAAAGAAGAGGTGTCATGTGTGGCAGACAAGGCAATGCATCCAACACTACAGTGACATTTTCCTCGGATGGGACAGGAATTTTTGTCAGAAAAGAACACGAAAATGTCATGACATCAGATGTCTGGTTATTTGCTGGAAGGGTGTCCTGGGATGGAGTCACATTTCCAGCCTGAATTATTGTTTTAGTCCACACATGCTCTCTACTATCAAGTGGTGTGTGTTGCCCTTTACTGCCAAATAAAAAATATGTTAGACCTGCACTTTAAATTCTAGTACAAACCATTTATTCCTTACCCTCTTTAGAACAGATGTCTCTGATGATGTCATCCTTGATGGGATTCAAAGCGTTAAAATTCTTGACGGAGAATTTTTTGGCGGGATCGCCGGCAATCTCTAGCAACTGAGCCTCAACTGCGCCGCTCACTCCAATGGCGTAGACAGTGATTCCCTGTGCTCTGAGTGTTTCTGCAGGAGTCTTGACCTCATCACTGGATTCTCCATCAGTCATGACCACAAGAAACTGTGGGACTTTGTGACCTCGACTTTGCTCTGCTTGTGTAAAGAGTGGACCCATGAATGTCAGTCCTTTTCCTGTGTATGTCCCGCCCCCGTCTTGTACAGTATCATTGACGGCTTTCTCCAATGTCTTGGAATCTGAATGGTCTGCCACATTTATTTCTAACTTTGGTGAATTTGAGTATTTGGCGACGCCCACGCGGACATGCTGTGGCCCAACACGGAAGGTAGTTAGGAACTCAAGGATGAACATCTTCATGTCTATGAAGTCATTGGACCCAATGCTTGTCGATTGATCGATCAGGAAGAATATGTCTGCTTCACTCGTTTGCAAGCAGCCTAGAAAAGCAAAACAAAAGTAGTAAAAGTTATTTCTAAAATGCATCAGTTGTACATTTCCTTTACATTACGGCGCTACACAGCAAACACTGGTCAATTCAAGATTTTTGGCTATTTTGCTTCGATAACATCTCTTCTGTCAGTATAAATAAAAGGTTGAAAGTGTACATAGTAGGTTTTTATTTGACTTTACCTTGTCTGTGAGCGTCAGTGTTTTTCTCCTACACAACCATCTCCTATATAAACATCTTTAATGGCCATGATGACATCTATAAATTAGAAACTTTTACCCCATTCACCTGCATTGTACCTAATTAAAAAAAAATTCTGTGTATTGCAATTTAAATTTACTTATATTTTTGATTACATTTGGTATTGATAATTTAGTTTGACGCTACCTATCGTAACAGAAAACTATTTTTCCTTATTTTTTATAGGCTATCAATATATGCTGGGGGAAATTTTGTGCATATTTTAATATTGGAGGGAATGTGCCCAAATGTTGTTATAAATACGGCCATATTTTTTGTAACTAAGAAAATGGTATTTAGATCGTCCAAGTTTTGCATATTTTCAGCACCCACCTATCATCTGCAGCTGATAACCACTGCATTCTCCCAAAACATTTCAGGAAAACCATCCAGACTGCTTCAGTATATTTTTAAAAATATAGATTCAAAAACCCATTTCCTTTGATTCTAAATTACTTTAGAGTTAACTGTTTGAATTTTTTTTTCAAAAACCCATTTCCAGGGGCGCTCCGGTGGTGTAGTGGATAGAGCGCTTACCATATTGGCTCCGGCCTTCGTTGCAGTGGTCATGGGTTTAAATCTGACAAGTGGACCTTTACTGCAGCTCATCCCCCCTCTCTCTCTCTGTATCCCAATTTAAACTCTGTAGTATCTAATAAAGCTTGAAAATGCCCAAAAATTATCTTAAAAAATAAAAAAATCCTGTAATTCTAAATTACTTTACAGTTTAGCGTTGGAATATTCTTTTTTTAAATAAATTTAAAATGTTACTCACTTGTCACGTGCTCTGTCGTCATGGCGGCTGTGGTGGGGGCCAATTCTGTCAGGGAAAAATAATCTAGATTCAAAAACCCATTTCCTGGAGCGCTCTGGTGGTGTAGTGGATAGAGCGGGTACCATATTGGCTCCTGCCTTCATTGCAGTGGTCATAGGTTCAAATCTGACCCGTGGACCTTTACTGCAGGTCATCCCCCCCTCTCTCTCTGTCTCCCCATTTCAACTCTGTACTATCTAATAAAGCTTGAAAATGCCCAAAAATAATCTTAAAAAAATAAAAACATTTCCTGTCATTCTAAATTACTTCACAGATTACCGTTTGAATATTTTTTTTTTAAATGTTTTAAAATGTTACTCACTTGTCACTTGCTCTGTCGTCATGGCGGCTGTGGTAGGGGCCAACTCTGCCAGGGACAAAAAATATAGATTCAAAAACTCATTCATGTAATTCTAAATAACTTTAAAAAATCACGAACAGTTGGAATATTTTTTTTACTGGGACCGCGTTTTGCAGAGCAACGCGGTTCCATAGCCCTGCTGGGCAGGGAACCCTATTGTTTTTGCCAGATGTTTTATTATTCCTCCCCCCTCCCAGCGTAAAACCGGTGCTGCAGCCCAAACCGTAAAGGGTTGAGACATGCCACTTGCATGACTAGTTCAGACATCCAACACTACAGTGACATTTTCCTCAGATGGGACAGGAATTTTTGTCAGAAAAGAACACGAAAATGTCATGACATCAGATGTCTGGTTATTTGCTGGAAGGGTGTCCTGGGATGGAGTCACATTTCCAGCCTGAATTATTGTTTTAGTCCACACATGCTCTCTACTATCAAGTGGTGTGTGTTGCCCTTTACTGCCAAATAAAAAATATGTTAGACCTGCACTTTAAATTCTAGTACAAACCATTTATTCCTTACCCTCTTTAGAACAGATGTCTCTGATGATGTCATCCTTGATGGGATTGAAACCGTCAAAATTATTGACGGAGAATTTTTTGGCGGGATCGCCGGCAATCTCTAGCAACTGAGCCTCAACTGCGCCGCTCACTCCAATGGCGTAGACAGTGATTCCCTGTGCTCTGAGTGTTTCTGCAGGAGTCTTGACCTCATCACTGGATTCTCCATCAGTCATGACCACAAGAAACTGTGGGACTTTGTGACCTCGACTTTGCTCTGCTTGTGTAAAGAGTGGACCCATGAATGTCAGTCCTTTTCCTGTGTATGTCCCGCCCCCGTCTTGTACAGTATCATTGACGGCTTTCTCCAATGTCTTGGAATCTGAATGGTCTGCCACATTTATTTCTAACTTTGGTGAATTTGAGTATTTGGCGACGCCCACGCGGACATGCTGTGGCCCAACACGGAAGGTAGTTAGGAACTCAAGGATGAACATCTTCATGTCTCTGAAGTCATTGGACCCAATGCTTCCCGATTGATCGATCAGGAAGAATATGTCTGCTTCACCCGTTTGCAAGCAGCCTAGAAAAGCAAAACAAAAGTAGTAAAAGTTATTTCTAAAATGCATCAGTTGTACATTTCCTTTACATTACGTCGCTACACAGCAAACACTGGTCAATTCAAGATTTTTGGCTATTTTGCTTCGATAACATCTCTTCTGTCAGTATAAATAAAAGGTTGAAAGTGTACATAGTAGGTTTTTATTTGACTTTACCTTGTCTGTGAGCGTCAGTGTTTTTCTCCTACACAACCATCTCCTATACAGGTCCTTCTCATATAATTAGCATATTGTGATAAAGTTCAATATTTTCTGTAATGTACTGATAAACATTAGACTTTCATATATTTTAGATTCATTACACACAACTGAAGTAGTTCAAGCCTTTTATTGTTTTAATATTGATGATTTTGGCAAAAAAAGTAAAGAAAAACCAAAAATCCCTATCTCAAAAAATTAGCAAATTTCATCCAACCAATAAAATAAAAGTATTTTTAATACAAAAAAGTCAACCTTCAAATAATTATGTTCAGTTATGCACTCAATACTTGGTCGGGAATCCTTTCGCAGAAATGACTGCTTCAATGCGGCGTGGCATGGAGGCAATCAGCCTGTGGCACTGCTAAGGTGTTATGGAGGCCCAGGATGCTTCGATAGCGGCCTTAAGCTCATCCACAGTGTTGGGTCTGGTGTCTCTCAACTTCCTCTTCACAATATCCCACAGATTCTCTATGGGGTTCAGGTCAGGAGAGTTGGCAGGCCAATTGAGCACAGTAATACCATGGTCAGTAAACCATTTACCAGTGGTTTTGGCACTGTGAGCAGGTGCCAGGTCTTGTTGAAAAATGAAATCTTCATCTCCATAAAGCTTTTCAGCAGATGGAAGCATGAAGTGCTCCAAAATCTCCTGATAGCTAGCTGCATTGACCCTGCCTTTGATAAAACACAGTGGACCAACACCAGCAGCTGACATGGCACCCCAGACCATCACTGACTGTGGGTACTTGACACTGGACTTCAGGCATTTTGGCATTTCCTTCTCCCCGGTCTTCCTCCAGACTCTGGCACCTTGATTTCCGAATGACATGCAAAATTTGCTTTCATCCGAAAAAAGTACTTTGGACCACTGAGCAACAGTTCAGTGCTGCTTCTCTGTAGCCCAGGTCAGGCGCTTCTGCCGCTGTTTCTGGTTCAAAAGTGGCTTGACCTGGGGAATGCGGCACCTGTAGCCCATTTCCTGCACACGCCTGTGCACGGTGGCTCTGGATGTTTCTACTCCAGACTCAGTCCACTGCTTCCGCAGGTCCCCCAAGGTCTGGAATCGGCCCTTCTCCACAATCCTCCTCAGGGTCCGGTCACCTCTTCTGGTTGTGCAGTGTTTTCTGCCACACTTTTTCCTTCCCACTGAGGTGCCTTGATACAGCACTCTGGGAACAGCCTATTCGCTCAGAAATTTCTTTCTGTGTCTTACCCTCTTGCTTGAGGGTGTCAATGATGGCCTTCTGGACAGCAGTCAGGTCGGCAGTCTTACCCATGATTGCGGTTTTGAGTAATGAACCAGGCTGGGAGTTTTTAAAAGCCTCAGGAATCTTTTGCAGGTGTTTAGAGTTAATTAGTTGATTCAGATGATTAGGTTAAGAGCTCGTTTAGAGTACCTTTTCATGATATGCTAATTTTTTGAGATAGGAATTTGGGGTTTTCATGAGCTGTATGCCAAAATCATCAGTATTAAAACAACAAAAGACCTGAAATATTTCAGTTGGTGTGCAATGAATCTAAAATATATGAAAGTTCAATTATTATCATTACATTATGGAAAATAATCAACTTTATCACAATATGCTAATTATATGAGAAGGACCTGTATAAACATCTTTAATGGCCATGATGACATCTATAAATTAGAAACTTTTACCCCATTCACCTGCATTGTACCTAATTAAAAAAAAATTATTTGTATTGCAATTTAAATTTACTTATATTTATGATTACATTTGGTATTGATAATTTAGTTTGACGCTACCTATCGTAACAGAAAACTATTTTTCCTTATTTTTCATAGGCTATCAATATATGCTGGGGGAAATTTTGTGCATATTTTAATATTGGAGGGAATGTGCCCAAATGTTGTTATAAATACGGCCATGTTTGGTGTAACTAAGAGAATGGTATTTAGATCGTCCATGTTTTGCATATTTTCAGCACACACCTATCATCTGCAGCTGATAACCACTGCATTCTCCCAAAACATTTCAGGAAAACCATCCAGACTGCTCAAGAGTATTTTTAATTTGGGACATTTTGATGCTAAAATAAACCTAAATCTAAATGTTATTTGAATTAATGGGTTACCTTCGGTTAGACTGTAGCAAATGAATTGCCAGCCATGGTTACAGGGGTAGTCTACCCATATTCCAGAGTCGCCGAAGAATGCATACACACAATCATACCGGGCGTTGTTAGTAGGTCGACCCTGATACCAGAACCTAAATGAGGAATTACTTCCGTCCGTCCACTTCCAGGAGTCTCTGAAAAGGCCGATCCAGACTCCTGTTCCTGGAGGTACCAGCTCTTTCACCTTCTCGTTCTCTGCATTGTTTCTCACACTGACCAGGTCTGTGTATTTTGCTCTGCAGAAGCTCTGAGCCCCAGTCCACGACATACTGCTGCTGGTGAGGTGATATGTGACATTTGACCCTGAAAATAGACCACAGAGAGGCACTGTACAGTAGAGGGACCATGACATACAATTTGTTTAAAACATTTTTTCAACAGTCTTTCCAAATCAATAAGAAACAAAAACTCCCTTAAAATCTACACTCAGTACATGGTTACAGATAATTTTTCTCAATAAATTCAAAAATATTTATTTTGTAAAACTAAGGTGTTGTGTACAGAAACTGTATGAAAAGTGTTACACATACAGGTCCTTCTCATATAATTAGCATATTGTGATAAAGTTCAATATTTTCTGTAATGTACTGATAAACATTAGACTTTCATATATTTTAGATTCATTACACACAACTGAAGTAGTTCAAGCCTTTTATTGTTTTAATATTGATGATTTTGGCAAAAAAATTAAGAAAAACCAAAAATCCCTATCTCAAAGAATTGCATATTTCATCCGACCAATAAAAGAAAAGTGTTTTTAATTCAAAAAAGTCAACCTTCAAATAATTATGTTCAGTTATGCACTCAATACTTGGTTGGGAATCCTTTCGCAGAAATGACTGCTTCAGTGCGGCGTGGCATGGAGGCAATCAGCCTGTGGCACTGCTGAGGTGTTATGGAGGCCCAGGATGCTTCGATAGCGGCCTTAAGCTCATCCACAGTGTTGGGTCTGGTGTCTCTCAACTTCCTCTTCACAATATCCCACAGATTCTCTACGGGGCTCAGGTCAGGAGAGTTGGCAGGCCAATTGAGCACAGTAATACCATGGTCAGTAAACCATTTACCAGTGGTTTTGGCACTGTGAGCAGGTGCCAGGTCTTGTTGAAAAATTAAATCTTCATCTCCATAAAGCTTTTCAGCAGATGGAAGCATGAAGTGCTCCAAAATCTCCTGATAGCTAGCTGCATTGACCCTGCCTTTGATAAAACACAGTGGACCAACACCAGCAGCTGACATGGCACCCCAGACCATCACTGACTGTGGGTACTTGACACTGGACTTCAGGCATTTTGGCATTTCCTTCTCCCCAGTCTTCCTCCAGACTCTGGCACCTTGATTTCCAAATGACATGCAAAATTTGCTATCATCCGAAAAAAGTACTTTGGACCACTGAGCAACAGTTTTTCTGGTTCAAAAGTGGCTTGACCTGGGGAATGCGGCACCTGTAGCCCATTTCCTGCACACGCCTGTGCACGGTGGCTCTGGATGTTTCTACTCCAGACTCAGTCCACTGCTTCCGCAGGTCCCCCAAGGTCTGGAATCGGCCCTTCTCCACAATCCTCCTCAGGGTCCGGTCACCTCTTCTGGTTGTGCAGCGTTTTCTGCCACACTTTTTCCTTCCCACAGACTTCCCACTGAGGTGCCTTGATACAGCACTCTGGGAACAGGCTATTCGCTCAGAAATTTCTTTCTGTGTCTTACCCTCTTGCTTGAGGGTGTCAATGATGGCCTTCTGGACAGCAGTCAGGTCGGCAGTCTTACCCATGATTGCGGTTTTGAGTAATGAACCAGGCTGGGAGTTTTTAAAAGCCTCAGGAATCTTTTGCAGGTGTTTAGAGTTAATTAGTTGATTCAGATGATTAGGTTAAGAGCTCGTTTAGAGTACCTTTTCATGATATGCTAATTTTTTGAGATAGGAATTTGGGGTTTTCATGCGCTGTATGCCAAAATCATCAGTATTAAAACAACAAAAGACCTGAAATATTTCAGTTGGTGTGCAATGAATCTAAAATATATGAAAGTTCAATTATTATCATTACATTATGGAAAATAATCAACTTTATCACAATATGCTAATTATATGAGAAGGACCTGTATAATGTTAGTATGTTTCACTGATTAATACATCAAAGTCTAACGTGTCAAAGAGAAGCAGAGAAGTGGAGAAGTGGAAGATCAAGAAACTAAACTCTTGTTATATGGTGTGACTTCATATCCTCACCTCGGACATCACAGCAGACTGCCTTATAGTATGCGCTACATGGTGGGTCGCTCCATAGTCCATCATCCCCCATCAGTCCACAGTATGGTCCACTGGTATTGGTTGATTCTCCGGTCGGCCAGTTTCTAAACTCCATCTCTCCGTGTTTGTAGAAACTGCTGTCTGTCAGTGACCACATCCAGCTGTACATGTCAGTACGGTGCAGCCCTATCCAGACATACTGAAACAGTATTTGATTGTGTTACTTTAGCCTCAACTGTCATAGGAAGCTGAAATAGACACTTTTCGAGGACAAGAAACACTTGAGAAAAAAAAGGGACTGCAGCCTTAAAACTGTGCAGACAGACTAACTTTGTCTTCATCAAATGGACAAAGACACAAGGCATCATCAAATCAAAAGGACTCAGACATACCTTAAATCTACAAATACAAATTAAATACACATACACATTAAGTCAATACACATACTCATACATACATCTCTGTGATGTTGAGAAAGAAAAGGGAAGATAGAACAGCAAATGCAATAAACAGAATGAAGGTTTTAAGAAGTGATTTAAAAGAACTCACTGATTCAGGAAGCCTTATCTCCGTTTTTCGTATTCATTTGTACTTCTTTATTCATTTTCTCTAATCATAAGTTTTTTTTGTGAGTGGATAAAAGTGGATAATTTGAAACACTGATTTAAATGGAGCCAGTTTAAATGTAAGAGATCACAAGCTAAAACGTTTGTGAACCTGAAGGGGTTAAATGACATATTTTATCAACAAAAAGGTAAAGGACAAGTACGTCTAAATGTTACTGAAGTACAGTCTATCTACTTTAAGTTTACTCAAACATTTTTAAAAAATCTTTGAAATGTCAGAGAGTGAACTTACATGTCCCCCTATATGTGTCAGGTTGCTCAGGCTGTTCACATCCTCCATGTTGTCTATAGTTGCCAGGTCTGTGTAGTGTTCTCTGCAGTAACTCTGAGCTTCAGTCCAGGTCATCCATTCATTAACATAATGGTACGTACGTCCAGCATGTGACGAGACAGCACACAGCCCTGTAGAGACAGTGAATAATGATAAAATGGCAATGTCAATATTAAATAACGAAATAATAGTCTTGGCTTTAGGTCTCAGTGTGTTTAGGTTAGATTGGTCATTTGTTTGCCTTCATTAATTTCCAGTTTAATATAGTCAGTGGCTTTCTACATGTCCACGTTGATGCAGGTTGTTGGTTGAACAGGTGTTATAAAGTTTGAGCTTTTTACTTTTGAAGGTTTTATTGCACTCAGGCTACAATTGAGCAGAGTTAACGTCAACTGGGTAACTTTAATCTTTAGGTTATCTTTCATCACTCTTCCGTGGCTGTGACTGGAGCCCGACGGCGACTCCCTGTGTGTGTGTGTGTGTGTGTGTGTGTGTGTGTGTGTGTGTGTGTATGTGTGTGTGTGTGTGTGTGTGTGTGTGTGTGTGTGTGTGTGTGCATGTGTGTGTGTGTGTGTGTGTGTGTGCATGTCTGTCTGTGGTGTGTCTGCAGCGCTGGCTGATATACACACACACACACACACACATACACACACACACTGAGAAGGACAGAGAGATTCAGCAGAATAACTTATGTGTTATTTGTGATGTGAAATTAATAATTGCGTGTCTCCAGAACATATTATATTGAAATAATTGTCATAACTTTATTTAAATAAATATATGAAAAAAAAAGGTTTTTCGTTTAAAGTGTAACTGAACCCTTTTACTTGTTTTTTGAGATAGAAGCTGAATTAAATCACTATGTTGTTTAGGAACACATATATGCTGGTGTTGATATTGAAAAAAAATTGCAATATGTTAAATATCGTCAATTTAAGAAATGTTTTGTATTGTAAATCATTTTAGAACTTTACTAAGATTTGAAAAAAACTTTTTTCCATCGGGTTCGAAAAATGACGTACTACTGTACTTTTGGTACAGTAGTACGTCATCACGTCGCCGCAAAGCCGGTCACGCTCTTCACAGGTCCATGGCTGATCCATGAGCTACTACTGTTATACCATCCCTCCAAGGATGTTATTTCGGGGGTTAACACACTTCACTTCTATCGGCAGTGTGTCTGCATTATCTCACACTGTATAACACACACACACACACGGACCCGGACTTGTTCATTACTTCACTTGATTGACACACGCTACCGCTCGCTCGCTCGCTTGCACGCACACACACACACACACACACACACACACACACACTCGTCTCGGTCTCCTAACACTACGATAGAAACACCCGCCAACAATTTAGAATAAGAAAAGTCCTCCACCTCAGACGACCCATCTGTGTGGCATATGAGCTCACTGTGTAGCGACCGTGCCGTTAGACTTTGTGTCACTCGATATTTCAATGAAGTCATGTAATTCAGATCTTCCTGAGTGACAGCTACTAGCAGCTAGCCCCCTCCTTTACAGACACCGTGCGACCCCCTCCCTCCCGAAAGTCGGCCGGCTGATGTCGGAATGTTTAAAAACAAAGGTTCTCAAACGGAATTCAGAATCCATGGTCTGAAAGCATTTTTCAAAATCGTGCAGTAGCTCAAACAGGGGGTTCAGTTACCCTTTAATGATTTTTCCTAAATGGTTAAGATTTACTAACCAGTTACATGTGTACACCTACTGTCAAATACTGTTGAAAGTTGTTTTTGTGACCTGCTGTTACTGTCTTGGCTGGGAAAGCACTTCCAATAAGGATGTCTTGAAAGTATAATAATTATTATAATATATACAACAAAAACAAATACTAATGAATATGATATTTCTAAGTATTTTACATCTACATGTATAGTGTTCGTCTCACAATACATTATAGTAAAACATTTATAAATATATAAAACACTTACCTGAAGCCAGGACGATGCTCAGAAGAACCGTTTCCATCGTTGTCTGTTCCCCGTCTGCCCTCTGTTAGTCTGTGACTGTCGATATGAAGCTGCTGGGATGACTCAAAGAGATATACATCAACCTCTTCACTGCACATTCAAACTGTATGCAAAGTGATTATGGGACTTAACTGTTTATCTTACACTGTACTGAACAGACTATAAGGTCAAGAATGAGCCCTAATAAAATGTACATTTTATTTTTTGATAACTTGTTATGGTTGATATAATAATAATAATTGAGTTTCCTAATGGAGCATAGACACATAAAGCCATAGAAAATAAGAACATCTGAAATGAATTCCCATCAGCAGTATGTAAAAACATTTAAATCAACTCCACTTCTACCAGCTGCAGCATAAAAGTAATGAACACATTAATGCATTTATGAATATAATATAATATTATTGGTGGTCATTCTCTACAGTTAACACAAGATTCAATCTAGTCACTGCTGAGGAGCCAAATGCAGAGCTCATGTAATGTCAGTATGTGTTAAAAGTCCCTCTCCCCCTAAAGGTTATCAGAGGTTATTACATAGAGTCAAAGGGGGAAGGAAGGTATTAGGGGTGTGAACGTTTACAAAAATGTCTAAATCTAAAAGGTGACACGACTGCACTTTCATATGGGGGGGTGGGGGTGCTCATTGTCATAGTAACTCCCATCTCTTGCGCGCGCACGCATACACACACACACGTTGTCTGCCTGTCATTATCACCTTGACAGAGTAGATTAACAGCCTATCTTTCTACAGGTTTAAGCAGGTTAACAGGAGTATAGATAAAGTTTGGGCTTTTTACTTTTGAACTTAAGAGCATTCTTCACGTCAACCGAGTTCAATATTCATTTTATCTTTTCATCTCTCTGCCGTGGCTGTGACTGGGTGCACTAATGTGCGTGTTGCGTGTCCGCAGTGCTGGCTGACACACACACACACACACACACATACATACACAGAGAGCGCGGGGCAGCCGGACTCTGCTGACTAGCTTTTTATCTTTATTCAAATAGTTTGTGTAATTTTAGATTTTAAATTAATTAATGCATGTTTCCAGAACACATTGAAGTCATTTTCAAAACTAAAGAAAGAAGAAGGAAAAAAAAAAGAAAAAGGCAGCGTTTATTGATATTATGATTTAATAACCGGTTACATGCGTACACGTGCCTACTAGGGGTGTGCAGTGTGCACACACACACACACACACACGTTCGTCTGCCTGTCATTATCACCTTAATTTCTACCTTGACAGAGTAGATTAACAGCCTGTCTTTCTACAAGTTTAAGCAGGTTAACAGGAGTATAGATAAAGTACTTTTGAAGGTTTTATTGTACTTACGAGCATTGTTCACGTCGACTGAGTTACATCAATATTCATTTTATCTTTTCATCTCTCTGCCGTGGCTGTGACTGGGTGCACTAATGTGCGTGTTGCGTGTCTGCAGTGCTGGGTGACACACACACACACACACACACACACACACACACACACACACACAGAGAGAGAGAGAGAGCGCGGGGCAGCCGGATTCTGCTGACTAGCTTTTTATCTTTATTCAAATAGTTTGTGTAATTTCAGATTTTAAATTAATTAATGTGTGTTTCTAGAACACATTGAAGTCATTTTCAAAACTAAAAAACTAAAAAAAAGAAGAAGGAAAAAAAAAGGCAGCGTTTATTGATTTTATGACTTAATAACCGGTTACATGCGTACACGTGCACACCCCTAGTAGGTAAACCCCGACCTAGGACTCCTGACCTGATACCTCCATTACTAGTCCCTCTCTAGGGGCAAAGATAAGCAGCTCTAACAGTTTAAATTATAGAAAACAAGGGGACTTACCGAAGCGTTGTTGGAGAAGCCTTGGTGAAGTGGATGGAAAATCGAAGTAGGGGAAAAATTCTTAGAAATAGTCTTTCAATAGATCAGGTGATCTACTTTGTTTAAATGACCGAAATCTCAAACAGAGCAAAAGCCTTGAAGAGTATCCTCGCCTCTCTCTCTCTCCTGTCTGTCGCTGTTGGTCCGAACATGTCAAAGTGAATATCACCTGTTACTCCTCCAGTATATAGTGGATATTTGGGGATTGACACCCTGCCTTCGCACGAGGCATATTTCCATATTCATATTTTAGTTTGAAACAACATTTGCATACCAGGAAAGGTTATGTGCAAAGCGTAACATTTCCTTCTGCTATGGACACAGTGAACCTGTCTGCAGCTCATTACTGTCCTGTCACATGCAGAGAATTTGCATGTTTCCAAAACAGTCTTCCTAGAAATTAAGGCAAGAACCGGTAAATTTTTGCTATTTTTGTCAATTTTGCTATTTTTTTCTCCTTACATACTAGTAAATAAATCAAGTTTGGTTAATTCACCGAAATCTCAAACAGAGGAAAAGCATTAACGGGTATTCTCTCTCTCTCTCTCTCTCTCTCTCTCTCTCTCTCTCTCTTTCTCTCTCTCTCTCTCTCTCCCTGTTTTTTCTTTAAACAACATGTTTGAGCTAATATGCAAAGACCGCAACTTCCCGTTTCCACAGAAAGCTACATTGGGACTATCAGCCCCTCGTGTCATTCAGGTGCACAGTCCTCCTTTGCATGTTGCATGTAGGAACACTAAGCCTTATAATTCTAAACCCAAAATATACTTCCTTTTAACTACGGGCACGCGTGTGCATGACGTCACCAGGCGTAACCAGCATCAGTTTGAATTGTTGGTTGTGCACGTCCTCAAATATTACCATAAAGGATGCAGATCCTGTTCCCTTTCCAGCCCTATTAACTGTTCCAGCCCTGTTTTCCCTATTTTTTAAATATATGATTTAATTTAAAAAATAAACACGAGACGGTAACAAATGAATTGAACAACATTTGGTGCCTTTTTTTAAATAAGACACTATTCTTATACGTATTTCTCCTCTGGAAGTCAATAAAGGCTTATAATAATAATAATAATAATAATAATAATAATAATAATAATAATAATAATAATAATAATAATAATAATAATAATAATAATAATAATAATAATAATAATAATAATACATTTTATTTGTAGTGCACTTTATATTGCTAGAATCTCAAAGTGCTACAGAGTAAAAGTAGCACTTTGAGAAAAAATCAATGAGAATAAAAGCATTCTATCTATTTGTTCAAGCTCTAAATATATTTTTAGGTATAGTAATAATTATTTCAAGAATGATTTTATAGTTTGACGGTAACTCCTGGCCCCCGTTAGAGAGAGAGAGAGAGTGTGTGTGTGTGTGTGTGTGTGTGTGTGTGTGTGTGTGTGTGTGTGTGTGTGTGTGTGTGTGTGTGTGTGTGTGTGTGTGTGTGTGTGTGTGTGTGTGTGTGTGTGTCTTACTGAGAGTCAGCTGCAGCTCCATCAGCTCCTCCCTCCCATGTCCCTCCTCTTCTGATTGGCTCCTCACTGTCTGACTCCATCTCTTTCTAAAAAAATATTTCCATATGCATCACTCACACACACACACACACACACACACACACACACACACACACACACACACACACACACACACACACACACACACACACACACACACACACACACACACACACACACACACACACAGAAACACACACACACACACACACACACACAAACAAACACAGAAACAATGAGAAACATGTAGTCACGCAGGTTCACGGGGGTCAACCCACTATCTTCATTTACATGCAGGAATCTGGTTTAATCCTAAACTTTGTATTGACAAATAACCCTTATTTTGGAAACTGTGCTTTCAAAAAGGAATCAAGGTGTTAGGTGATCTGTATGATGAGGGAATGATGACATAACAACTGGCATCGCATATTGGACTATAACACGGTGATGTTGTTAGCTATGTTGGGCCACCTTTGTTTATATAACCTTTGTTTACATACCAGTTTACAGAGCCTGTATATTCAAACCAGATTTAATTTTTTCATGGTGCACACAGTATGGACAGGTAGTGGATCATGAGGAGATATTCACTGATTTTGACAGAAAGGGATTTTGACAACAAGCGTTCTCCAGAATCACTAACTCCACCTTTAACTCATAACTTGTAGCCTACAGCTCAAAACTATCACAATATAGCAACATCAACGCCACTTTAACACAGGGCAACTTCAGTCAGCGAAGAAACTCACTCTCACTCTCACTCTCGCACACACACACACACACACACACACACACACACACACACACTGTCACCTTTGACATATTTTCAAGTGCAACATCGACGGACGTGACAACACGCGCTATGCTACACCGTTAGGAAGCATTGTTAGCTGTGGCTAGTTAGCACATCATATCTCACTTTAACTGAAATAGTAGAACTACACTTAAACTTATTTTTCACATGGAGACTCACCAAGGGAATCGCTTCACAGTGCGGGCTCCACGGGACTAGAAGGAAAATATTTTTTCTGACGTAGCTAGCTAGCTAAAAACTCATCTAATAAACGTAGCAGGTCCTTCACACGTTTTCACAGTCTCAAAAATCACTAATATCATCTAAATATCAAGTTCTGTATTCTAAATCAACATTAGAATCTTTTAAAATTAGCTTCGTTTACACAGAGAGGTTTGACTCAGCCACTGTGACTTTTTAAAAGTCCCGAAAAGAGCAATTCTCCGTAGCTCTCGCGGGTAGACGGTAAAAGAAGGCGGGTCTAACTCCTGATTGGCTGGCTAACTAGGCCAACTGATATGTCATTTTACTGTGATTGACAGGTGATTTAACGAATCAAGCAATATCATATAGATTTATTTATTTATTTATATAGATACGTATAGAATAGAGATTAAAGGGGTAGTTCAGGATTTTAGACATAGGGCCTTATTCCCAAGTTAGCCTTGGTGTTCTTTATCAGTGGAGACAGTTTTCAACACATTTAATTCAGTCCTTCTAATTGCAGAGTGCGCTCGTGCTAAGCTAGCGCACGGCATCGGGGGGATACCTAGCCTGCTACTAAAACAGTCTTACCCACTCCACAGTACACCCGAGGCCAATCAATTATAACGCCAGACTATCGATGTAAATGTCTGTGTTGATAGAATAATTTTAGAAATAAAACCAACCTCGCATCGCATGAATTATCGCATTTTGAGGGACTACTTTCTTAGCAGCAGCGGACTTTTACTTTGCTGTGTAACCGAATCACTACAGCAGAAAGTAAACAGAGCAGCGTGGGACAGAAACTGAAACTGCACTGCCTCCAGTCTACCGTCATTCTGTCCTGGTTCTCTGCTGCAGCTCCAGCGGGGGCTGTCTCTACAGACGCTCTTTCTCTTTCTGCCCTTTGAGCATCCCTCTCAATTCTTCATCAGTGTATTCCGGCTCGTACAGGTACGGTTCGTTGGATACAACAAATTCCTCATAATCGTCTTCAAAAGCAGACGCATTGCTAAGTCCTCCAAACGTGGCCATATCTTGTTTATTGCATAGGCTAATACAACTCCTTTGTGCACTGTACTCTGCGTCTGTAAGACAGCAGCAGGTAAACAAACTATTATAGAGCCTGTAACCTAGGTATTAGTCCGCCGCTGCCGCAGCCTACAAGGAATAAAGTCCCTCAAAATGCAATATGTGAGGTTGGTTTTATTATCTATTCTATTCTATTCTATTCTATTCTATTCTATTCTATTCTATTCTATTCTATTCTATTTTTATTTTATTTTATTTGTTTTACCTGTGGATGGCAGCAATGTACCGAAAAGACGTACAGTCTGCCGGAAATCAAAAGAAGAAGAAGAAGACGTTTGCTCAACCTTTATTTTGAAAATCTTAACCGGATTTTCTTTTTCTTCTAACGGTTCTTGAGGAACTATGATGAGACGTACTTCCGTGTTGCCAGTTTTAATAACAAACGCATATTACAGTGGTGCCAGCCGAGCCATGTCCACCAACGTTAACGCTAATATAGTGATAGTAGGGAGCGGGATTTCAGGAATAGCGGCCGCCCAAAGGCTCGTCAAAGCCGGGTTTCAGAATGTGAAGATACTGGAGGCGACTTCCAGAAGCGGAGGAAGGATAAAAACAGGCAGACTGGGTGAGTGGCAGTGTGTAGCAAGCAACCTCAGGCTATACAGTCAGGTGGCAAGTCAAGTCCAACTTTATTGTCAATATTGAGTTGACAATGCAAATACATCAAAAAACACAACAACTGATAAAGAGAAAAAAAAAAGCAATTGAAACATTTACACAGATGTGTAGAATGGCGACAGTTACAGGTAGAGCAACTTGCAACGTTAAACTGTTACAGCAAATCGTAAAAACCTGATAGGCTATTTTATTGTGGAGAATCAAAGGTCAACAACTCTTCTACACTCACTGTTGTCTCGCTCTGCCAGCTTTAAACAGCCGTGTAGTGCAATAGGCCCATTGTAGCTGTACACTATAGGCCGGGGGTCACTAACAGGCGGACCGCGGTCCGGGTCCGGACCCAGACGCCGTCCTATACGGACCCGGACCTGTAGTCAATAAATTATTTAAATTAAAAATTTTGACGGGGCGCTTCTATTTTGACCGGCGCAGCTTTTCTAGACTTTACGGTACTGGTTTAGCGAATCAGGAAATCCACCGACCAATTGCATTCGAGTTAAGCCATCCTGCCTCCTGCTACTCAGCCAATCGAATCCGTGCATTCCCGGCTCAGGCTGGCTCACCGACAAAGAGACAGTGAACCGGAGACAGAAAAATAACTACAAATGGCGCTCTCTAAGAAGAGAAAAGTAGACAGCGAAAACAGAGCCTTCAATCCAGAATGGACAGACTCATTCATGTTCATTCTTCCAACTGGAAACACAAAACCAGTCCGTCTCA
Source organism: Ammodytes marinus (assembly GCF_949987685.1). Classification (NCBI taxonomy): domain Eukaryota; kingdom Metazoa; phylum Chordata; class Actinopteri; order Uranoscopiformes; family Ammodytidae; genus Ammodytes; species Ammodytes marinus. The sequence goes on along the minus strand of NC_137215.1, from coordinate 3,606,903 downwards.
TGAACATAATTAAAAGTAAATATCGATCCAGGCTCACCAATGAGCACCTGCACATGTGCATGAGAATGGCCCTGACAGAAAGTGGGGGAGTGGGATAAAAGAGGGAAAGAAAGAGAAGCTAAAACTGTTCAATTGTAATGGTGTTGAGCAGGCCCGGTTCTACGGGGGTGCATAAACATGCATTGCACCCTCAATTGAAATGTTAGTTCTGTTCTGCATCCTCAATTAGGGAAAGAGGGCGGACTGAATTGTTTTATAAATATACTTTAAAAATATATATGTAATTGCTGTAGTTTTTGCTAAGGTGCTACTCTCTCTCGCTTTCTCTCTCGCTCGCCCGCTCGCTCACCGGCTCCGTGTGTCAGCGAGCGGTTGAGCGAGTTAACGAGCGATCAACAGCTGAGTTTTTTCCCCTTTTGTAAGACTGGTGAAAACCGGTCAAGGTACAATCATGTGGACTCTCTATTACCCTGATGTAGACCTATGTGTGAATGACACAGACATAAGATTGACATGCATCATCACCAATCGCCAGCAGCACTGCCCACAACAGCAACAAAACAAAAAAAAACATTTTGTATGTAGTTTCAATTATCTATATTTTAAGTGTTACATATTCTTAGTAATGGCAGAATTTTATAAATAAAGGTTAATTTTTTAGCAAGATATTTGGATAGTAGCCCCACTAACATTAGCGAAAGCTAGTGGTCATCCGTCCCTCAGTCCAGTTGTTAAGCATCTGGCTGCTAGCAAGTTATGTTGTTTTGTTAATTTTTCTATTCATCTTAACTATATTAAATGTTGACTTTTTCTTTTATTCTTTTCCCCAGAATGCTCCGATTACATTTTAAAATCACAAAAAAAATTCGGGGGGAGGGGGATACCCCCAGACCCCCCTACAGGGGTTTAGTTTCTGACAGTTTTCTTCAGAGCTTTTCAAAATCGCAAAATAAAAATCCAGTATTAGACAAAATGGGAGATTACTATGTTAAACAAACATAGTAGGTATAGTGAAGTTTAGAAATTATACATTGAAATATTTCTCAAATTGCATAATTAATTTTTCTTTGCACCCCTTCTAATCTCAGATGCACCCCGAGTCATTATGTTCTGCAACCAAGCCTGGTGTTGAGATATATATATTTTTTAAATTGGTTGAAACTGTTAAAACATTCACAAAGACAAAGGGGACACTGAAGTTGCTGCTATACTTTATTTTATTTTTCAAAAATTAATTATATATTTTATCTTTATTTTAAGATTATTATTATATTTATTTTCACCATTTTATTTTTAAATGCAGCCCTTCTTTTCTATGAAGAGATTAGTTTCAGTTGAGTCAGTTGAACCTCCTTAAATAATACATATATCTTCAGTATTGTATGTTTTTGAATTGTTCTTCCTATATTGATTACATGCAGACGTTGATACAACTACAAGGCTACTTCACTATCACACTGAATCATAACGCAAGTTAGACATTATGATGTTTCGGACCTTTGCTTGAGGACATTTTCTCTAACTGGACCTATTTGAATTTTAGTTGAATACCCCTGCTATAGGCTCTTATACAGTGTCGTTGAAGCTACTTTTCAGTCCCTTTAACAAACATACCAATGACTTCACACTGGAAGAAGTTGAACTAGAGCTAATTTTATAATTGGCCCCATGGAACATTCCAACATTTTGAGATGCCGGATTTTTGATTTTCACGAGCTGCAAGCCTGAAATGAGAAGTCAAACAAAAAAAAATGCCTGAAATATATTAGTATAGCCTATGTCTAATACATGGGGTGAAGCAGCGT
>NC_137215.1:3587598-3595098 GCF_949987685.1 Ammodytes marinus | reverse complement strand
ATCCTTTTTGATTTTACTGCATTTAAATTACAATCTAATGAAAGCTTATTTTACATGTAAAATGAAAACGATTAATCAAGGTTGTGTCATCATACTTTATTCTTATATTTTTTTCTGTTAGTTCCAGGAGATGCCTGCTGTTGCATAGTAATAATATTTGTACAGTACTAAAAGGGACCGGTGAATAATAGTGACCATTTCTAAACCGTCAGTTAAAAATCGTATTGGCAGAAATTTCTAGAAAGCTGTATCGTAGACGTAGCGTATAAACCTTCCAGTTGTATTATGCAGCTCCGGAAAAAAATTAAGAGACCAGTCTGTATTTTTCTTCAATCTTCATCTCTACATTACTTATTGAAAATGCTCTTCAATGACAATATTTTTGGGGGGAATTTGGTAGAAATGTTGTCAGTAGTTTATATTATAAAACCAAAATGTTCATTCTATTCAAACATATGCTTATAAATAGCAAAACGAGAGACACTGAACATTTGGAGTGGTCTCTTAATTATTTTCCAGAGGTGTATCTTTAACATGAAACAAAAGGTATCGTAGCATATTAACCATTTAGATTGTATTTTTTTTTTTTTTTTTTTTTTTTGGTTTTAGAGTTTTATAGTTGTATACATATGGACAAAAAAAACTGAATAAGTAAACACATACAATACATACACAACACCCAACCCCCTCTCCCCTCTCCCTTCTCCCTTCTCCCCTCTCCCCCTCTCCCCTCCCCCTCCCCCCTCCCTCACATAAACAGACAAGGAATACAGAAAAAAAGTAAAATAAATAACTAAGACAAAATGATTAAGAAAATAAGCTATAAATACACAAGAAACAAAACCAGATTGTATTTTGTCTTTAACATAAAACACATCCCGTTCTCTGGAAGGAACCCCGTGTTCCAGGAGAGCTTAGACGTCAGACCTCATCTGCTGGTCCTCAACAAGATGGACCTCGCTGATCTGAACAACAAGCAGGTCGGACAATACTAAGATTTGGTTTTATTCTAATATTCAAATGTTTTTTGATGTTTTTTTTATAATTTTTTTTAAATATTTTTTTCATTGTTTTTTCATACAAGTCTGAACAGCTTTCTGTCGCACCCACACGTGTTTGAGTAGCTGTGTATCTGTGTATCTGAATCTTATGGCAGTGGGGGCGGGACCCGATAAGCCTTTGGCTTCTCCTGCTTCCCTTCGGACGATAACACAAAGTAATATGTATGAATATGCAATGAGAAAATTATGTATTGTGTGTAATTGTCTGGAAGAATAATAATAAATAAATAAATATTGATTGTATGTGAAATAAAACTAAACCAACCCTGCGTTCCAAATCACATACTTTTTTTAAACTTTACTGCATACTAAACAATGCTGGTTTTCCTGGCATACGAAATAGTATGGAAGTATGGGTATCGGAACGCAGGGTTAGCATCGCTGCTATTTTTTTAGTAGCATGTTATCAGCATTTGAAAAGTCACTCTTATACAAAATAAATGATGTTGTTTCATTTATCTTGTAGAGAATTCTGAAGAAGCTGGAAAAGAAAGGGTTTAAAGACGTTGTATTCACAGACAGTTTGAAACAAAGAGACGACAACATTAAAAAGGTAACAGCTCTTCTCCCCTGTGGACTAAAAATATGAAATTATTTAAAAAGCATAAATGTGCATTTTATTCCTGTCTTCTCCCTCTGGTTAGTTGGTGCCGACAGTGGTGGAAATCATTGAGAGCAATCCACGCTTCAACAGAGACGAGGTAATTAATGCTTGAACCCATAATACAATTGCAGAAATGTACAGAAATTTGGAATTAAGGTTTTTACCAAAACACTTTTTCACTATGAGTCCTCAGCTTATTTTGGAGGGTTAAAGTATGTCATTATTTACATACAGCTCTGGAAAAAAATTAAGAGACCACTGCAAATGTTCAGTGTCTCTCGTATTACTATTTATAGGCATATGTTTGAGTAGAATGAACATTTTGGTTTTATTCTACAAACTACTGACAACATTTCTACCAAATTCACAAAAAAAAAAATATTGTCATTAAGAGAATTCTCAATAAGTAATGTAGAGATGAACATTGAAGAAAAATCCAGACTGGTCTCTTACATTTTTTCCGGGGCTGTTTATTGGCCATGCTCTCATGTCTGTCATGTAAATCTTTCAGAGTACAAAGTTCTGCCTGATGGTGATCGGAGTGCCCAATGTGGGAAAGTCTTCTCTCATTAACGCATTACGGAGAACTAACCTGAAGAAAGGTATTTAGTATGTGTGACAAAGCTGATCACAGTTTTTGGAATATGATTGGTTGAATGAAATGAAATATTTAACACTGTAATCATCATCATTCTCTAATTTCAGGCCGAGCATCTCGAGTAGGAGGAGAGCCGGGTATAACCAAAGCAGTTCTGACTAGAATTCAGGTGAGTGTGTAGAGTGTGTGAGTGTGAGTGTGAGTGTGTGTGTGTGTGTGTGTTTGTGTGTGTGTGTGTGTGTGTGTGTGTGTGTGTGTGTGTGTGTGTGTGTGTGTGTGTGTGTGTGTGTGTGTGTGTGTGTGTGTGTGTGTGTGTGTGTGTGTGTGTGTGTGTGTGTGTGTGTGTGTGTGTGTGTGTGTGTGTGTGTGTGTGTGTGTGTGTGTGTGTGTGTCTTTGTGTGTGATTTTGTATATTACTTTATTTGCTTATGGGATCTGACCAGCTTTGTGGAGTGTGTGTGACTGTGTGACAGGCAGAAAAGTGTGTGTTTCCACAGGATCTTGTGTCTGTGTCCATGTCCCTGCCTGTCTGTCTGTCTGTCTGTCTGTCTCTCTGTCTGTCTGTGTAATTTGTTTACTTTATTCGCCTATTTGTTCTCTCTTTCCACAGGTGTGTGAGCGACCCATAATGCACCTGTTGGACACACCTGGAGTTTTGCCTCCTAAGATAGAAAGTGTTGAAACGGGCATGAAGCTGGCTTTATGTGGTGAGCACAACATTATTAATATTATCATTTTTACTTCATTTTTTCCAACATAGCCATAAGTGTCTTTCAGGAAACAATGTGTGTACACTTAGATTGACTTTGAATGTATTGCACACCTGTCTGTCTGTAAATAAAGACCACGGATGGGCATTTGAAGACATTTCCTTTTAAAGGTGCAGTGTGTAATATGACATCATCAAGAAAGTTCTACAAAGTTCTAGAATGCAACACTCCCTGGGTAACCCCACCCCTTTTGAATAATAACAGAAGCTACAGTGGCCTTCAAGGACAAGAACAATTCTAAATTTTAAACAATGCACCTGATGACATTCCAACTATAACACTTTCAAGATGGCGGCACTAGGCCTTGGTCCAAGATATGCAGAAATATGGACATATTTGAGACCCTTTCTAAGGAAAAAAATAATAATTCAAAAAGAATTTTCAGCTATTATGCACCAAATTAAACGTACTTATGGATATTATAATTACTTTCTGCAAAATCTGTTAGGAAATAAAACCCACAATTCTACACACTGCAGGTTTAATCTTTTTGTTTATAAATATAAAAAAATGCCTATGACAGAAAATACTTCCTTCAAGACTCCCACCACGCAATACGTCTATTAAAATCAATTTCAAAATTTGATGTGATTGACAAAATTGTTAACGATTAATTAGCGATCATCGATAATAATGCCCATACCCAAGATAGACATTGGAAAACCTTCTGTGTGCTCAAACAGAAATGTGTCCTATTTTCTTCCCCAGGAACTATCCTGGACCATCTAGTGGGTGAAGACATTATCGCTGACTACTTACTGTATTCTCTCAACAGGCTAGGGAAATTCAGGTAATCCAGTGAATTTTAAAATATATGGTCAGTGTTTTCGTTTTTGCTTAATGTTACTGTGATTGTTAACTCTGTGTGTCTGTGTGTGTGTTCGTGTGTGTGTGTCCGTCCGTCTGTGTGTGTGTGTGTGTGTGTGTGTCTGTGTGTGTGTGTTTGTGTGCGTGTGCGCGTGTGTGTGTGTGCAGTTACGTGGAGAAGTACGACCTCCAGGAACCCTGTGATGACATCCAGAATGTCCTCAAACGCATCGCGGTAAAACTTGGAAAAACTCAACGTGTAAAAGCTATTACAGGAGTCGGTAAGAAAGTTAAACTGCTCGCTGTATAGTGATAAGAGACAGACAGACAGACAGACAGACAGGTCTCATTTGCTCAGTCAATTAGACTGTCTTATAATCATTTAAAAATGTATTAATTGCACAGGAAAAAAAGTGTCTGCCTAGTTGTAACGACTTAAAATTAAATTTTGTTTCGCTGGTCAAAAGTTCTAGATATCTGTTGAATAACTTAAGTTGAAAAGGACCGTGTGTGTGACCACAATCATATCGACATTTCAAAGATGAATAAAAATATATGAAAGTAATGAATATATTTTGTCCCTCCTTGTCTCCTAGGTAACATCACGGTGACCCTCCCAAACTACTCAGCAGCAGCTTATGATTTCATCAGGGCATTCAGGAAGGGAGAGCTGGGCCGGGTCATGCTGGACTGACCTGGTCCAATCAAGACAAACCATTAGTGTGTGTGTGTGTGTGTGTGTGTGTGTGTGTGTGTGTGTGTGTGTGTGTGTGTGTGTGTGTGTGTGTGTGTGTGTGTGTGTGTGTGTGTGTGTGTGTGTGTGTGTGTGTGTGTGTGTGTGTGTGTGTGTGTGTGTGTGTGTGTGTGTGTGTGTGTGTGTGTGTGTGTGTGTGTGTGTGTGTGTACGTACTGCGTTAAAGATGGAGTCAATGATTCTGTCAGTGATTCTGGAGAACGCTTGTCGTCAAAATCACTTTGTCAAAATCTGTGAATATCTCCTCTATCTGTCCATACTATGTGTGTGTTGAAGATTTTTTTTTGTGTTAATACACAGCCTAGGCTCTGTAAAAGGGCATGTTGCTAGCTACGGTGGGCCCCCTTTGTCTATATACCAGTTTACAGAGCCTAGGCTGTCTATGTCCTGGTGCCTTTGACATTATGATTATATGAAAAAGTCACCAAAGCACTGTATTCGCTGTAAATAAAACAATTTAACTTAATTATTTATTTATTTTTTTTCATCTTTACTATTAGAATATAAAACAGACATCTGACATGGTGTAAACAGGATATTTATTGGCATAAAGACAGTGATAACAAGATAACAAACTCTTTATTTATTCATTATGTACATATTGTAAGTGTATAGAGTGTTATAGAGTGCAATTATAAACGTGGAACAGTCTGTTGCTCCTGAGTGTGTACTGTGATACAAAGTGATTTCTGGGATGACAAACGGACCATGAAAACTCTTTGAGACTTGGATAACGGTAAAGAGTAAGAGCTAGTTCTAGTGTCTCTCCCAGCCTGGTCCTTCTAGACCACCGTACTTAATTTCATTTGTACAGAACATTTGAACGTTCACTCACTTGAAGGCGGGTGTCTGTTGAAGTTTAAAACTTATTGGATCTGTCCAGTGCCACTCTGGATCTGCCAACCAATCGCATAACGTTTGGTCGTGACGTATGTCATGCGCCGGCTTCTGAGCCACTCCCTCTGTTCGCTGATTGGAAAACCTAAGAATATACCGCGGACCCAGACTGACTACTGAAGGGAAATTAAAATTGAGCGGAAGAAGGTAGGCGGGCGGTGCCAGGCTAGCTTTGACGTGGTTCAACACATGTAATAGATACCTTTCAACCGAGGAAGGGTAGGAATTTTCGCAGATATATTATAATTTTTTTCCCAGAGAGTCTTATTCATGGCCACACCATTGACTGCTGACATAAATCATTCAGATCACAAGTCTAGAAAATACGTTTTTGGAGAAATGTATTTGTAAAAAAACCTGTTATTTTTCTTTCTTAAAGCAAAACGTCCGATTTGAAGAATACTTTTTTTGTTTCAGGGGCAGATTAATACTGGTGCTTTTTCTCTGTTAATTAGAGAAAACTGTATATAAAATTAATATTAATATTATGAAAATAGAGATGTTTAAGATATAATTGAGTTTGGCAGTCTGATCCAAATTGGCAGCCGGTGGTTTGCTGTCACTCTTTGACCATGAGAGGAAAAAGGTGACTACTTTAAACACAGGCGCCAAACCTGAAGTGATAAATACAGTTGGATTATTGTTGAGTTGGTCCCCACTCTCTGTCACACAGATTAGATTCGATATGACACGTTGAATACTGAGCTGGTAATGTACATTTGACTGTTGGTATATAAGATTATCTGTCTAAAAACATACACCCTGCGTTCCGTATCGCATACTTTCTACTATTTAGTATGGAAGAAAAAAGATTTAGTATGTCCCGATTCTTGAGGCCAGATTTGGTATGGTTAGAAAGACCCGAATGTCTACTACACCCGGCCAAGATTGTTAGTGTTGAAAACTGCATCCTATTTGGGCGATTCTGACCCACAATCCAGTGCGCACGTGAAGTGACGTCACATCGACGAAGCCTCCATATGAAAACAAACGGGGATGCGACGGATATAAAAGCAAGAGGCAAGATCAAGGCGCAATGTTATGATGAAATAAGAGAGAAAAGTATGTCCCAATAGTATGCCTACTGCATCCTTACTAGATTATTTTTATCGTTGGATGTAGTATGTAGAATAGAAACAAGAAAGAGTATGAGATTCGGAACGCAGGGATACAGTAGTGGGCTGCAGTGATGGTCCTTGCACCACTGTGTTGCACCTATAAAGTCTGGTCTCTCCAGTGCAGGTTTCCAGTCTAGTCCATTCACATTATAGTCCCATTTCGACCAGAAACTCAGAATAAAGAATTGATTATTTAAAGGCACAGTGTGTAATATTGGAGTATGTTGGTGTCATCTAGTGGTGAAAAAATCTGGATTGCAAACGCTCCCTTGCTAACCCCTACCGTTTGAAAAAGCTACGGTGGCCTTCAAGGACAAGAAGCTATAGTAACTAAAGATAGCATCGTCCACCACTGCCTCAAGTCTTTCCTCAATATCAAGTGATGAGGTGAAGATGTATTTAGTTATTTATTCTATAGTACTTCTTCTTGGTCTTCCAACAGGTGCATTTTCCCAGGACGCCCACTATATATAAAACATTTAACTTTGTCTAATTTGGGCTACTGTAGAAACATGGCGGTGCAACATGGCGGCCTCAGCGCCTCGCTCCTATGTAGATATAAAAGGCTCATTCTAATTACATAAAAAAACATTTATTTTCAAGTGGATTAACACTAAAAACGCCAATTCATTTTACACACTGCGCCTTTAAATTATTTAAAAAAAACCTGAAGATCTATCCTACAGTAGACTGTCCAGTAAGAGTCCATATTTGGGGGAAAACGTTGCAATAATGATAGAAAATAATGCTAGAAAATGATAATAGAGAGACGATTGATTTTGCGTTGAGCTTGACATCAGTGCGTCGAAGTAAACGGTCCTGTTGTAGTATTCCGTGTCGTCGTCCGGGATGTCTGCGTTGCTACGGCGATAGGCGGACGCGTACCATTTA
>NC_137215.1:3575098-3580098 GCF_949987685.1 Ammodytes marinus | reverse complement strand
GGGCTGGGTATCGTTCAGAATTATTTAAACCTTTGTCAGTTTATTGAACATGTTAAAATAATACAAACACAAACTAAAATGTAGCAATGCAAAAAAACAACAACAATGCCATGTTGCTCCGACATTGTTTTCTACAGTAGCTCAGAACAGACAAACTTAACGGCCTTACGTGTTTTCATATATAGTGGGCGTCCTGGGGAAATATGTGGCAATCTGTTTACAATGATATGTTATTAGTGAGCTGTACTAATGCCTGTACTGTCTGTCTGTCCGTCTGTCTGTCTGTCTGTCTGTCTGTGTCTGTAGCCGGCGCGGACATCAAGGAGATGCAGAACCGAACGTTCCAGGAATGTTACGGAGGGAACTTCCTGTCTCACTGGAACAAAGTCTCTACCGTGAAGAAGCCGGTGATCGCTGCCGTCAACGGCTTCGCTGTGAGTGGGTTTGAGTTTAGTTTTCTATTGTGTAGCACCTAAAAAACCTATACATGCATCACACTCATTTATCCACATTCAACCCATAAATAATATTTTTTTAAATAATAAAGTGGGTAGGGTGGTCGACCCTTAGCTACAGGGTTGGTGTTTCGATCCCCCGTCTCCCCACCACATGTCAAAGTGTCCCTGGGGAAGACACTGAACCCTAAATTGCTCATGATAGTTAGCCTGCTATCAGTGTATGAATGTGTGTGTGAATGGTAACGTGGGAATGGGAACAGGTCTCCCTTGAAAAAGAGTCTCCGGTCTCAATGGGATTTACCTGTATAAATAATGGTTAACTTTTAACTGTATTGTGTCTCAGCTGGGCGGAGGCTGTGAGCTGGCCATGATGTGTGACATCATCTACGCCGGAGAGAAAGCTCAGTTTGGACAACCAGAGATCCTGCTGGGAACCATTCCTGGTAAACACTCATTCACTTTCTTCACACTTACCCTGGGTTCCAATCCCCATACTTCCCTTGCTATTTAGTATGGTAGGAAAAGATGTAGGATGTCCCAATACATGTGGTCAGATGCAGCATGCTGAAAAATACCCAGATGCCCCACAAACAATTAAATAAACTTTACTTACTTACTTACTTACTTACTTACTTACTTACTTACTTACTTACTTACTTACTTACAATTCATTGCACTACTTAGTATTTAGAATGTATCTAATGTTAATATTGTTTATCTTATTCTACTCTATATTTTTCTATCGTTCCTATTGCACTGTGGGTCAGAGATAAACGCCATTTTGATTCTGATGTGTGTCTTGCAAATATCAGAACTGAAAATAAAATACTTTGACTTGACTAAAGAGGGTCACCCTTATAACGTTGTGTGTGTGTGTGTGTGTGTGTGTGTGTGTGTGTGTGTGTGTGTGTGTGTGTGTGTGTGTGTGTGTGTGTGTGTGTGCGCGTGTGTGTGTGTGTGTGTGTATCCCTTTAAGGTGCTGGTGGGACCCAGCGTCTGACCCGGGCTGTTGGAAAGTCCCTCGCCATGGAGATGGTTCTGACTGGAGACAGGATCAACGCTCAGGACGCCAAACAAGCAGGTGACAGACAGATTAAGATTCTTTTCTTTTTTCTTTTAATTAAATGGCCAAATCAACAGGTCGAAATAAACATGTGAAACAGTTAGTGGTCATTTTTAATTTTTTTTCCCTTAACTGATTTGTAGGTAAACGCCCTATTGTTCAATGTTTTTATCTAGGTTAATCTTTTTTGAAACTTTTATTTTAGTGGTTTTAAAACTATAAAACAGAAGAGTCTTTAATTGAAAGTTATTTTATTGGACATGTTAAAACAAGACAAAAACACAAAGTAAAACCCTATAAGCAAGAGCGTAATTTGCAGGGGGGACGGGGGGGGGATCGAGGGGTTGCAATCCCTCCTATTTAAGAAAACCGGCCAATGCAATGCCCCCAGATAGGTGGAGGTCTCTACACAATGTCGAACACAAATTTAGTCTCTTGCCGATAAGCAATTAAAAAGGAAAAAAATTAATTAAATAACTTGAATAATAAAGTTTAAGTTTCTTTATTTATCAATTCACACAAAGTTCATTTAAATTTGTCTTTTCTCATCTCCCCTCTCAAGTTCCCTCACTCCAGAGGGGGTCAGAGCGCAGGGTCAGCCATAGCACAGCGCCCCTGGAGCAGTACTATGGCTGACCCTGTACCTGTTAAAAGTTGCTGTTAGCTCAGTTGGTAGGGCGTCCCCCCCCCATGGGCCTCGGCCAGCAGCAGACCCGGGTTCGATTCCAGCCCGCGGTCGTTCTCTGCATGTCACTCCCCTCTCTGCCCCATTTCAACTCTGTCTCTACACTATCAATAAAAAGCATAAAAAATGCCAACAAAAATATCTTAAAAAAAAAGAAAAAAAGTTGCTGTAGTTGTTTTAATATCACACCACTAGATGGGGCTCTTGAGTTGCTACACAGGTAAACTAGTCAGACAATATTAACAGTATGTTGCAGCGTGCTTTAGAAGTTGAGATGTGTTGGTGTGTGTTCCTTTATTATACTATCTATGGTGTGTTCCCATCAGGTTTGGTGAGTAAGATCTGCCCCGTGGAGGAGCTGGTGTCTGAAGCCGTGAAGTGTGGGGAGAAAATAGCTGCCAACTCCAAACTGGTCTCTGCCATGGCTAAAGAGGCTGTTAACGCAGGTGTGTGGACGCATTATTCAAATCATAGCTATCTTTAAAGGTGCACTGTGTAACTTTTGGGTGTGTCAGAGAAGAGAAGTGAACATTTTCTAAGGTATATTCTCATAACTGAATATAAAAAATGTACTCACAGGAAAATGTGGATGGCTGTGACACTGTTTGAAGTGAGAAAGCTTCCTGAAAAGTTACTGTTTCACTGTTGTTGTTGTTGTTTACAGCAGCAGGGCCCACAGTTTGGTTTACAAACATATTCATGTTTCAGTTTTGTCTGACTTGTTCCTCTCTCTGTTTGCAGCTTATGAACTGAATCTGGCCGAAGGAAACCGCTTGGAGAAACGCTTGTTCCACTCAACCTTTGCTCTGGTGAGTAGAAGAGCATCTATCTATCTATCTATCTATCTATCTATCTATCTATCTATCTATCTATCTATCTATCTATCTATCTATCTATCTATCTATCTATCTATCTATCTATCTATCTATCTATCTATCTATCTATCTATCTATCTATCTATCTATCTACCTACCCACCCACCCACCCACCCACCCACCCACCCACCCATCCATCCATCCATCCATCCATCCATCCATCCATCCATCCATCCATCCATCCATCCATCCATCCATCCATCCATCCATCCATCCATCCATCCATCCATCCATCCATCCATCCATCCATCCATCCATCCATCCATCCATCCATCCATCCATCCATCCATCCATCCATCCATCCATCCATCCATCCATCCATCCATCCATCCATCCATCCATCCATCCATCCATCCATCTATCCATCTATCCATCCATCCATCTCTCCATCCATCTATTTAACCTAGTCTTGTTTTCCCCTTGCAGGAGGATCGTAAAGAAGGCATGACAGCATTTGTGGAGAAGAGAAAAGCAAACTTCCAGGACAATTAAAAAAAAAAAAATACTTATCAAATCAAGATCTTCGGCCATTAACACAAAGAGTTCCTGAAATCAGAGGATCATTTCCCAGTTGAAAGAATGATGCAAAAAAAAACCCTTGTTTGCAGTGGAACGTTGAAGCTATTTAAAGGTGCAGTCAGCGATTCTGGAGAACGCTTGTTGTCAAAATCACTTTGTACACACTACATTACGAGTAGATTAGTTTTCAGTAGCACACACAGTACGGACAGGTAGCGGATCATGAGGAGATATTCACTGATTTTGACAAAAAAAAAGCATTCTCCAGAATCACTGACTACACCTTTTTTAAGGGTTAGGATATGGCACTGAGTGAGTGAGTGCACGAGTGTCTTATCATATCGAAATATGCGGCTTACAAACGGATGCAGTCCGATTTGCAAGAGTTTTGTACATGAATTTCATCTGATAACTGTTCTAGTCTGTGTGTAATAGTTGGAACCAGCCTATGATGACTTGTACTGACTTTGCCTTTTTGATTTTCACCATCTAACCGTCTGAATGCATTTTGTAGGCAAATCATTTCTGTGGACATTTTACAAATAAATCTGTAGATTGGTCTCAAGCATTGTAACTGAGATATGAACACAAACGGAGAAATTACATCTGCTGTATTTTTTTTTTTACTATAAGAAATCGTGGCATTTTTTTTTACCACATACTTACTTACAGTCTTATTAGGTTGTATAATTAGTCTGCTTATGAATTCATTCAAACATGGCTACTTGTGACTCGAAATATCCTGATTTCAGAGACTGATAGGGTAACATTTTTACCAGATATCATAATGGACCTTTGCCAGTCGGTTACTTTTTACGCAAACAGACAAGGTTTAGTCAAATAAACACCTAAATGTACATTCTGGACCTTGGATTTATACTAGTATGAAAGAAGACATGTTATGGAAGATAAATAGACAAAAATATCAATCATGAAAAAAAGAATTTGCCTGCAAAGTGTTTTTCCTGCACACCTCAATTCACGCCACTAGATGGTGCTATTGCGACGCTACACAAAAGTAAACTAAAGTCAGACAATAAATTCAGTGGGGCCTGTTACATAGACAAGAACCAGGTTACATGCAAATAAGCGCTTCATTTGGAGTTTATAGGTCAAGTGATTAAAATAATGTTTAAAAATAAATTAGGCAACCAAACATGTTTGATGTAGCCGATGAATGCTGACTTGAAAGCTTAATGTTTTGTAATTGGATCAGAATGTCTACCACAGGAACACTGACTTATTTACTACTTAAATATACCAAAACAACCAAGCTTCTCTAAAGTGAGTTAGTTAGTGAATCAAATAGTTCAAATACTTTTCTGCCATGTTGTGAGTAGTTAACTAGTGAGACTATATCACTACAAACATGTTTGGGCCATAAATGGAAAGGAATTTAT
>NC_137215.1:3562598-3570098 GCF_949987685.1 Ammodytes marinus | reverse complement strand
GCATCCGAACTAGATTCTTTTTATCGTCGGATGTAGTATGTAGAGTAGAAAAAAGAAAGAGTATGCGATTCGGAACGCAACCATAGTGTGCTGATGTGTTCCCACAGGCAGCAGTCATGTCCCGGGTAGAGAGTGACATGCTGAGGGGTCTGCCTGTACCAGTGTGGGACACATACACTCAGCTCCTGGGCCAGGCTGGGTCTCAGGTAAAATCATCGTGCCCAACACAACAGTTAAAGCCCATTAACACGGATATTTCCATCCTTCGTGATTTTTCTCTACTTATGACATCTATTGCAGCATGTCCGTCCTGGGAGAGGGATCCCTTACTTTGTCGACTCTCCCTGAGATTTCTTAAATTTTTTTTTAATCCCGGTAAAGGGTTTTTTACTGGGAGTTTTTTCTCAGCCGAGCTAAGGGTGTAAGGGCAGGGTGTCATATTGTATCATATTGTATCATATTGTATGGAATGTACTGAGACAAATGTATTTGTGATTTTGGGCTATACAAATAAAACTGATTTTGATTTGATTTGATATTCACTTTCAATGTTTTTCACTGTGCGTTTCTCCACACAGGCTGATCTAGAGATGGTGGAAAGGTTTGCGTTCTACGAGCGCTCCAAGAAAGCCTACGCCGTGGTGGCCACAGGGTGTGTGTGTGTGTTTTTCTTAAAGCTCCCATATTATACACTTTTCGGTACTATTATACACCATATTATATGGTCTTAGTGGTCCCTAATACGTTTTTCTTTAATTGTTTGCTGAAAAAAACTTTCAGATAATTTATTGTACTATGCTGATGTTCAGCTAATCTCACAATGGCCTATTTTTTAAAAAGAGCTGCAGCTCCCCTCGTAAATATACAATCTTTGAGCTCCCCCCGCCCCCTGTCCGGAAGCGAAGCCAGATACGCCTCGCCCTCTGTCTGTCAGGGCCGTGGACCAATAAGAAATAGGGGTGTGGGCTGCACAGTGGAAGCTTCTGGCTTTCCAGTTTGTGAGGTCAGAAAAGGGGAAAATTCTGACTGGAGTATATTGGGGGGGAGGGGTGGGGGTTTCAGAAAGGGGGAGAGTGAGAACAGGAGAGATTGTTATTTTTTTAAATATTTTGGCAGTCTCTAGGCACACCGTGGACCCATGGATATGTTAGAACACATTTAAAAAGTGCATTTAGCATAATATGGGACCTTTAATATTAATATAAAAAACTGATATTCTCCCTTATAGAAACATTTCTCAAGATTTCATTTGCCATTTGCCTTTTGCAAAAATCAGCAAATCCTCCTAATGTGAGACAAAAACATTGATTTTTGTCTATTAATCTTCAATAACATGTCTTCTTTCACACTAGTATAAATCAAAGGTCTTAAATGTACATTCAGGTGTTTATTTGACTAAACCTTGTCTCTTTGCGTCTGTATATTTCACCTATACAACCATCTTTAACGGACATTATCTCAAAAAAATTTTTGTTTTCCTCGATACTCTGAACCAAAAATCTCACCTTCTAAAGCACTTACATCAACTAAACTTTCCATAATCATTCTCAGCACTATTCTGAAGGTTATTACAGAAGGATTTGTTCATATGTTGATAAAAAATCAAAGTCTGATTTATTTAATAATGATTTTAAAACACATAGAATGGCTTAAAGAAATTCGGTAAAACATTTAAATATTTTCTTCTTTCGTCTAAACAGGGAAACAGCTCTGTACGGAAACCTCATACTGAAGAAGGGAGTCATACCTGCTGATCTGTTGGAGTGACACACACGCACAGACACACAGACAGACAGACAGACACATGCACTCACACACAGGCACACACACACAGACAGACAGACAGACAGACAGACACACACAGACACATATACACACACACACACAGACAGACAGACAGACAGACAGACACAGGCACACACACAGGCACATATACACAGACACACACACAGACAGACAGACAGACAGACAGACACACACACACACACCAACATGCGCACACACACACACACACACACACACACACACACACACACACACACACACAGACAGACAGACTCACACACACATACAGGCACACACACACACACACACACACACACACACACACAGACACAGATGACAGACACGCATAATATTGTCTTCATAAAACAGATCCTGCTAATGTGTATTTAATAGAATGAATATGACACGATTAATTGAATGTCCAGTTTACATTGAGCAGAAATTATTTTGGATTTTTGTAAATAAATTGATTTTGAGATTTGAGCTTCACACACTTAATTTCCTGCGTTTTGGTGATTTTTTTTCTGCATTAAAGCTGGGGTATGTGATTTCTGATTGGTCAAAATTAACATGAGCGGTACACTTTGACCAATCAGAGCGAGGCTCCGATTCTTAAAAAAAAAAAAAAAAAAAAAAAGAGAACAAGTGGAGCGGTTGAGGTATTTGGATTCAAATCTCTATCCCAACTGATATTTTCTCCCCAAATCCTCCACCCCAGCTTTAATTTATGGTGGAAATGTCTTTATTTCTATAGAGGGGAAAAGACAACATTCAGGTCCACAGTGACACACATGTAATGGAATATAATGCAGTACGGGCTTTCTGTATTGCTTATAAATATGCATTCTTCTGCATTGTTTAAAGCTTACTGCCCATTCAATAACATGTAACACATGTTTTGGGATGTTTTAAACGGAATCAAGTTCATCTCAACCACAAATCTATTAGGGAATGAGACCGATATCAGACAATATACACACACACGCATACACACAAACACACACCCCAAAAATCCACGCCTATTAATATACGGGAATAAATAAAACACAAACACACATTAAAGTTGTGTGATTAAAGCGTCTTTATTAAGATAGATGCACATGAGCAACTCTGAGCTTTGGGTGTGTTCTTTCTTACTGAGGAAAATTAAAGGTGTAGTCAGTGATTCTGGAGAACGCTTGTTGTCAAAATCACTTTCTGTCAAAATCAGTGAATATCTCCTCGCGATCCGCTACCTGTCTGTACTGTGTGTGCGCTGGAAAAACAAAACCATTGTTAATACACAGCCTAGGCTCTGTAAACTGGCATGTTGCTAGTTACAGAGCATATATGTTGTGTATTAACACTGGATTTTCTTCAGCGCACACACAGTACAGACAGGTAGTGGATCAAGAGGAGATATTCACTGATTTTGACAGAAAGTGATTTTGACAACAAGCGTTCTCCAGAATCACTGACTGCACCTTTAACTGGAATTTAAAGGTGTGTGATTTAAAATTGCAGTTAGTTGTTTTACATAGAATGAGTTGTAGTTTTAAAGGTGCTCCGAGGAACTTTCAGTTTGTGTTCATTCTTGCTCCCCCTTTGGACAAAAGCGGTAGTGTTTTTACTACGCCAGCTGTTGTTCCTGGGTGAGCATATACCCATGACAAAGGCATTAAGAAAAACTATATAAAAATAGCAATCTTTGCACTGATGGTCTCGTTTGCTGTTACATGTAATTTATGATCATCGGAGGATTTTTTTTTTTGACTGTTTCAGAAATATTTAAAAGCTCCTCGTAGCACCTTTAAAGACCTACTTCACCGGTGGGAATATGAAGGTGTATTGAACTCTGAGATCCTATGTTGTATAAATGTGCTTTTTTTTTTTTAATCGGATCATCCTAGCCTGAGAAAAGGCAGAAAGAGTGTTTTATGGTCTCACTGTCTAACCCTACATTTTACAGATGTGACATCACTTCTATAAAAATGTAGGGTCAGGATTAACAGGACAGCTGGGCCAGGGGAAGACTGAGGAAAGACTGAGGGAAGAAAAACCTAATTCATTATATTATAATAGTGATTTTATAATGATAGAACGCCGGTTCCGTATGGGTGAAGTATCTCTACTGGTGGTAGAGATGATCAAAGTCTTTCTCCGGTTCGCTGTGTTTCCTCGGTAACGGCAGATCAACCGCCACGGCGCCGGTTTGGCTGTCGTCACGGTAACGCGCCGGCTGCAGCACGTCCAGGTGGTAAAGATCGTCCAGGTCCAACTCGGGCTCCAGGTGCATTCTGATGATGTCACTCTCTGGCTCCAGGTGCATTCTGATGATGTCACTCTCTGGTGCCGCCTCCTAGGGGTGGAAAAAAAATAGATTGCGTTCCGAATCGCATACTCTTTCTTTTTTCTATTCTACATACTACATCCGACGAAAAAAATAATCTAGTTAGGATGCAGTAGGCATACTATTGGGACATACTTTACTCTCTTATTTCATCATAACATTGCGCCTTGATCTTGCCTCTTGCTTTTATATCCGTCGCATCCCCGTTTGTTCTCATATGGAGGCTTCGTCGATGTTACGTCACTTCACGTGCGCACCGGATTGTGGGTCAGAATCGCCCAAATAGGATGCAGTTTTCAACACTAACAATCTTGGCCGCATGAAGTAGGACATCCGGGTACTTCTAACCATCCTAAATCTGGCCACAAGAATCGGGACATCCTAAATCTTTTTTCTACATACTATATAGTAGAAAGTATGCGATTCGGAACGCAACCATAGATAGTAGGAGGATAGATTTTAATGGATAGTCAGATGGTATTGATATTAAAAAAATAAATCAAATTAAATCGGATTACATTACTTTTTGCTTTCGATAGGCCATTTAGCTATGGACCTACTAGCTAAATAGCCTATAAAAAGCAAAAAGTACATGTAAAAAGCCCTATAACGTCCTGCTCATACTAAAAGTCCTTCTAACGTTCTACTCATACTAAAAGCCCTACTAACGTCCTACTCATACTAAAAGTCCTAACGTCCTACTCATACTAAAAGTCCTTCTAATGTCCTACTCATACTAAAAGTCCTTCTAACGTTCTACTCATACTAAAAGCCCTACTAACGTCCTACTCATACTAAAAGTCCTAACGTCCTACTCATACTAAAAGCCCTACTAACGTCCTACTCATACTAAAAGTCCTTCTAACGTTCTACTCATACTAAAAGTCCTTCTAAAGTCCTACTAACATCCTACTCATACTAAAAGCCCTACTCATACTAAAAGCCCTACTAACGTCCTACTCATACTAAAAGCCCTACTAACGTCCTACTCATACTAAAAGCCCTACTAACGTCCTACTCATACTAAAAGCCCTACTAACGTCCTACTCATACTAAAAGGCCTTCTAACGTCCTACTCATACTAAAAGCCCTACTCATACTAAAAGCCCTACTAACATCCTACTCATACTAAAAGTCCTTCTAACGTCCTACTCATACTAAAAGCCCTACTCATACTAAAAACCCTACTAACGTCCTACTCATACTAAAAGCCCTACTAACGTCCTACTCATACTAAAAGCCCTACTAACGTCCTACTCGTACTTATAGTACCCTGACGTAAATTAGTTTTTTAAATTGTATTGGATGAGATTATTTGAGATGTAGCTATGGACCTCCTAGGGCTGGAAAAATAAAACATGGTGAGTCAGATAGTAATTGATAGTTTAAAAATAAAAATAAAATTGGATTGGATTAGATTAGATTACTTTTTACTTTGTATAGGCTATTTAGCTATGGACCTATACTTGAGAGTCCCAAATAGATAAATAATTATACGCTGTAAGAGTCCAGTGCGTACCGGAAGTGACGTGACGGATATAAAAGCAAGAGGCAAGATCAAGGCGAGATGTTATGATGAAATAAATAAGTAAAAGTATGTCCCCAATCGTAGCATACTGCATCCTAACTAGATTATTTGTATCGTCAGATGTAGTGATCAAAGATTTGAATGGGTAGTCAGTCACACACACACACACACACACACACACACACACACACACACACACACACACACACACACACACTACCTCCACAGCCCATTGCTGGTTGTTGTCCTGTTGATACAGCGGGGCCAGGTACGGGTGGAGCTCTTTAAGGACTCTGTTGTACTTTTCCTCATCCCAGTCCACCTCTGGTTCCTCCTGCTTTTCCTCCTCGAGAGTTTCATCGTAATCTTGGTCGGCGATGCGTGCGACGTGTACAGCAGGCTTAAAGGAGAAGAAAGGGAGATTTTAGTTGTTAAAATATGTGTTAAATCTCTCTATATTCATACAGCAATCACTCAAAACAGTATGCGCAGTTCATAACACAGGTCTCCCAGTCATTCAGCTTTGCAGTAATTGCAAGTTAAGATTTTGGGTATCCCGCTCGTTTTTATCCGTTTGAGTAGAATGAACATTTTGGCTTTATTCTATAAAATACTGACAACATTTCTACCAAATTCTCCCCCCCAAAAAATTGTCATTTAGAGCATTTCCATAAAGTAATGTAGAGAAGAAGATTGAAGAAAAATCAAGACTGGTCTCTAAATTTTTTCGGGAAGGTTTTAGTGTGAGCGAGGTTAAAAGTATTGCAAATGACAAGCTTTCTGTCCTCTGTTTTCACCGCGTATACATCTGATAACGGACTCGCACTGCGTTTGGTGAAAGTGCCTTTAAATCTTTTGCCCCCTCATCATGGTGTAAGCTACAGGAACACCTTAAACTTGAATCCCTTATCACCATGAACAATTACAAAAGCAGGATTAAGGACTATTTAACCGCAAACTGTACATGCCCGGTTACTGAACACTGACTTACTGCCAATGAGATTGATGCTTTGTGACTTTTTATTTTATTTTTATTTACTTTTTATTGTGTTTTGTGTCTTGTTTTAAGTGTGAAATTTTGTTTTTTAATGTGAAACTTTTATATTTTTATGCTGCCTTCTTGGCCAGGACTCTCTTGAAAAAGAGATTTTGAATCTCAATGAGTATATTCCTGGAAAAATAAAGGTTAATAAAAATAAAAAAAATAACACGGAAGACGCTGCTAGTGACTGGTGTGATGCAGGGCTGTGAAGCGCTAATTTCTTGTTCCTAAATATAAATAAATCTACCTCCTCGGCCCTCATTGGCTGCTGGTCCGATCCGTTCAAACACACACAGACACACAATAGTTGTGCTTTTTATCTTTTGTAATATCATTATTTTCTGTATGACATTTTCGTTTTTTCTGTTACAAGTTCGAAATTTCAATTCAATTCAATTCAAATTCAAAATCAAATCCATTCTACCTCCTCCTCCTCTCTCATTGGCTGCTGGTCCGGTCCGTTCACTCGTTCCCAGATCATCATTCTGGGGTCGATCTCGTAGCGCGTCTCATCCATGTCCTCCGGAGGCTCAACCTCAACCTTCCACGACATCTTTCCCTGCTCGTCTACGGACCTGCAATATAAAACATTTAAAATATAACGCAATTTAGTCTTTGTTTTGATTCTTTCAATGAGACAATTACATTTTCAGTTTAGTTTTTTTGTGAGACACTGCAGGCAAAAACATAATTTTCATGCACTGGTAAATTTTGAGATTCTCAGCACGATTCTGAAGGTTATTACAGAAGGATTTGTTCATATGTTGTTGATTGTCTGATTTATGATACATTTTGTTCTTAAAAACATGTATAAAA
>NC_137215.1:3517598-3537598 GCF_949987685.1 Ammodytes marinus | reverse complement strand
CTAAAGGCGCCCCCAGGATTATAAATATCATCATGAATTTTTGGCCAGTTGATAACTGACATTAAAACAATACTTATTTTGTACTACAACTTTTTCAGAAATGTTTGGGTGAATGTGCAAATTTGGCAATATTTAACTAATTCTGTGGACATTTTGTAGATGTTGGATGAAGCCAGAGTTAAACTTTTTATTTTTTTCCTTTTTACAAAATATTTGTAGGCTATCGGAAGTTGTTACATAGACTTTTTAAAATTTTATGAATAAAATTAATTTTTAATTTTATAATTTAAAAAATACTATGAAAAAAAAATTAAATAAAAAGAAAATACTACCATGTATGTACAGGTCTTAATGCCTTTTGGTGTGTTTTTAAGAAGAAAATTTATCAATGACTAAAGGCAACTTGTAAACAAATCAACAAACACACAGAAAAATAAAGATTGACCAGTGCTTAAAAACACGTTTTTTTCCAGCAGGGTTCCGCCTTAAATTCTGAGAATTCCTCTGATCAATTAAATGTTAGTTCAAAATCTGAAATATTTTAGACTGGACCACTAATGATGGTCCAGTCTACTTTTGGGTTCTGGTCTTTGTGTGTTAATAAGTTAACAGTGTATTCTAAGCTTTTTTTTAGGCTGGGCAGATTATTTATGTGTGACACAATAATAAAATAAAATCTTAAAAATTTAACCTTGCATGTTCAATGTACAAAATTAACATTAAAAATATATAAAGAGATCATAGAGAGGGATTTAAAAACTTTTTTCATTTTTATATTCTGTTTGATATTTGCTGCCAAATTCAAACAGGCAAAAAAACTAAATCACCAGTAGATACAGCTCTGGAAAAAATTAAGAGACCAATCTGGATTTTTCTTAAATCTTCATCTCTACATAACTTATTGAAAATGCTCTTGATGACAAAAAATGTATTGGAATTTGGTAGAAATGTTGTCAGTAGTTTATATTGTGAAACCAAAATGTTCATTCTACTCAAACATATGCCTCTAAATAGTAAAACGAGAGACACTGAACATTTGGAGTGGTCTCTTAATTTTTTCCAGAGCTGTTTAGTCACTGTTGTGAACTCCATGTAATGAACCCACACGTTTAACTACATTTTGCAGAAGCTAAATTATTCAAACATTCATATTTGTGATTCAATTAGTTAAATAACTTTTCTATAATTTGTGTGTATAGTTAACAACTGAAACTACAAAAATTTTTAGGCCATAATAGGAATAGGAATGAATTTAAATGTTACCATTGCGTCTCATATTGAACCCTATAGAGCCCTGTACCATTTCATCCTCCTCGCTGTGAGGGGAATGTCCAGGCAAAGAATCCTCGCGTTCCAAATCACATACTCGTTCTTTTTACTACACTACATACTAAAGTACAGAAGGGTTTTAGGGCCAAAAATCAGTTAAGGAAGTTTTTTTTTCATTATGTCGAGAAATGTCAAGAATAAAGACGAATACTCCAAAATGCTATTGGAGTTAGTGGGGCATTTATGTATTTTCAGCATACTACATGTATTGGGACATCCTAAATCTTTTTCTGGCATACTAAATAGTAGGGAAGTATGGGGATTGGAACGCAGGGCATGTGTCCGGCTGCCACCTGTTGTGCTTATTGTTCTTGTTTTTAAAAAGAAATTCACTCTTTAGTTTCTGCAATAAACTCTGTGGCGTGTTTTGCTGGCACGTAACTTTTGTTGTTGCCAGTAAATGCATTTCACATTTCTGATTCCTTCCTTAATGCCTGTGTGATTCTGGTGTGAATGTAGGAGGCAGAGAGTATAGATTAAAAATAGTATTTAGAGAAGTCTGTAAGTCAAGTAACTTCCAGAGTGCCTGGGAAATTTCTACATAACATATTGAAAATGCTCGTGATGATGACAATTTTTTTTCTCGGAATTTGGTAGAAATGTTGTCAGTAGTTTATAGAATAAAATCAGCATTTGGAGTGGTCTCTTAATTTTTTCCAGAGATGTATGAGTATGTGACATTCCATTAATATGACTTTTTCTACCTTACCTACCTTTATGATCATCAGAGAAAAAAAATTAGGCTGTTTCAGAAATATTAAAAAGTTCCTCGTAGCTACTTTAATATGACTTTTTCTAAAACTGAGTGCCATTTTAGTGTTTTTACCACGCCAGCTGTTGTTCCTGGGTGAGCGTATAACCAAGACAAAGGCATCAAGAAAAACTAAATAAAAACAGCATTCTTTGCACTGATGGTCTCGTTTGCTGTTACATGTCATTTATGATCATCAGAGGAAAACATAGACTGTTTCAGAAATATTAAAAAGTTCCTCGTAGCACCTTTAAAAGGTGCAGTGTGTAATATGACATCATCAAGAAAGTTCTACAAAGTTCTAGAATGCAACGCTCCCTGGGTAACCCCAACCCTTTCGAATAATAACAGAAGCTACAGTGGCCTTCAAGGACAAGAACAATTCTAAATTTTAAACAATGCACCTGATGACATTCCAACTATGACACTTTCAAGATGGCGGCACTAGGCCTTGGTCCAAAATATGCAGAAATATGGACATATATGAGACCCTTACTAAGGGAAAAGAAAAATAATAAAAAAAAAAAAATTCAGCTATTATGCACTATTTATTTAAATAATGAAATGTACTTATGAATATTATAATTATTTTCTACAAAATCTGCTAGGAAATAAAACCCAAATTCTACACACTGCAGGTTTAATAATGTTAAAAGCCCTTGAAATCATTCTTTAAGTAATTTCAAGCCCATATTTTCTTTCGCATTACTGTAATATGACTTTTTCTACCTCTCCCAGGACTGCCCAGCCCTGCAGACTGTAACCTGCGTAAACACAAGAACAACCGGAAACCAAGGACGCCCTTTACCACCAACCAACTGCTTTCTCTTGAGCGCAAATTCCGCCAGAAGCAATATCTATCCATCGCAGAGAGAGCCGAATTCTCAAACTCTTTAAGCCTGACAGAAACGCAGGTCAAAATATGGTTTCAAAACCGCCGGGCAAAAGCCAAGAGACTACAGGAGGCAGATTTGGAGAAATTTAAAATGGCCACTAAACACACGCTATTGCCGGCGGCTGCGTTTGCTTCTTTCCCATTCCCCTTGAACGCACCATCAGCCATGGGAGCACACTCGCTGTACGGGGCAGTGAATGCACCGCGGCCAGCCTTACATGTACCGGGACTGTACAGAGGACCGTATGGGATGTACTACCTGTCTTAAAGGTGCACTGCGTAACTTTTGTGTGAGAAGTGAACACAAAAACACACACAAAAAATCACACACACACACACACACACACACACACACACATAAACAAACACACACACACATACACATGGGCAGACAGACAGACAGACACACACACACACACACACACACACACACACAAACAAACACATTAAACGTACCACAGCCTGCCTTACATGTACCAGGACTATACAGAGGACCGTATGGGATGTACTACTTGTCTTAAAGGTGCACTGTGTAACTTTTTGGTGTGTCAGAGAAGTGAACTTTTTTCGAAATTTGTTTTGTACCCACACACACTCACAGCCACACACACACACAAATAAACAAACGCATACACACACACACACACACACACACACACACACACACACACACACACACACACACACACACACACACACACACACACACACACACACACACACACACTAAATGGACCCCAGCCTGCCTTACACTTCCCAGGACTTTTCACCATATGGAATGTACTACTTGTCTTAACCCTCGCTGCCTTTGAAGAAACTGCCTTAGAAACTAAAATGCCTTCATCATATGGATAATAACCAACACTGCAAACACACACACACACACACAAACACACACACACACACACACACACACACACACACAACACTGCAAACATGTCCACCAGATCTAATGCTGAATATTTTCCGTTATAGTGAAACATATAATAATAGGAGAAGAATATTTTTTTTTTAATTCTCTCAAACAGCTCATTTTTGATTACTGTTCTATCAATAATAATTTCAGATTCAGGCAACTTTACGGAAAATTATTTGTTGCCCATATATGGTAATTGTTGCAGTGTATTCAGTAAAATCCTTGTCTGTTTTTTTTTTTTTTTAACCTTTATTTATACAGGTTAATCCCATTGAGACAGAAGACTCTTTTACAAGGGAGACCTGTTTTCCTTTCCCACGTTACCATTCACACACACATTCATACACCGATAGCAGCAGGCTAACTATCGACATTCACACGAGGCAAGGTGGGTGAAGTGTCTTGCCCAAGGACACAACAACCATGACACAGGTGGCTGGGCGGGGATCGAACCTCCAACCCTTTGATCATCGGCCGACCCGCTCTACCAACTGAGCCACAGTCGCCTGTTAAATTGCCTTACATGTCCCGGGACTATTCATCAGACCATATGTGATGTCTGTCTTAAAGGTGCAATGTGTAACTTGGATGTGTCAGAGAAGTGAACATTTTCTAAGGTATATTCTCATAACTGAATAAACAAACTTTCCTCACAGGGAAAATGTGATCCCTGGAACACTGTTTGAAGTTAGAAAGCTTCCTGAAAAGTTACTGTTTCACTGTTGTTGTTTACAGCAGCAGGGCCCACAGTTTGGTTTACAAACATATTCTAGTCTTATACGTTTGGTTCCATGTGCCCAAAAAAATAATGTAATCCACACAGTGTCTGTTTGTTTCTAACGTCTAAATGATAGAGATATTTACTATTGCGATTGTATTACCTCAAGAGGGGAACTCTTTTTTTTCTCAAAGAGCTCTTAAAAAGTCGGAGACCTTAGTCAGTTTCACTACTATCCACTATTGTTGCAGTCATGAAATGTACAGAATATTTTATATCTAATGGGTGAAAAGATGTTTTGTATAATTATTAAAAATCTATTGTGTAAATTGTGACATTCCCTTTTGTTTTTTTTTCTTCATAAAATCTTCCATTGACTCCAGAAACCACAATATAGACTATAATGTAGACATAGAGTCTCAGTCCTCTTCACAGCAGACCCGGGTTAGAGTCCAGCCCGCGGTCATTCTCTGCATGTCATTCCCCTCTCTGACACATTTCACCTCTGTCCCTCCAAAACTGTCTAATAAAGCAGAAAAATACAAAAAAAATTATCTTAAAAAAAAAAAAGAAAAACATGCATTTAGATGAACTTTTCGGCAGTATAACACAAGTCAGGAGCGTCACAACAACTAATTTTTATTATGCACCTTAAGGAAAAACTCACCTAAATATTGTTGTCAATTGTGTAAGGACGATAAAGTTTTTTCTATTCTCAAAGGTATTCTCGATCACATAAACAAAAGCCTGAACACATCAATGATTAAAAAAAATTTAATAATTTTATTTAAAGGACACATATGACAGTATTTGTATAGATTTTAAAACATCCCTGCGTTCCAAATCACATACTCTTTCTTTTTACTTCACTACATACTAAAGTACAGAAGAGTTTTAGGGCCACAGACAGGAGAGAAAAAAAATCAGATAAGAAAGATGTCGAGAAATGTCAAGAATAAAGACAAGTGTATTTTCAGCATACTACAACTGACGTGCATGTATTGGGACATCCTAAATCTTTTTCTGGCGTACTAAATGGTAGGGAGGTATGGGGATTGGAACGCAGGGATTGTTAAAAGGACAGAATTCTCTTGTGTTTCATTTCCTCCTCCCCCGGCGGCCTCTGAAGCCTCGGACGGAGCCGTGACCGAAACAAACGTTCGTAGGAATCCTGAGAGAGGAGGAGAAGGGGAATGAATGAATGAATGAATGAATGAATAGATAGATAGATAGATAGATAGATAGATAGATAGATAGATAGATAGATAGATAGATAGATAGATAGATAGATAGATAGATAGATAGATAGATAGATAGATAGATAGATAGATAGATAGATAGATAGATAGATAGATAGATAGATAGATAGATAGATAGATAGATAGATAGATAGATAGATAGATAGATATGATATTTAGTATTTATCTCAAATTACTAGCTAGACCTCCAAATATTTATCTGCACATCTCGCTTAACAAATTACATAAAAATAATTGCATGAACCATCCTTTTAATACTCTGGAAAGGCAAAAATACACTATTTTTTTTTTTTTTTTTTTAATTCAAATTTGGATATTTTTTTTAGATAATTTACTTCCATAACATGTCTTCTTTCTTACTAGTATAAATCAAAGGTCCAAAATCTACATTCAGGTGTTTGTTTGTCTAAACCTTGTCTGTTTGGGTCTCATATTTCTCCTATACAACCATCTTTAACGGACATTATCTCAACATTAGTTTTTATTTTCAATACTCTGAACCAAAAATCTCAACTTCTAAATCACTTACATCAACTTAACTTTCCATAATCATTCTCAGCACTATTCTGAAGGTTATTACAGAAGGATTTGTTCATATGTTGTTAACTGTCTGATTTATGATACAAATTCTTCAAAACATGGCGAAAATGCATTTTTACAACCTGTACAAAGTAAGTTTAAGACCAACCTGTATTGTGATTATTTTTTTAATTTCAAATTTAAAAAAAATAAATATATATATTTTTTTAATCCCTTAAAAGGTGCAGTGTGTAATATGACATCATCAAGAAAGTTCTTCAAAGTTCTAGAATGCAACACTCCCTGGGTAACCCCAACCCTTTCGAATAATAACAGAAGCTACATTGGCCTTCAAGGACAAGAACAATTCTAAATTTTAAACAATGCACCTGATGACATTCCAACTATGACACTTTCAAGATGGCGGCACTAGGCCTTGGTCCAAAATATGCAGAAATATGGACATATATGAGACCCTTTCTAAGGGAAAAATAAATAATTAAAAAAAAATGTTCAGCTATTATGCACTAAATTAAATGTACTTATGGATATTATAATTACTTTCTACAAAATCTGCTAGGAAATAAAACCCAAAATTCTACACACTGCAGCTTTAAATAATGTCAAACGTTTGTGATAAAGATATACTTTTACTGTCAAAATTCTGTTCGTTATCGGCAAATAAACTGCTCAGGCTCTTGTCACAACAAACTAAAAAAATAATAAAACCCACCTGTATGAGTACCGTGGTGTGTGTGTCTCTGTGTTTCCCTCGGTAGAGACAGACTGGGTGATGTCATCAGCGGCGGTTTGTTCCTCTGACAGGTGCGTCTCCATGGATACCGCGGTGTGTTCAGGTGCGTCACACATCACCTCACACACTCCCTCAGACTCACACACGTCCTCAGCTACGTCCATGGCCGCGGAGTCTTTAAGCTGCTGCTTCTTTAAGTCCTGCGTTCTAGCCACAAAAATACACAACATTAGGATAGAAGACAACATTAGGAATACACACGTCTCCTGTATTTGATGTCTTCTGTATTTTCATTCATGTGTAACTTTTAGTAAAGGCCTAACGAGGGACAAGGGTTTCCATATTATTTTTATTTTTTTTTATTTTTTTTTAGTGGTTTTATGTTTGTTTTTTTACATATGGACAAAAAAAACTGAATAAGTAAACACATACAATACATACACAACACCCAACCCCCTCTCCCCTCCCCTCTCCCCTCCCCCTTCTCCCTTCTCCCCTCCCACTCCCCCCTCTCCCCCTCCCTCACATAAACAGACAAGGAATACAGAAAAAAAGTGAAATAAATAACTAAGACAAAATGATTGGGTTTCCAAATTGTTCTTGACTAGAAACCCGTATGCATGGAATCTATTTCATATAAAACATTAGGAATACACATTACAGTTGAATCTATGACATGTATGAATTTGTGTTCTGTGTTCCTGTATCCTGTGACCTAGTAACCATGTAGGAACCGTCTGTGAAAATGTAATAAATACGTGAATAAAAAAAAATAAAAAAAGGAATACACATTACAAGGAGATTTTCAAATGTGTTAACAAAATCACTTTGTCAGAATCAGTGAATATCTCCTTACGATCCGCTACCAGCACAGACATATTCACTGTTTTTGACCAAAAGTAATTTTGCCAGCAAGCGTTCTTTTCCAGAATTGTTGAAAAATAGGAACAAGGAAATAACGTGCATTAAAACTAAATAATTGTTGGGTCAAAAAAACGATTTGCACTTTTTGTAGCTTAGCTTTTAAAAGGAAAGTTCACCAAAAGTTGTACACACAAATACGCAAACGCACAGACACACACACACACACGCTTAACTTAAAAGACCATAAAATATCCGAGTGATAATAGAAATATTGCTTCATCTTTGCAGGAAATCAACATGGGCTGTCCTTCACTGACACCCGAGTAGCATTTGAACTTGTATTGTATTGTGCTGCCCTCTAGTGTTCAGAGTGCGGTATGGACAGTCTCTCACCCTTTGTCCTTCTTGGGTTTGTCGAATCTGAAGTCAGGAGGATATTTGTGGATCTTCACCAGATGATCTTTCCTGTGTTTACTGGAGCTGAACTTCAGTCCACAGCCTTCGACCAGACACTGGTACTGAGACATGGGGAGGGAAATGGTAAATGGACTTATCTAGCGCTTTTTAGCCAATTTTCTCAGCCCCAAAGCGCTTCACATTTCTTACCACATTCACCCATTCATACACACACTCATACACCGATATGTCAAGGGGGGAAAGTTCTCCCAAAGCTTGAGTGTTTGTATTCTTAAAGTGCCGGTATATTTGAAATATTTCACTGTTATCATTATGATCCATTTGTGAATATATACACATATATTAGTACATCCAAATATCCATTAGGTTAAAGGCCTACTTCACCGGTTTGAATATGAAGGTGTATTGAATTCTGAGATCCTATCCTAGGCAGAAAGAGTGTTTTTTTAACCCTATATTTCTCTCTTGTGACATCACAGAAAGAGAAATAAAAAAAAAGTACTTTGTAAATATTACTGTGATGTCACAGTAAAAGACATCACAGTAATATTTACAAAGTAAGTTTTTTTTTAACCCTATATTTCTCTTTCTGTGATGTCACGAGAAAGAGAAATATAGGGTTAAAAAAAACACTCTTTCTGCCTTTTCTCAGTCTAGGATGAACCGATTTCAATTTTTTTCGCACATTTATACTACATAGGATCTCAGAATTCAATACACCTTCATATTCAAACCGGTGAAGTAGGCCTTTAAGTATTTTTGTATTTTAACTTTTGTAAATCTTATTTTCAAATGCATGATTGTAACATCACACAGTGTTTGAAATGCAATTGTGCTTTATTTGAGCATCTGTTGCTACGAACAAATGTTTGGAAAAAAAAATTACTTTTAAGTCGCCAAGAGGAACTTTAAAATATTTCTGAAACAGTATATTATTTCCTCTGATGATCATAAATGACATGTAACAGCAAACGAGACCATCAGTGCAAAGAATGCTATTTTTATACAGTTTTTCATAATGCCTTTGTCTTGGGTATACGCTCACCCAGGAACAACAGCTGGTGTAGTAAAAACACTACAGGTTTTGTCCTAAGGGGGCGCTAGGATTAACCCAAACTGAGAGTTCCTCGTAGCACCTTTAAATACACCTTACCGCTTTATTTCTTTAGTTCTTAGACGTAATAGCAGCCACCACTAGTTTTAATACCAACACCCTCCTGTCCGGTGCCGGGGATCCAACCAGAGACCTCATGGTTACTGGGAGGAGGAACCAGAGACCTCATGGTTACTGGGAGGAGGAACCAGAGACCTCATGGTTACTGGGAGGAGGAACCAGAGACCTCATGGTTACTGGGAGGAGGAACCAGAGACCTCATGGTTACTGGTCGGCCACCGCCATCCTATACCACCCCAATATTTCACTTTTTCCCAGACCATATGAGCATCAATCTGCTTCATTCCCTGGTCCTCACCATGTCCTGCCTCTGAGCCAGGATAGTGAAGAGAGAGTCGTGCCACTCCTGGATGTGTATGTCCAGCAGCCGGGCGCTAGGCAACGAGCGACGGCAGCAGCTGCAGCTGTGTCTGTGCAGAGAGTTATAGTGATGCTCATACTCCTCCAACAGGCGGAACGAGGAACTGCAGCCAGAGATGTGACACGCAAACGCTGACACACTGGGGACAGACAAAAGACAAGACAAGAGGACACTGATGTTAAACTGGTTTACGTGGCGCCCTTAGCTCAGTTGGTAGGGTGTCTCCCCCCCATGGGCCTCGGCCAGCAGCGGACCCGTGTTCGATTCCAGCCCGCGGTCGTTCTCTGCATGTCACTCCCCTCTCTGCCCCATTTCAACTCTGTCTCTACACTATAAATAAAGCATAAAAATGCCAAAAAAATATCGTAAAAAAAAAAAATTGTTTACTGTTGTCTTAAAACTGTGCTGATAATGTGTGTCTGTGTGCCAAATTATTAAACTTCTTTAAATCTACTTCAATAATGATAATGTGATTGTAATGTTTTTTAAGATTAATCCAAATGAGCTTAATTCTCCATAGTTTTGTTTGTCACTTGTTAGGTAGCACAGACAGACAGACAGACAGACAGACAGACAGACAGACAGACAGACAGACAGACAGACAGACAGACAGACAGACAGACAGACAGACAGACAGACAGAGAGAGAGAGAGAGAGAGAGAGAGAGAGATAGATAGATAGATAGATAGATAGATAGATAGATAGATAGATAGATAGATAGATAGATAGATAGATAGATAGATAGATAGACAGACAGACAGACAGACAGACAGACAGACAGACAGACAGATAGATAGACAGACAGACAGACAGACAGACAGACAGACTGACAGTTAGACAGACAGACAGACAGACAGACAGACAGACAGACAGACAGACAGACAGACAGACAGACAGACAGACAGACAGATAGATAGATAGATAGATAGATAGATAGATAGATAGATAGATAGATAGATAGATAGATAGATAGAGAGATAGAGAGATAGATAGATAGATAGATAGATAGATAGATGAATAGATAGATAGATGAATAGATAGATAGATAGATAGATAGAGTTGTAGTTCATACCTGAGTGTAGACTTCTCTTCTGCCTCTGGAACATAAAGGTCTTGTAGATACATGTGTCTTTGAACGTCTCCATCCTGTAAACACAACGTTCATGATCAACGTTGATGAAAACCTGTGTGTGTGTGTGTGTGTGTGTGTGTGTGTGTGTGTGTGTGTGTGTGTGTGTGTGTGTGTGTGTGTGTGTGTGTGTGTCCCTTTTATTTACTTTCATTTCATCATGGCAACCGACCGTTAAAGCTCAAATAATTAGTAATAATGGATGTTGTTGCCATGTTACGGACAGTGGGTTGACATTTTTTTAGTGTGTTTTTTAAATTATAAAAATAATTAATTTACAATATCGTCGGTTGGCAAAGAAAACATGACAATAACACCTCAATTTACACACTGAATAAAAAAAGTTAACCTAAATTGTATAAAAAATAATACGTCAACAATTATCGAAAGGTTGAGTTTGCTGTTGCTATGTTACGGACAGTGGGTTGAATTCTCTGAGTGTTTTTTTAATTATAAAAAGGAATTAATTTATAATATCGTTGGCAAAGAAAACATGACAATAACACTTACATAGCCTACTACAACAAGGCACACAGCACACTGAATCAAAAAAATCTACCTAAATTGTATAAAAAATAATACGTCAACAATTATCGAAAGGTTGAATTTGTTGTTGCTATGTTACGGACAGTGGGTTGAATTCTCTGAGTGTTTTTTAATTATAAAAAGGAATGAATTTATAATATCGTTGGCAAAGAAAACATGACAATAACACCCCAACTTACTTATAACAAGGCACACAGCACACTGAATTAAAAAAGTTAACCTAAATTGTATAAAAAATATGTAATTGATTATCGAAAAGTTGTGTGTTGTTGCTACGTTACGGACAGTAGGTTGACATTTTTTCAGTCCGTGTTTTTTAATTTGGCTATAAAAGGAATTAATTTATAATATCGTTGGCAAAGAAAACATGACAATAACACCTCAACTTACATACAACAAGGCACACAGCACACTGAATTAAAAAGTTAAGCTAAATAAATTGTATAAAATAATATGTCACAAATTGTCGAAAGGTTGAGTTTGTTGTTGCTATGTTACCTCGAAGAGCTCGTGGTCTCTGTGCAGTCGGAGTAGTTGCGGTGTGAATCTGAGCGGGTTAATCTCTTCACTTCTGTCTCGCCGCGGCTCTTCAAAAATGTTATCCCCGGAAAGACAGCCTTCCTCTGGGCTTTGTAGCGCTAACACCGGCCCCTCGGTCAACAGGCGAACCAGGTCTGGCTGTAGCAGCATCGTTTAAAGGCGTTTTCAGCAGGTTTTCATACTATTCTGAGGGAAAAGTGAACATGAATCAACCATCAACTCCCTCCAACTGTCGACGCTTCTTGTTTTGTTTTTAGCAGTCGCGAAATGATGACGACATCTTTAAAAAAAGAGTGTTGTCGCCCCCAACTGGTCAGACTCAAAAAAGTTGGAAAAAGTCACATCCATCCACAATATAATAATAATAATAATAATAATAATAATAATAATAATAATAATAATAATAATAATAATAATAATAATAATAATAATAATAATAATAATAATAATAATAATAATAACAATAATAATAATAATAATAATTAAAATGCCACCTAGTTCTTATAATTATTATTTCTTAGGCCTATAATAGGCTTCATATAAAATGCGGTAGGCCTATTACCTTGCAAAATAACATTCAAAATTAGAAGTAATCTCCCAAATTCGAGGGACTAACAAATCCCATTCCGTGCTCAAAACAGTTGGCATAAAAAAATCATAACAAGTGGGCTAATATAGCCTAATAAAGTATTCACATTTAAACCATCATAAAATGATTGTTTTCCCATGGACATACACAGAATAAAACGTATATGCTTTCATTGAAATCCCACGCTACCTGTTCTATCCCAGCAGTGTCTACTAGAACTTTTACTATTGTTTTGTGTTTTATTTTATTTAAATGTTTGCTTTTTTGTGTCTTTATGATGTTTTGGATGTTAATGTATTTGACTTATTTTACTGTACAGCACTTTGGTCCGCCTCGGCTGTTATAAATGTGCTGTATAAATAAAGTTGACTTGACTTTTTTATTTTTTTTAACCTTTATTTATACAGGTATATCCCATTGAGACCGAAGACTCTTTTTCAAGGGAGACCTGTTTTCCTTTCCCACGTTACCATTCACACACACATTCATACACCGATATCAGGCTAACTATCGACATTCACACGACTTGTCCATCGCTGCACCACAAGATGGCAGTGTTGTGCTGTTTTTCCTATAATTACACTTTTTTTTTTAGTGGTATAATTTAACAGATATTATTACTCTACCGTTACATAGCCTATTACTTCGTTGATCATGTAGTTTAAATACGTCATATAAATGTGACCTATGAGTAGTGAATGGTACACACAGACTAGTGTTAATATGGGGGAAACAATTGAAAGAAGAACATTTTTAAGTTTCCTGAAACTCTTTGCTGGAAATAAATCAGTGCTCAAAACAGTTAACATAATTCATAACAAGTAGACAACATTACACGCTCTAATGGGCTATAAAGTTTTGCACATTTGAACCATTATCGAATTATTCATTAATACGTCACAGAATTGCATTGTTGTTGTGCTGACTAATCCCAGCTACAGTACAATTCGTTACCAGTCACCAATGTGGAGGTATTGGTATGAATGTCTTTTATGAAAATGTGTGTATCTGTGGGGTGGGTTTTTTATGTTTTTTATGTTTTGTGTGTTCTTTTTATGGACCTTGAGTCTGACAATAAAGATGATGATGATACAGAATGAAACCATAGATAGTAGAATGAAACGTTGGCTACATAACAATCCTTGTCACTTCCTTTCAGTGCAATTTCCGACGGTACCACCACACCACCACAAGATGGCACCATTGCACCTTTTTTTTCTTTTTTTTTTGCTAAAATGTAACTGAGATTAGGCTACCGTTACTAACCTATATGCATCTTTACTTCGGTGATAAAATAGCCTATTTTCGTAATAGAGAAATGTGACCTATGAGTAGTGAATGGTAAACGCAGACTATTGTTATTGGAATGAATACAACTGAAAAAAGAAGAAAAAAAAAGAGTTTCCTGTAACTCTGCAACTCACTGCTGGCTCACTCAATTCTCCTCCATCATGTCGTAAACCGGGTCTCGGGTTGTGACTCATGTGGTGTGTGTGTGTGTGTGTGTGTGTGTGTGTGTGTGTGTGTGTGTGTGTGTGTGTGTGTGTGTGTGTGTGTGTGTGTGTGTGTGTGTGTGTGTGTGTGTGTGTGTGT
The DNA here is from genome assembly GCF_949987685.1 of Ammodytes marinus. Classification (NCBI taxonomy): domain Eukaryota; kingdom Metazoa; phylum Chordata; class Actinopteri; order Uranoscopiformes; family Ammodytidae; genus Ammodytes; species Ammodytes marinus. The sequence goes on along the minus strand of NC_137215.1, from coordinate 3,523,244 downwards.
GTGTGTGTGTGTGTGCGAGAGAGAGAGAGAGAGAGAGAGAGAGAGAGAGAGAGAGAGAGAGAAAGAAAGAGAGGGGGAGAGAGGGAGAGGGAGAGAGAGAGAGAAAGAAAGAGAGGGAGAGAGAGGGAGAGGGAGAGGGAGAGAGAGAGAGAGGGAGAGAGAGAGAGAGAAAGAAAGAGAGGGAGAGAGAGGGAGAGGGAGAGAGAGAGAGAGGGAGAGAGAGAGAGAGAAAGAAAGAGAGGGAGAGAGAGAGAGAGAGAGAAAGAAAGAGAGGGAGAGAGAGAGAGAGGAAGAGAGAGAGAGAGTGAGAGAGAGAGAGAGAGAGAGAGAGAGAGAGAGAGAGAGAGAGATGGTAATTTTCAGGATATTACACTCAGCGATAGAGGAGGGGCGGATAACCAACCGAGGCTATTTCTTTCTTTCAGTCTGGCCGGCACACCATGACACAGTCCGCCCGGTAGCAACATGCCAAATCCTGGATCTCTTATATGGATTTTATTCTTCTCTTCAACATGGGGTACTTGGATACTTTTTATCTCTTTCTTTAATGCCTTTTTTAATAACTTTTTTAATCAATTTTGGTCTCATAAAATCGCTTTATTACTTCTCGCAGGGATAAACGCCGGCAGTGTGCGGTCTCTACCACATGTGATAAAGTACCAAACTGTGAGACCTCAAATACTGAACTATTCATCTGTCAATCATGACGCTGCTGCACATCAGGTAACACACTCTCTGCTACAATTTCATTTAATTTTTATAAGCTAATTTTATAGTTTTTAACATTCTAAAGAAGACAGTAGCCTTGGAGTTGACTAATGGGGGGACCAAATCCGCTGGGGATTCCCCATGTACAAAAAAAATATAAATGTAAAAAAAAATATCCTGTCAAAATAGGTTATAACAGTTTTTTTGATTATTTTACTATAAATTACAGTAGGCTTATAAATACGGTCTTGCATTAAAGTCAACTTCTATCTATCTATCTATCTATCTATCTATCTATCTATCTATCTATCTATCTATCTATCTATCTATCTATCTATCTATCCATCCGATCCGTCCGTCCGTCCATCCATCCATCCATCCATCCATCCATCCATCCATCCATCCATCCATCCATCCATCCATCCATCTATCTATCCATCTATCTATCTATCTATCTATCTATCTATCTATCTATCTATCTATCTATCTATCTATCTATCTATCTATCTATCTATCCATCCATCCATCCATCCATCCATCCATCCATCCATCCATCCATCCATCCATCTATCTGCATGTCTGTGTTGTTGTGTATATGTGTCTGCGCGCGTGTGTGTGTGTGTGTGTGTGTGTGTGTGTGTGTGTGTGTGTGTGTGTGTGTGTGTGTGTTTTATGTTTAAATTCATATCTCTCTATCTTGTCTATCCGTGTGTATAGACTTACCCTGATGTACTCCAGTACTCCTTAACAATATCCGGACACAATTACACACTGCATCTGGAAAAGAACAAGTAAGAAACTATACTTGACGTGTGTGTGTGTGTGTGTGTGTGTGTGTGTGTGTGTGTGTGTGTGTGTGTGTGTGTGTGTGTGTGTGTGTGTGTGTGTGTGTGTGTGTGTGTGTGTGTGTGCTGTATGTGTGCTGTATGTGTGTGTGGGCATAGAGACCTGTATACTATAAGTAACTTTTTGTCTGTTTGAATTCTGGTAACAAAATACGAATTACTGTCTTCCATGCAAATCTTAAAGCTATAGTGAGTAACTTTTTCATATGAATAAATGTTGCTTCCATTCAATTCATTCATGTGTGTGTGTGTGTGTGTGTGTGTGTGTGTGTGTGTGTGTGTGTGTGTGTGTGTGTGTGTGTGTGTCTTAGCTCTTATACAAATGTAGGTCAATGCTATTTTTACACAAAGGCTACTATAATAAATCAAGTATAATTAATTTTTTAACATACTGTATACTATAATGTGCTTACTCTTCTCTGTAAATATCTGTAAATATGAATGAAATAAATACAAACATCCTCTGTTGTTCTTTGCAGAGATCTCGTGGGGAAACATTTTTCTGTGACACACTATTCTGATCAGGGCGACAGAATCACAACTTCTCCGGATGACTTCAGGGTAAGTTCACTACTTTATTAAAGGAGCTACGAGGAACTTTTAAATATTTCTGAAACAGTCAAATTTTTCCTCTGATGATCATGAAATACATGTAACAGCAAACGAGACCCATCAGTACAAAGAATGCTATTTTTATATAGTTTTTCTCAATGCCTTTGTCATGGGTACGCTCACCCAGGAACAACAGCTGGCGTAGTAAAAACACTACCGCTTGTGTCCAAAGGGGGCGCAAGGATTAACACAAACTGAGTTCCTCGGAGCACCTTTAACCTCTAGTTCCCCCAGCATTTACATGTAATCATGCTCATCTTGCATCATGAAGTGATATATATTTAAGTTAGTTAAACCTCATACAAGGAATTTTTTTAATATTTATGAAAAACTCAAATGTTTCCTCTGGTTATCATAAATGACGTGTCCCATCTGCATAATTGTTATCTATTAAAAGTCCTGTTATGTACATTTTATGCAACACATTCCAGGAATTTTTTTCCTATTTCACAATATCCGATAAAATCATGATAAACCAACATTTCTCAACGGTATAGTTCCTCATTGAGAGAAGTGACGCTACATTTTGCAATCCTCCTTGAGTCAGATGTGGAAGAGGAACTGACATATATGGTCATTTCATCTGAGCGTATATCACAAACATTGCAGTATTAATATCTGTTACACACACACACACACACACACACACACACACACACACACACACACACACACACACACACACAAACACACACACACACACACACACACACACACACACATATCTGTTAGACCACAGTTTTTACAGGATTGAAAAATTAGTGGAAGACATCTATCTATCTATCTATCTATCTATCTATCTATCTATCTATCTATCTATCTATCTATCTATCTATCTATCTATCTATCTATCTATCTATCTATCTATCTATCTATCTATCTATCTATATATCTATCTATCTATCTATCTATCTATCTATCTATCTATCTATCTATCTATCTATCTATCTATCTATCTATATATAAATCTATCTATGTATCTATGTATGTATGTATGTATCTATCTATCTATCTATCTATCTATCTATCTATCTATCTATCTATCTATCTATCTATCTATCTATCTATCTATCTATCTATCTATCTATCTATCACCTAGCTATATATCTATGTATCTATCTATCTATCTATCTATCTATCTATCTATCTATCCGTCCGTCCGTCCGTCCGTCCGTCCGTCTGTCTATCTGAGTTGTTGTGTATGTGTGTGTGTGTGTGTGTGTGTGTGTATGTGTGTGTGTGTGTGTGTGTGTGTGTGTGTGTGTGTGTGTGTGTGTGTGTGTGTGTGTGTGTGTGTGTGTGTTTTCCAACATGTTATTACAGTTTATCAAGTGTTTGTCATCCATGTCTCTAGTTTATTATACTTTCTATTTTGTGTAACGTCATTATTTTCTGTACGATAATTAATAATCTGTTTTCTTTTACATGTTTGAAATATAAATTTCAATCAAATCAAATTAAATCAAATGTCTGTGGTGCGTTCAGGTTCACTGCTACTACCACGGACACATTGCGGGGATGGAGGACTCGTCTGCAAGCGTGGGACTGTGCTCGGGAATCAAGTGAGTAAAATAAATAAATGAAAATCCACCCTGTATCTCCATCTCTATCTCTGTCTAATTCCAAGCAATTATTGTTTTCCTAAGAAGAAGCCAAATTTAATTAAACCCCGTGATGATGTTTTGAGACTTGTTTTGTGTCCAATCCAAATAGAGGGTCAGTCCCATTTCCTGCTTCATAAAGACCATTAAGAATCCATGTAGCTCTCTGTCTGAAAACCTGTAACCCGATCAACAAAGGGCCTGTAAACTTGTGTGAAAGTAGCTGTGGCGACTCTAACATGTCACTCCTGTTGTTTTATTTCTATTCATTCGCTTTTCTAATGTGTATTATGTATTTTAATCTTGCCCCTGTAAAGCACTTTGAATGGCCTTGTGTCTGAATTGTGCTATAGAAATAAACTTGCCTTGCCCCTAAATGCTGCTAAATATTCTTATCTTACACACTGTAACTTTAAACCTGCAGTGTGTAGAATTTTGGGTTTTATTTCCTAGCAGATTTTGTAGAAAGTAATTATAATATCCATAAGTACATTTAATTTAGTGCATAATAGCTGAAAAAAATGTTTTGAATTATTATTTTTTCCCTTAGAAAGGGTCTCATATATGTCCATATTTCTGCATATTTTGGACCAAGGCCTAGTGCCGCCATCTTGAAAGTGTCATAGTTGGAATGTCATCAGGTGCATTGTTTAGAATTTAGAATTGTTCTTGTCCTTGAAGGCCGCTGTAGCTTCTGTTATTATTCTAAAGGGTTGGGGTTACCCAGGGAGTGTTGCATTCTAGAACTTTGTAGAACTTTCTTGATGATGTCATATTACACACTGCACCTTTAATAAAATAAAATAAATTATTTTTCACTACTACAGGGGGTTTGTGCGTCTCCGGGAGCAAATGTACCTGATTGAGCCTTTAACAGAAGGACAGGTAGACGTAAATACAGTAAACACAGATCGGCATGACAACGCACCGCACGCTGTTTACAACTACAAACACCTGAGGAGGAAGAGGAGCGCCTGTCTCCACGGAAACACAACAACAACATTCTACGATCACGGAGCGCGGAACCCAGCTGGACTGTTCAAGCTGGGAAGTCTGGTAAAGAGACAGAGAGACACACACACACACACAGAGCGCGGACACACACACACACACACACACACACACACACACACAGACACACACACAGAGTGGACACACAGAGAGTGCGGACACATACAGACACACACACACACACACAGCGAAGACACACACAAAGCATGGACACACACACACACAGACAAGCAGACACACACAAAACATGGACACACACACACACACACACAAAGCATGGACACACACAAACACACAGCGAAGACACACACAAAGCATGGACACACACACACACACACACACAGAGCGTTCTCCAGAATCGCTAACTCCACCTTTAATAGTGGTTCATATTTTAGTTTTAACTTTGCAAAGGAAAGATATAAAAATGCATGAATTCACTCTTTAAATCTTGTTTTGTCTTCAATCTTTAATTTTAAATTTTTTCTATGTCCCTCAGAAGAGCAGCCGGGCTCAGTCTAAAGCCTGGACAGTGAAACCAAGGACTGTGGAGCTAGTGGTGGTGGTCGATAACTCAGAGGTTTGATTCACTTTTCTCCTTCTGTTTATTGTATATAGCTGCAGCATATAAGTGAAAAACCATGTCATGGGTGATGCGCTTTCCCCTTTAAGCTACAGTGCGTAACTTTTTCATATAAATGAATGTCGGTTTCATTCAAGCCATTGCCAAACAAGTTGACACAAAGTTGATTAAGCCTATCAGCCCCACACTGAGAAATACAGAGAGAGTTTTGTGGAGCTGATAGGCTTCATCAACTTTGTGTCAACACGTTTGGCGATGGCTTCTTGAATGTAACCAACATTCATTTATA
>NC_137215.1:3512598-3515098 GCF_949987685.1 Ammodytes marinus | reverse complement strand
GCCAAAGCAGAGGTAACACTCGCACGCTTCCTGGAGTGGAGACAGAAGAGCCTGTTACCAAGGACCAAGCATGACAACGCACAGTTCATAACGTAAGACAAAACCTGCATTCCAAATCACATACTTTTTCTTTTTTCTATTCTACATACTACATCTGACCTGACCATCAAAAGAATCTAGTTAGTATGCTAGTAGGCATACTATTGGGACATACGTTTACTTATTTATTTCATCATAACATTGCGCCTTGATCTTGCCTCTTGCTTTTATATCCGTCACATCCCAGTTTGTTTTCATATGGAGGCTCCGTTGATGTGACGTCACTTACAGGTTCGCTCTGGATTATGGGTCAGAATCACCCAAATAGGATGCTGATTTCAACACAAAAAATGTTGGCCGGATGTACGGGACATCCTAAATCTTTTTTCTACCAAACGTAATAGTAGAAAGTATGCGATTCGGAACACAGGGACAGTGTCTTTTTAAAACTGTAGTGCGTAACTTCTCTCACCCCCCCATGAGGAATTTAGAGTAATTACAACAGCATTGTTGGTGCATCTACATGAGGTAAAGCCTTCAGTGATCGCGCATGGATTTTATACCTTCTGCTGTACGTCCAGGTTTTTTCTCAGCAGTAGAATCAACAACTGAAACATTTCTTGGGCTCTTCTTGGGATTTTTCTGAGCTCCTGCACCAGTGTCAGGGGGGGGGGACACCAGTTTGTAAACGCTGCCATACTGAGAAATACAGAGAGAGTTTTTTGGAGCTGATAATAGGCTTAATCAACTTTGTGTTAACTAATTTGGCGATGGCTTGAATGTAACAGACTTTAATTTCTATGAAAAAGTTACGTACTATAGCTTTAACCCCCTTTTCATTATGACAGGACCTAGATGATATGTAAAGTGGTTTGAGCTTCCGTTTTTCAATTCTTTTTCTATTTTTTTCTCCTCAGAGGGGTGGATTTCGAAGGCTCCACAGTCGGATTAGCCAACACCAACTCAATGTGCACCTCCAACTCTGGGGCCGTCAATGAGGTGAATATACTTTTTTGTTGTAACACGCATCAACCTTAAACAGGCCTTACGACTTGAAGCTACTTTAATACGGTTAAGGAAATGGGGTCAAATGTCTTGGAACAAGTCATGGGAAAAAAATAATTTGCAACAATGTTTGGGAACCCTGGTTGTACGACATGTAAAACTTTCTGAGTAAAAAATGTGGGGGCGCCTTTAGCTCAGTTGGTAAGGCGTCCCCCCCATGGGCCTCGGCCAGCAGCGGACCCGGGTTCGATTCCAGGCCGCGGTCGTTCTCTGCATGTCACTCCCCTCTCTGCCCCATTTCAACTGTCTCTACACCATCAATAAAAAAATCTTTAAAAAATGTGAAAAAAAAAATCAGTGTTAAGTTGATTACAGTTTTCCCCTGCTTTCCCTTTGTCTCCAGAACATTGGAAAAGTCACGGAAAAGTTATGAAAATGTTTTTGTAAAGATGTGTGGGAACCCTGGTTGTAACACTGAGTAAAACTATTTGAAATTTAACGGAAATGAATTGGAATCGTGTAAAGTTGATTTCAGTTTCCCCCTTACTCTACCCTTGTCTCCAGGACCATAACAGTAACCCAATAGGCGTGGCCTCGACCATCGCTCATGAGATGGGTCACAACCTGGGACTGTCCCACGACTCAGAGGGCTGTGTCTGCGGCTCCTCTACCTCCAAGAGAGGCTGCATCATGGCCGAGAGCGTCGGGTAAGTTTAGTGTGTGTGTGTGTGTGTATGTGTGTGGGGGGTGGGGGGGGGGGGTGTGTGTGCGTGTGTGTGTGTGTGTTTGCGTTTGTGTTTGGTTCGATTGAAACAAACTCTGGTTCTCTTTTACTTTTGCTGCAGTTTGTTTACGCAAATGTGAACACAGCAATCGTACTCGGCACCAAACTATCGTACCATGACCTTGTTGAATTCTGGTGCGGTTAGTTTGTGGTGAGAACGTAATCCGACTGAAGGAAGCACTGAGTATTTTTGGACTAAACAAGCTCCCGTATACCATCCACGCTATGCATTATGGGATGAGGAACATAATTTACTTGTACCTGTAGTTTCTTTCTGTAGTTTTTCCCCCACATGAAAATTCTGACCAATCGGAACTACGTTATTGGTCCTGCCCCAACATGTTGGGATTTGAATATGGTCATCACATTTAAACTAACAAAATACAACTCTTGAATCAATCTCTTGTTAAATGACAAGAAAGCGGGGCGCTCCGGTGGCGTAGTGGGTAGATCGCGTACCATGTGGACTCAATCCGTGGTTGCGGGTTCAAATCTGACCCGTGGACCTTTACTGCTTATCAGCCCCCCCCCCCTCCCCACCTCTCTCTCTGTCTCCCCATTTCAACTCTGTTTCTCTCCATACTGTCAAATGAAGCTTGAAAATGCACAAAAATAATAATTAAAAAAAAAATTACAAGTGGAAATTTTTTCCCCTCCCAGCTTTGTGTTTCC
>NC_137215.1:3487598-3507598 GCF_949987685.1 Ammodytes marinus | reverse complement strand
ATGTCGAAGTGTCCCTGGGCAAGACACTGAACCCCGAATTGCTCCCGATAGTTAGCTTAGATAGCTTAGCACCCTAGTGCTAAGCCTACCCTGCGTGGTAGCTGCTGCTATCGGCGTATGAATGTGTGTGTGACTGGGTGAATGTGTACAAAAACAATGTAAAGTGCTTTGAGTCTGTGATAAACGGAGATATAGCGCTATACAAGTCCATTTACCATTAACAAAACACTTCAAATCGGTAAATTTAACGTACTCACAATATGCTAAAAAATTGATACGGTTATCAACGTCTTTGCGAATGAGGGACACTCCTCAACTGATCTTTCGAGTATAAATAAAGGTTGAATGAAAATGAAATGGAAAATATATCGGGATATTTATTTTGGTGATACAAATTTCGAGCTCCCAAAAACGATATTGTTAAAGATTATTTTTTTTGCATTTGGAAAAATTTGCCCCTTCCAAATATAAAGACAAATATCGCAACATATCGAAATAGCCTATGCATCGTATCGCAATGTTTCCTCATATAAATGATGCGTAGTGCTTATAGAAATCCTTGAAAATATCCAGCCCATACTCACATTGTCTCTGTCCGTTCTTTCAGGTTTGCTACAACCAGCGCTGTCAAGACATGAAGAGTATAAAAGTGTACGGACCAAAGGACTGCTCTGCCAAATGCAACAACCGCGGGGTGAGACTCCTGTTGACCTCGAGTCACAGCCATTCAGAGCGCTGCGTGCACTTTGAGGAAAAAACACAAAATCCAATGTCGAGACAGATTTGAACTTCTGGTATCAATAACTCTAAAATAATAACTGAGGAAAATACCATAAGATAATCAAAACCTTCACTCTGATACAGTCCAGTGCAGTTATTTGGGGCGACTGTGGCTCAGTTGGTAGAGCGGGTCGGCCGATGATCAAAGGGTTGGAGGTTCGATTCCCGCCATGCCACCTGTGTCATAGTTGTTGTGTCCTTGGGCAAGACACTTCACCCACCTTGCCTTGTGTGAATGTCGATAGTTAGCCTGCTATCGGTGTATGAATGTGTGTGTGAATGGTAACGTGGGAAAGGGAAACAGGTCTCCCTTGTAAAAGAGTCTTCGGTCTCAATGGGATTTACCTGTAGAAATTAAGGTTAAAAGAAAAAAAGTTATTAGTGTGTGGTTTCAGTAAAAATTAGATTGTAGCAAAGATGCATCGTTTGTGTTTAAATAACGTTTTGCTTATGAGTTATTGATCCTTGAAGTTTGAATCTGTCATTATCTTTCCAACTTTACTGCAGTCTGGAACTTTCGAGTTTATTCACAAAATGTTGTCTTTATTCTTGAAGTTTATAATGAAAGAAATTTGTTCTCCTTCTTTTCTCTTGTGGCCTCTATACTCTTTCGTAGAAGCAACGGTCTTTTCTTAAAAATAAGTATTTTTGCATGCCTGGATAAATAGCATGTTCTGTCCTTTGCCTTAACATTTTATCCAAGGAGATTCTACAGTAAACTATTAATCAATGAATATTTTATTGAATATTACTGCCTTCTCGATTAAAAGTGTATATTAATATGTTTTTCCTATTGTTTGTGTATCTGATGTGTACTTGACTAGCTGTGAATGTGATGTCTTTTCAGGTCTGTAACCATGAGGGTAAATGCCACTGTTCCCCGGGCTGGGCCCCTCCTTACTGTGACGTGAAGCAGTCAGAGCTGCCTGAAGGTAAAACTCATGTTGTGCTATTAACCACCAATACCATGTGACTGTGTCCATTCACCCTATACTGTGTTGTTCACAGAGATGTAATATAGTAGGGGAAGGTGGGGTGATTTGTGCATTTTGGAAGTTGCAAAACCCATTGTTTCTAGAAAACCGTGGAAGAAATTGGAAATGTGACCACATATTTAAGAAGAGCCATCCATTTGACTCATCCTGTAAAGAAGGGAGACACAAGGAATAAGATATAAGCACATTTAAGCTCAAAAAACTGTGTTTTGCCTTTCAAAGTAAAATTTCCATGATCAAGGTTTTTTGATTATTGTGTCTGAACAATTATAGACACGTTTGAAAACATTTGACACATGTTTTAGTGCTTTGGTATGCTACACTTTGAGTCTATATAATTAGCACAATGTCAACCCTAAATTGCTGCATCATGCCTATTATCCAAAATTCTGGGGATGGGGTGATTTGTGCGCAAGGGCCTGGGTGAGTTATAAGTAAGTAAGTAAGTAAAATGTATTTATAAAAGCACATTTATGACAGTTTGCACTGTCCAAAGTGCTGTACATAGTGCATTCAGTAGGTAAACAATGAAGGTAAAATAACAATAACCAAAATAAAAGACGTAAAGCCCATACATCCACATAAACACAGATAGTAGTGCAGAGGTAAGTAAGTAGTGCAGAGGTTAATGGGGAGGAAACACCAGGGTGTACATATGGGTTTTGAGCCTTGATTTAAAGGCAGAAATGTAGGGGGAATCACATTTGTCAGGTGGCAGTTGGTTCCACAAGCACGGAGCAACTAGTGCAAAGTACATTTCTGAGAGTTGTGCCAGTGGCATGGCTGTATACGCTGGTCACCAAAAGAAAGTGATTGTCTACAGTAGCTCAGAAGAGAGTGACATCTCAATTCCACTTAACGACACCACTGATGAGAGTTCAGATGGCCAGAAAGATGATGATGGTGACTTTGTCATTGTGACACAATGACGCACAAATCACCCCACGTAGTGGGGTGATTTGTGCGACAAGACAACTTTTTTTCCGAAAGCTATATTTCTTAAACAGTTTATTCCAGATCCAAAGTTTTTATTGCCAGGGATGCACAACATCCTGAAATATATGTACATATTTGAGTTGGAGACATAACTGTCAAGGCCTCACTTTAAAATCACTTTGAGTAAAAAGTTGCACAAATCACCCCACCTTCCCCTATATATAAATTTTTTTTTTCACAATAAATTAATTGTCGTTTTATCTATTTGTTTTATACAACACACACCTGCATCATCACAACAAGGACATACAAAAAAAAATTCAATAAATAAACAAAAAATAAATGAAAAAAGGAAAGATTTATCCCATATACCAAACATAAAAAACAATAACATTAAAAATAAAATAAAATAAAATAAAATAAAATAAAATAAAATAAAATAAAATAAAATAAAATAAAATAAAATAAAATAAAATAAAATAAAATAAAATAAAATAAAATAAAATAATAAACAAAAAAAGGCAAATTCATCCCATATTCTCACCCGTCATAATAGTCACATGATGTACTACATGACGTTCTAACTGTACATTTCTCTAACAATCTGTGTCTCTGTTCTGTTGAGCTCCAAACAGATGCTGCTTTAGACTTAGTGGAATTCCCCTAAAACAGTCAAATGTCTGTACAGATGTAGTAATGATGTTACAGTGTTGCTTCCGCAGTGAGTGACGCACTGTTTGCTGTTATGTGTAGAGTTGATCTGTATCCAATTTATTTTTTTATTAATTTAAACTAATTCTTTCACATTTTTACTCTTTCCAGCCGTGGCTTAAATACTGTTATTGTACGGATAGGTATGTTAATCTGTGCTATGCTCTCATGTATGTAAGGCAAGGCAAGGCAAGGCAAGGCAAGTTTATTTCTATAGCACAAGTCAGAAACAAGGCCATTCAAAGTGCTTTACAGGGGGGCAAGAAATACATCAAGATTAAAATAGACATGAGAAAAGCAAATAAAAAATATGAAACATGACTTTAACCTATTTCCGTGGGACTCTAACTTTATTATTTATTTATTAATTATTGTTTGTATTTACCAAACAGGAATAGAAATAAAACTTTAAATTAAATATTTATTTATTTAAAAAAATAAATTAAGATGCACAGGTATGTACGAATGTATGTAGACATATTAGAGTTGGACGGTATCCAATTTTTTATCCCTTTAAAACTTGTGTGTGTGTGTGTGTGTGTGTGCGTGTGTGTGGCGTGTGTGTGTGTGTGTGTGTGTGTGTGTGTGTGTGTGTGTGTGTGTGTGTGTGTGTGCGGCGTGTGTGTGTGTGTGTGTGTGTGTGTGTGTGTGTAGCAGATGCAGGTGTACCGGTGTTAGCGGTGTCCCTGGCGGTTGGATCACTCCTGCTCTTGGTCGTGGTTATCGGCACGGTGATGTGTTGCATCAGAAAGAGACGACCTGCAAAGAGGTATGAACAGATGTTATTGAGTGTGTGTGTGTGTGTGTGTGTGTGTGTGTGTGTGTGTGTGTGTGAGTGAGAGAGTGAGTGAGTGAGTGAGTGTGTGTGTGTGTGTGTGTGTGTGTGTGTGAGCGAGTGTGAGTCAGTGAGTGAGTGAGTGCGTGTGTGTGTGCATGTGAGTGAGTGAGTGTGAGTGAGTGAGCGTGTGTGTGCGTGCGAGGGAGCGAGTGAGTGTGTGCGTGCGTGAATGCGTGCACGCGTGAGAGTGTGTGCGTGAGTGAGTGAGTGTGTGTTATTTTTTCTATTATCTGTATTTACTTTTTACTGTATTAACACATTTATTTCGTATCATAGGAGCTTCCAGTCTACCTCAGGACAGTCCAACCCAGTGTTCCGCTCCAGTAGTACTCGAGGCAGCCCCAGACTGGGTAACACACACATCAGCAGACCCATATTCCTGGAGTCTTCTGCCACCCAGGCCTGTCTCCCGCTGGCCTCCGCTACTGTAGGCCCCAATCCTGGAGCCCTCAAGCCCAGCCGAGCAGCTCCTCAGGTGGGCAAAACATTTTAACAATATAATGGTAAATGGTATAAGATTTTCTCAGCCCCAAAGCGCTTCACATTTTTTACTACATTCACCCATTCACACACACACACACACACACACACACACTCACAAAATAAAATGTTTTTTGAGATAATGGCCGTTAAAGATGGTTGTATAGGAGAAATATTCAGACGCAAACAGACAAGGTTTAGTCCAATAAACACCTAAATATTTAGGACCTTTTTTTATTTTTTATAAAAGAAAGAAGACGTGTAGGCCTAATGGAAGCAAAATAGACAGAAATATGAACATTGACCAGTGCTTGAAAAGACAATGTTTTTGTCTCATCTTTGTTTTTATGCCTTTCAGCCTCCTATGAAGGTGCCCGCTGTACCTCAACCAGCAAAGAACCACCAGGTAAGTTGATCTACTGTTTTGTCTTAAATGTGCCATTAAACACATATAGAACAACAGCCCTTATTGTTAATGTGCCCACAGTTTTCTGACCATAAATTAATGTTATTTTTTCTTCAGTTTGTGAGGCCGTTCATGCAGCCACCGCCTGCCTCAAGCAAGCCAAACTACACCGAGGTAGGAATGCACAGTGCAAACAGGATTCCGAAATATTGTCTATATTATACAAAATACAGCTCTGGAAAAAATTAAGAGACCATTCTGGATTTGTCTTCAATCTTCATCTCTACATTAATTATTGAAAATGCTCTTTAATGACAATATTTTTGGGGGAGCTTTTTGGTAGAAATGTTGTCAGTAGTTTGTAAAATGAATCCAAAATGTTCATTCTACTCAAACATTATGCCTATAAATAGTAAAACGAGAGACACTGAACATTTGGAGTGGTCTCTTAATTTCTTTCAGAGCTGTATGTTGAATTAACATACTCACTCTGTACTAAAATGTGGAGATTTGGGCCTGAGACAGTCAACAACACTACTAAATCCCCATTTAAATTGCTTTAAGCTTTAAAAAAAAAAGTGGTTTTGGGGTTTGGTTACTGTTTAAGCTTCCACCACTGGTATGACTGTGTGTGAATGAATGGAACCTGCAACCCTGTACAGCGCTTTGAGTGCCTAGAAAAGCGCTATATAAATCCAATCCATTGTTAAGCTCACTAGTTGTTTGCTTTGTTAAATAATATATTAATTGTTGTTGGTCTCTCTTGTTTTTCTCAGGCTAAGCCGCTCCCTCCATCCAGACCGCTGCCCCCACTCTCACCAAAGCCTGTAAGTCACTTCACATTGTTATGAGTCACACATTTAAAGGTGCAGTCAGTGATTCTGGAGAACGCTTATTGTCAAAATCACTTTTTTCGTCAAAATCAGTGAATATCTCCTCATGATCTGCTACCTGTCTGAACTGTGTGTGCGCTGAAAACAAAATCTGTTGTTAATACACAGCCTAGGTTCTGTAAACTGGTGTGTAAACACAGCCCACAGTAGCTTGCAACATGCCAGATTACAGAGTCTAGGCTGTGTATGTTTCATTTCCTTTTGTAGATTTCTTATCTTTATTTTCTTTTGTTATATTTGTAATTATGATGTTTTTAAATCATAGTGTTGTGTAATATTGTTGTTATTATTTGTCTATTTCGGTTTGACATAATGTCAAACAAGTGATTGTCTGTTGTCTATATTGTATGTTTCGGACCCCAGGAAGACTAGCTCTCACTCCGGTGTGTTGCTAATGGGGATCCTAATAAATCAAATCAAATCAAAATATTATCACTGGATTCTTTTTCAGCGCACACACAGTACAGACAGGCAGATCGTGAGGAGATATTCACTGATTTTGACAACAAGCGTTCTCCAGAATCACTGACTGACTCCACCTTTAACACCAAATTCTAGTTTGCCATTACCTCACATCTGACTAACATTAAACATGTTTCTCTTTAAGACCATGAAACCAAAGCCTCCGATGCCTCCTGTGAAGCCCAAACCCTCTGCCGTCCCGTCTCCCCTGCCACACACTCTGCTGGTATGTAATCAAGACTCACACACACGCACACACACACACACACACACACTCACACACACACACACACATAATCTCCAAACACACACACACACTGTGCATACACACACAGACAGTGAGATACCCACCCACACACACAGATAGACAGACAGACACACACACACACACACACACACACCCCCGCCCACCCCCTCACCATTCAAACATTCCTAACATTATTTAGAGCGCTCACGTTTATAAAGCCATCTGTCTGTGGTTAAGGACTCGGGCTCACAACATAGCAGAGCAGTGAATAACCTCTGACTCAGTAGTTCCTACGGACACCACTGAATAATTACAGGGTTTCATAAATACAGGCTTTTAAAAGGGTGAAATTCAAGCACTTTTCCAGCATTTTTCAAGATAAAAATAACTTTTTAAAGGACCCTGAAGCTTTGAATATAATGTATACTGACAATCGCCTAATACAGCTATTAAAGAAACACATTGATTTTCCATAAAAATATAAAAATAAAATAGAATATGGAATAAAATTTACAAATTGAAAGAGACGTATCCTGTGTATTTCTGTAGCACATTGTGAGTCGCTGGGTCACTAATGTAAGAAAAAAACAATCTTTTTTTATTTAAAATTTTTATTGAAAAATTACAATAATAAAATCTAATACATTTGATAATAGTTTTTAATGACATGGCATGTAGTAGCATGAAGTTACTGGTGGGGGGGGGGGGTGGAATCTGTTTTGTAGTACAAATTGTTTTGTGTAAACTAGTTAGTACTATACAGTAATTGGGTTCAGATTTCAAGCACATTTCAAATCTTGAAAAAACATGATTATAAATAAAGCTTTTTCCAACCGTTCCAGACTCTATACTAACCCTGTAACTGAGTGCAGTGTGTAATATGACATCATCAAGAAAGTTCTACAAAGTTCTAGAATGCAACGCTCCCTGGGTAACCCCAACCCTTTCGAATAATAACAGAAGCTACAGTGGCCTTCAAGGACAAGAACAATTCTACATTTTAAACAATGCACCTGATGACATTCCAACTATGACACTTTCAAGATGGCGGCACTAGGCCTTGGTCCAAAATATGCAGAAATATGGACATATATGAGACCCTTTCTTAGGGAAAAAAAATAATTCAAAAACATTTTTCAGCTATTATGCACTAAATTAAATGTACTTATGGATATTATAATTACTTTCTACAAAATCTGCTCGGAAATAAAACCAAAAATTCTACACACTGCAGGTTTAATAAACAGAAGTGTTTGTTAACATTGGTTGTTGTTTCTTTAGCTTGCAGGACGGGCGGCCCTGATGCCTCCAGGCCGTCCCAGATGACAGAGGGACTGACTGACCCATCCTGATGAAAACACTGACAGGCGACACTGACCGCCGTCACACACAGAAAGAAAGAGAAAACACTCTCAGTCCGGATTAAGACCTCTTAAAGTGGAAACCAGTGTGTGTGTGTGTGTGTGTGTGTGTGTGTGTGTGTGTGTGTGTGTGTGTGTGTGTGTGTGTGTGTGTGTGTGTGTGTGTGTGTGTGTGTGTGTGTGTGTGTGTGTGTGTGTGTGTGTGTGTGTGTGTGTGTGTGTGTGTGTGTGTGTGTGTGTGTGTGTGTGTGTGTGTGAGAGAGAGAATAGATCAAGGTATTCCGGTGAAACCAGAGCCACTGATAGCCTGAGCTGTGTGTACTATGAGGATTAAACAGCGTCTGTGTCTTTGTTTATGTAAAGACTTCAGTGTTGATGAGAAACTGAAGACTTGATTGACAGACCCAATCGTCTGTCCTGTACAATTGACCAATGGCTACACTGCCATCATGATTTTATTATTATTATTTGTTTATGTGTTTATTTGTTGCTTTTTTTAAAGGCGAGACACTGCAGGTGAATAGGGTGACATTTTTAACTTATAATTTTTTCTTAACCTTTATTTATACCGGTAAATCCCATTGAGACCGAAGACTCTTTTGCAAGGGAGACCTGAAATATCAATAAATAATGATATGATAATAGAACTTTGCCAGTTGATTACAACAGTAAAACAATATTTTTTTGTATGACAACTTTTTTAGAAATATTTGAAAAAAATATGCAACTTTGGTAATATCTAACTACTTAGCCATAAATGTGCATCTCTTTTTGAAAAAAAATAATAATCTAGATGTTGGAAAAAGCCATTATTACATGTTTACAGCAAATGGATGTCCAAAGTTTTACAGAGAACATATTTGGATAAAGCCTATTTCATCTTTTCAATCGTTTTTTCAATGATTATGGAAAGTTAAGTTTATGTAAGTGCTTTAGAAGTTGAGATTTCTGGTTCAGAGAATGGAAAAATATTTATGTTGAGATAATGGCCGTTAAAGATGGTTGTACAGGATAACAGACAAGATTTAGTCAAATAAACACCTGAATGTACATTGTGGACCATTTATTTATACTAGTAGCCTATGAAAGAAGACATGTTATGGAAGATAAATAGACAAAAAAAATCTGAACATTGACCAGTGCCTGCAGTGTCTTACTTTAAGGGAAATGTCTCTCTGCCTTGATCCTTGGATATGTGAACACGTTTGTGAGGCGATTGCACATTTAGTGCTTTTACTGTTTTACCGACTGTTACTCTTTCCCTACATGCTTTTTGGTACGGCTTTTTCAAGAGAAACAATGTTGTTAAGGGATTTTTAAAATGTTGCACCAACTTGGGCACTTTATAGATTTTTTAATTGAGGACATAGCACAACGGTTATGACCTGTTCTTGTACTAACTAGTCTAAGTGCATTGTTACACATTTTGTCTGTGTATGTTGACTTAATGATGGCCTAAACGTTGATTACAACTCAAGGGATTTTTTAGGCTTTTGCAAAAATGTCCGTCCGTAGGTCTACGTAGGCTATATGAATGTAAACTTATTCCCTGCTGTGGCAATCTAATCGTATTGTATTATATTGATTGATTGATTGATTGATTATTGCAGACATTTTAATGTTGCCATGTTCAAGTTGCACATCTCAAATAAAGTTTATAAAAAAAAATGTGTGGTTGTGGGTCCATAGCAACAGTCTGTTACTCACATAGCAACTGGGTCATCATCGAAAAGTAACATGGCTGTGTAATAGCCTAAAAATGTGAATTAATAAACTGTATTTTTATTTGTATGTTGTTTTCAAGCAACTTCTAGTTTAAAAGACCGTTGCCTAATTGGGGAAATAAATTTGTATTTGCAACGTAAAAAAAATAGTGAATAATCAGTTGACAGTCAATTTTTTAGACCAAATCAACATTTGAAAACACAATAGCAACAAACTAAATATCCATATTTATTTTAAGACCTTGATGGGGAGCCTGAATAGTGTTTAAATCACACAGTTTACGGTGTAGGCTATTTACAATTTCACTCAAGGCAAGGCAAGTTTATTTATATAGCACAAGCCCATTCAAAGTGCTTTACAGGGGCAAGATTAAAATACATAATACACATTAGAAAAGCCAATGAACAGAAATAAAACATTTAAAAACTACTTTTTCTCTTTTTCTATCGGGACCAGACGGAGCCTTGCCCTGAAGCGTTGCCATGGAGGTCTCCTAGCAACACCTCAAACAACCTGTTGTAGAGTGTTGGCTAGAATAGAAGCTAAAGCTAACCAGCTAGCCTCAGTAAAATAAAACCAAACTTTCCACAAGCTGATGTTTCGCTTTAGGAAATAATGCAACGAGAACTGAACGAAGAGGAGCTGCAGGATCTGTACGCGTGGATAGACAAGATCCCGCTGTCCCGACCCAAGAGACACATCACACGAGACTTCAGCGACGGAGGTATAGTTACTATAGGCTATTAGCCCGTATAAAGTGCATTTTTTTAGCTATATTTATTGTGCTGTTTGTATGATTATTATTAGCCTACAATATTCTTATTCTAATGTCTCCTATGCTCCTTCATAATGGCCTCAAATGAATTACCTGGTGTAAAGCCTAATGGACTTTTGTTAAAGTACATTGATGCCAAATTGTTCTAAAGCTATAGGCCTATTTTTAAAGTCAGTTAGCCCGTTGGCTAACAATATGATATCATAGCCTACATGTTGATGTATTTGCTTGTGCACTGACCATCTCCTCTCTGCCTACCCCCCCCCCCCCCCTGCCTGTGTGTGTGTGTGTGTGTGTGTGTGTGTGTGTGTGTGTGTGTGTGTGTGTGTGTGTGTGTGTGTGTATCTATCTATCTATCTATCTATCTATCTATCTATCTATCTATCTATCTATCTATCTATCTCTCTCTCTCTCTATTCTGTCTGTCTGTCTCTCTGCCTACCCCCTGTCTGTCTGTCTGTCTGTCTGTCTGTCTGCCTGCCTGTCTCTCTGCCTACCCCCCCTGTCTCTCTCTCTGTCTGTCTGTTTGTAGTGATGGCCGCTGAGCTGGTGAAGCATTTCTTCCCAAAGCTGGTCGACCTGCACAACTACATCCCTGCAAACTCCACACAGCAGAAGCTCAGTAACTGGAGCCTCCTCAACAGGCAAGAAGAGATAGACCTTTGTTTGTTTGGTTGGGTTTAAATTGATTGACAAACACACACACGGGCGCACAGACACACACACACACACACACACACACACACACACACACATAAACACGCGCACACACGGGCGCACAGACACACACACACACACACACACACAGGGGCGTGCACACATACACACAGGCGCACACACACACACCCACACGGGCAAATAGACACACACACACACACAGGGGCACAGACACAAAGACACACACACAAACACACACACACACACGGGCAAAAAGACACACACTCTCAAACACACAGGCATACAGACACTGGGGCACAGACACAAAGACACACACGCACACGCACACACACACACACACACACACACACACACACACACACGGAAGCTACAATTAACTTGGATGCATGCGATGAAGGTAAAGTTACAGCTAAGCATAGGCAGTGCAGCGGTCACAAAGCCTTACAGATCCTTTAGAAGTCACAGGCATAATTCTAAAATCCGGCCTTAACTATTGGTAATAAAAAATTATGTTATCTTTAAAAGTATTTAGTAGGATCTAACTAAACAACAAAAAATGTGACCCGCCCAATTTGCTATCTAACCATCTGAATAACAGCTATTGCTCTTCAAGGCAAGGCAAGTTTATTTCTATAGCACAATTCAGACACAAGGCCATTCAAAGTGCTTTACAGGGGCATGAAATACATCAAGATTAAAATACATTGAGCATAGAATAGCCATAAGAAAAGCGAATTCAGTAACATTTTGCTACAGACACTGAAACTAGAACATTAGTTGATCTCAGCCCTGGGCCTCTGTGTGTCTGCTGTGATCTTTAATGTATTTAATTTAAACCTGCAGTGAGTAGAATTTTGTGTTTTATTTCCTAGCAGAGTTTGTAGAAAATAATTATAATATCAAGTACATTTAATTTAGTGCATAATAGCTGAAAACATTTTTTAGAATTTTTTTTTCCCCCTTAGAAAGGGTCTCATATATGTCCATATTTCTCCATACCTTGGACCAAGGCATTGGCGCCGCCATGTTGGAAGCGTCATAGTTGGAATGTCATCAAGTGCATTGTTTATAAATTAGAATTGTTCTTGTCCTTGAAGGCCACTGTAGCTTCTGTTATTATTCAAAAGGGATGGGGTTACCCAGGGAGCGTTCCATTCTAAAACTCTCTACAATTTTCTAGAACTTTCTTGATGATGTCATATTACACACTGCACCTTTAATTTAAACCTGCAGTGTGTAGAATTGTGGGTTTTATTTCCTAGCAGATTTTGTAGAAAGTAATTATAATATCCATAAGTACATTTAATTTAGTGCATAATAGCTGAAAAAAAATTTGAATTATTTTTTTTCCCTTAGAAAGGGTCTCATATGACTTCCGGTTGGCAAATGTGGTGAGCGGACGCACGAGAGAAGGCTCCCAGTCTACTTTTTGCTATATTCGTTTTTATCAAGCTTTCTTCCCAGTGCTTTTGACATTAGTGAGTTTTATTAAGTGTTTCAACTTAAAATGAGCAATTCTAAGTTTGCTAAATCAGGTTGCAGTGCACAAACCCCAGCTACACGCGCTGCTACTAGCGCCGCAAGTAAGCTAGCAACGTTCTCAGCTAACAGCCCTCCGACAGCGACAAAAACTTCAGGACCGGGAGCAACCATGGATACCGCTGTCATTTCTAAGGATCAACTGGCTGCAGAATTTGCGAAGCAGAGAACCACACTAAGGGATGATGTTTCTCTTCTGATTCAAGAATCTACAAAGCCACTACAAGCCTCGCTGGACTCACTCCAAACAACAGTGAACACATTCCAACAGCGCCTCACCTCAGTGGAGTCTGTGTCCGGTGATAACTTTGAACGTGTATGCGCTGCGGAGTCTAGCATTAAGACGCTCCAAGCCCAAAACCAATCTCTCTTGACTCGGCTCGATGACCTAGAAAACCGATCGCGGAGAGCCAATCTCCGTATACTACACATACCAGAAGGCAGCGAAGACGGCAAGGACCCGGTTAAATTCATGTCTGAGCTGCTGATGCAGGTGATGGGCCCCGACGTCTTCACTGCGCCGCCCGAACTGGAGAGAGCCCACCGGTCCCCGACCTTCAGATCTGGACAAGGAAAGCCTCCGCGCACATTCCTGGTTTGTTTCTCCCGATTCCAACAGAAGGAAGCCGCGCTGCGCTGGGCAAGGAATCACGAACTGCGGTACGGAGGAACTGTCATAAGGATGTTTCAAGATCACAGCGCAGCTCTCGCTAAAAAGCGAGCTGCATTTAACGGGATAAAACAAGCCCTTTACCAAAAGAACGTCCGGTTCCACCTGATCTACCCTGCCAGGCTGCGCGTGACACACGGGGACGACGTGCTCACCTTCGACTCACCTGATGAAGCCCAGAGGTTCTACGATCAGAGGATTAAAGAGTAAAAATTCAGCAGCGTTTACCTTCACTATGGACTGGAGACGGACAGTAAATATTGCACACTCTACTGTGTACGTTGCCTTTGCAGTTAGTCTGTCATACGCCCTGGATTTTAAGGTACTGTGCTTTCATCCACGCTACGTTTTGGGATAACATGTTTAGAAGGGATAAAAAAAAAAAAAAAAAAAAAAGTGGCCCGGATCTTGTGTTACTCTGTGTGCTACTGCTTTCATTCATGTTATGTTTGGGCTAATTAGGGGGAACAAAAGAGAAGGGGAGGGGGACACATAGCTTTCCCATTACATGGATGTGCCATATATATATTTATATATATATATATATTTTTTTTTTACACCTAATTATTACTTTATAATATTTTTGTCCCCTCAGCCCTGCTTTTGCCTTCATGGCCTTTGTGTAAAGCTTGTTTATATATTATTACTGGGAGCCTTCTTAGCTAGAAGCAAGAAGATGATGTTCTACCAGAAGTTTTTGGAAATAGTGTTATGCCTGCAGCTTGCCTCAGGGAGAGGAACAAGTATAGGCTTAGTTTTAGTTATGTCTGTGTCTATGTCTGGGGTATGGGACAGGGTTATGGGATGGTACACCACTAGAATTTATTTTTTATTTTTTTATTTCTTTATCTCACTCTTTCTTAATGAGGTTATCCATGGAGCTGTACACATTTTTGTTGTGACCATTTATTTGCTTTACAGTTATTATAACAATTTTACCCTTTTTCTGATTTAAACATGGAACAAAGAACTAATGTAAGAAAGGCTGATGTAAGATTTATTAGCTGGAACGTAAAAGGCTTAAATGGGCCTGTAAAAAGAGCTAGAATATTCAATCACCTTAAATATTTAAAATGTGAAATTGCATTTCTTCAAGAAACTCATTTGTTGTTGAAAGATCAAATTAGACTCAGGAAAGCTTGGGTGGGACATGTGTTCCACTCAAGTTTCGATTCCAAAACACGTGGGACCGCTATATTGATACATAAAAAAATCCAGTTCAGTGCTACCACTGTTATTTCTGACCCACAGGGGCGCTTTGTCATGGTCTCTGGGCTACTTTTCCACAAGCCTGTCGTTTTGGTTAATATATATGCCCCAAACTGGGATGATGATAAATTCATGGGTAAAGTTTTCTCATTAATACCAGACATAAACTCACAACAATTCATTTTAGGGGGTGATCTGAATTGCACAATTAACCCAATATTGGACCGCTCTAATCCTAAATCTACAGATCCTTCAAAAATGGCCAAATCTTTATCTTTTCTTATGGATCAAATAGGAGGTGTTGACCCCTGGCGCTCTCTTTCTCCACTTGGTCAATCCTACTCCTTCTCTTCCCCGGTTCACCACTCATACAGCAGAATAGACTACTTTTTTATTGATAGAAACCTTCTTCCCTTTGTCACAAAAGCTGATTATTCAACCATAGTTGAATCTGATCACGCCCCTGTTTTATTAGATCTTGTGTTTCCTCCTAACAATTCGGAACGTCCTCCTTGGAAATTAGACAAAACCTTACTGGCTGATAGTTCATTCTGTGATTTGATAAACAAAGAAATTGACAACTTTATAGTTTCCAACAAAAAAGATGACATCTCCTCCTCATTGCTTTGGGAGACACTGAAGGTTGTGATCAGAGGTGAGATTATATCATATTCAGCAAGAATCAATAGAATGCGTAGACTTGAACAAGACCAGCTTATTAAATCAATTAGCACAGTAGACTCTCAGTACTCTTCGTCTCCATCCCCTGAACTCTATAAAAAAAAGCTTGACCTTCAAACTCAATACAACCTGTTGTCAACCGGTAAAACAGAAAAAATGTTGTTAAAATCACGTGGATATGCTTATGAGCATGGAGAAAAAGCTGGCCGCCTTCTAGCACACCAACTTAAGGCCCAATCTGTTTCTCAACAAATCTCACAAATAAGGAAACCAAATGGGGATTTAACTACTGACCCGGGAGAAATTAATGAAACATTCACCTCATTTTATTCTAACCTGTATACATCAGAGGCGACCAATGATAGAACTGATATGGAACATTTCTTTTGCAATCTTGAAGCTCCTTCCATAAAGGTAACGGATAAGACAAAGACCGAACTCCCATTACAACTGTCTGAAATTATTAACGCAATAATGGCAATGCAAAGTGGTAAGACACCTGGCCCCGACGGCTACCCAATAGAATTTTTTAAAACTTTTTCTAAGAAACTATCCCCAATTCTACTTGAAATGTTTATAGAGTCTATGTCCCGTGGGTCATTACCACAAACTCTCACTGAGGCATCGATTATTCTCCTGCTTAAGCCAGGTAAAGAGAATACAGAATGTGGCTCATATCGACCCATTTCCCTCCTAAACAGTGATGTGAAGATCCTAGCTAAAGCGCTTGCCCTACGCCTAGAAACCACAATGACTGATGTGATCTCTGCTGACCAAACCGGTTTCATTCTGGGTCGACACTCATTTACAAATATCCGACGGCTTTTGAATATTATTCACTCCCCTGCGTCCAGTGAGGTACCTGAGGTGGTCATCTCACTGGACGCAGAGAAAGCTTTTGACAGTGCTCCCAAAATTCCTCTACTTGTTTCAATGTATCCCACTTTACCTTCCTAGGTCTTTCTTTAAATGTATTGATAGCGCTTTTATTTCTTTTATTTGGAATGGCAAGAACCCTAGGGTACGTTTAGAGCTTCTACAGAGGCCTAAATTACAGGGAGGCCTAGCTCTTCCTAATCTTTTCTACTACTACTGGGCTGCAAATGTTCAAAAAATAATGTTTTGGCTTCATACTCCGGATACAGACTGGTGCCAGTATGAAGCTACATCATGCATCTCAACGTCTCTCACGGCTCTGGTCACTTCCAGTCTTCCCGTTTCTACTACCCAGTTCACAAACAACCCAATTGTCATCAATACTTTGAAGATCTGGTTTCAAATGAGACGGTTCTTTGGTTTCAAACAAACTCTTAGCTTAAGCCCTATATGCAACAACCATCTTTTCCCCCCAGCTAAATTAGATGCTACATTCTCTTTTTGGCGGAGACAAGGCATTTCTAAATTTAAAGATATGTACATAAATTGTGTATTTGCCAGCTTTAATGACTTATCACAAAAATTTGGCCTTCCTCGATCTAGCCTGTTTCGATATTTTCAAGTACGCCACTTCCTTATGAGCCATGACCCCAACTTTCCAAATGTATCTTCAGTGTCAGGCTTAGATGATCTGCTAGAATCCCCATTCAATTCGAAAAGGCTAATTTCTAGAATACATGATTGTATAGCTTCTCTTAAAACCATAACCATCGCGAAGATAAGGGCGGACTGGGCGGATGAATTGGGGGAAGACATGGAAGATGACATGTGGAAATGTGCTTTACTAAGAGTGAATGACAGCACTTCTTGTGCAAAATTAAGTATAATACAATTTAAAGTTTTACACCGGACTCACTTTTCCAAAGCAAGATTAGCTAAAATATATCCTGATTCTGATGCTAGTTGTAACAGATGTCATCACACCCCTGCCAATTTAACCCATATGTTCTGGTCATGCCCTGCTCTGGTCACTTACTGGTCTATGATTTTTAAAACATTATCTGAGGCGCTCAATACTGATTTCCAACCAAATGCAGCAGCAGCTATATTTGGTATCACAGATCGTACACATTCTATAGTAAGAAAAAGTTATAAAAACATATTGGCCTTTGTGACTCTGCTTGCACGCAGAAGAATATTATTACATTGGAAATCAAAAAACCCTCCCAAAGCGTCTTTGTGGATGTGTGACCTGATGCACTTTATACAATTAGAGAAAATTAAATACTCGCTTAGGGGGTCAAGGGACAAATTCTACTCCACCTGGGATCCGGTTTTGAAATACATAGGGAAACTCAAAACTATACCTGATACCCCATAGCAATATTTCTTGCATCAGGGCCCTATATCATGTAGCGTACAGTAGTTTTTTTTTTTTTTTTTTTTTTTTTTTTTCCCTTTTCTTTTCTTTTCTTTTGGTTTAATTACCGATTTGGTCACTTCTGGGCCAATCCAATTATAAAACAGTTTTTCGGATAGAGTACCGTATGTATGCATGATGCATTGTCTGTGTAATTACGATGTGGATTGATGCTGGCATGTCAGCCTATAATGTAGAGTGTTTGTGAATATGCATGTGAACAAGTACATGGTGACATTTGGCACGACTAAGTATGATGACCTTGCTTACTATTTTATTTATTTATTTTTACTGTATTTACTTTTCTATTTTCTTCTTGTTAGTCTAAGTGTGTGTACTACATGTTCAAGGGGGTGGGGTGGGTGGGATACTGTTGTTCGTATGTGTATGTAAACAAAAAACAACAAAAAACTATGGATATGTCTGCTAAAATGTATGCTCAGAATATGAATGTGTTCATAAACATTTCCAAATAAAAAGAATTATAAAAAAAAAAGAAAGGGTCTCATATATGTCCATATTTCTGCATATTTTAAGGTGCAGTGTGTAATATGACATCATCAAGAAAGTTCTACAAAGTTCTAGTATGCAACGCTCCCTGGGTAACCCCACCCCTTTCGAATAATAACAGAAGCTACAGTGGCCTTCAAGGACATGAACAATTCTAAATTTTAAACAATGCACCTGATGACATTCCAACTATGACACTTTCAAGATGGCGGCACTAGGCCTTGGTCCAAAATATGCAGAAATATGGACATATATGAGACCCTTTCTAAGGGAAAAAATAATTATTAAAAAAAAAATGTTCAGCTATTATGCACTAAATTAACTGTACTTATGGATATTATAATTACTTTCTACAAAATATGCTAGGAAATAAAACCCAAAATTCTACACACTGCAGGTTTGAAGGTATTCAATTAAAAGTTTATATATGCACATGTAGTATGCTTTTCTTTTCTATGCACATTGTAAAGCACTTATATCTAACCATCTGAATAACAGCTATATCTCTGTCTGTAACATTTAGCTACAGACACTGAAACTAGAACATTAGTCTAGCAGAGCCAGTGGGCCTCTCTGTGTGTGTGTGTCTGCTGTGAGAACCAGTCCAACACACTCCCACTCCTCCTCTGATCTATGGCTCACTGCCAGACACAGAGAGTTATGGCTCTTCCCTGTAAAACACACACACACACACACACACACACACACACACACACACACACACACACACACACACACACACACAGGCCCCTATGGAGTCTGTCAGCTCCAGTTAAATCACTTCCAATGTGCTTTTACTATTACTAATACTTGTTACTATTTTCTTAAGATAATTTTTTTGGCATTTTCAAGCTTTATTAGACAGGACAGACAGAGTTGAAATGGGGAGACAGAGAGAGAGAGAGAGAGAGAGAGAGAGAGAGAGAGAGAGAGAGAGAGAGAGAGAGAGAGAAAGAGAGAAAGAGAGAGAGAGAGAAAGAGAGAGAAAGAGAGAGACAGAGAGAGAGGGAACATCTGGTTTGTTATTTGTTATGTATTTGTTTTGGATTAGACTGTATTTTTTAGTTTGAGGTGGAGTCAGTGATTCTGGAGAACGCTTGTTGTTGAAGTCACTTTTTGTCAAAGTCAGTAAATATCTCCTCATGATCCGCTACCTGTCTGTACTGTGTAAGCGCTGAAAACGAATCCAGTGTTAATACACAGCCTAGGCTCAGTAAACTGGTATGTTAACAAAGTGTATGTAAACAAAGAGTCCGACCATATAGCTAGCAACATACAGTACCTACTTACAGAGCCTAGGCTGTGTATTAACCTCAGATTTGTACAGACAGGTAGCGGATCATGAGGAGATATTCACTGATTTTGACAAAAAGTGATTTTGACAACAAGCGTTCTCCAGAATCACTGACTCCACCTCTCAATCTGCTGTTCCTATTATGATGACATTTTTCAGACATTCAGAAACATCTGTTCTGTTCAGTTTTTTGGTTTAATTTTGTATCAGAGTGTATTTTCAGTTTGATTCAGTTATTCTGGAAAACCCCCTTGTAGTCCAAATCACTTAATGTCAAACCAGAGAATATCTCCTCACGATAGACCACCTGTACCTAGTGTGTTTGTGCTGAAGAAACAAACCCAGTGTTAATACACAGCCTAGGCTCTGTAAATGGGCATGTTTTCAGCTATGGTGGCCCCCCTTTGTTTAAATTCCATTTGATTACATTCCAGTTTACAGAGCCTAGGCTGTGTATAAACACTGGATTTTTTTCAGCACACACACACAGTACAGCCAGGTAGCGGATCATGAG
>NC_137215.1:3472598-3477598 GCF_949987685.1 Ammodytes marinus | reverse complement strand
CTGTATGTTAAGAAACAGTCAGAGAGATGACACACACATGCCACATCCTTTTACTATATAAATCAAGACACTGCAGATGAATAGGGTAACATTTTTGCCAGTTGATTACTCACATCAAAACAATACTTTTTTGTGGGGGCGCCCTTAGCTCAGTTGGTAGGGCGCCGTCCCCCCCCCCCATGGGCCTCGGCCAGCAGCAGACCCGGGTTCGATTCCAGCCCGCGGTCGTTCTCTGCATGTCACTCCCCTCTCTGCCCCATTTCAACTCTGTCTCTACACTATCAATAAAGCATAAAAATGCCAAAAAAATATCTTAAAAAAAAACAATACTTTTTTGTAATGTAATTTTTTTTCTCTATATTTTAAAATAAATATGAAAATTTGGCAATATCTTACTAATAATGTGTACATCCATAAATCCAGAGTAAACATCTTTATTTCATTTTGACAACATATAAGTGTCACACACACACACACACACACCGTATCACAGAGAGAGAGAGAGAGAGAGAGAGAGAGACACACACACACACCGTATCACAGAGAGAGAGAGAGAGAGAGAGAGAGAGAGAGAGAGAGAGAGACACACACACACACACACACCGTATCACAGAGAGAGAGAGAGAGAGAGACACACACACACACCACACACACCGTATCACAGAGAGAGAGAGAGAGACACACACACACACCACACACACACACACACACCGTATCACAGAGAGAGAGAGACACACACACACACACACACCGTATCACAGAGAGAGAGAGACACACACACACACACACACACACCGTATCACAGAGAGAGAGAGAGAGTGTCTTTAAAACCTAGTGTTAACCCTCAAACAGATTTTGGATACAGCCTTTTTTCATTTTATAAATCAAATAATACCATGTACAGGTCTTAAAAATGCATTTTCTGCATGTTTTTAAGTACAAAATGTATCATAAATCAGACAGTGAACAACATATGAACAAATCCTTCTGTAATAACCTTCAGAATAGTGCTGAGAATGATCATGGAAAGTTTAGTTGATGTAAGTGCTTTAGAAGTTGAGAATTTTTGGCAAAATAGACAAAAATCTCAAAATTGACCAAGGCTTGTAAAAACAATGTTTCAGCCTGCTGTGTCTCGCCTTGAAAAAGTTTTCCCCAGTGAGATCATTCATAGTTTTAGAAATAAATAAACCCTCCTAACCACATCCTTTTGCCTGTGTGTGTGTGTGTGTGTGTGTGTGTGTGTGTGTGTGTGTGTGTGTGTGTGTGTGTGTGTGTGTGTGTGTGTGTGTCTAGATCCTGCAAATTAAAGTGAACAAGTTGGAGCATCTTGTCCATTTGAAGGACATGAGAATTGGAGATCTGACGCGACATCTGGATTCGTACAAAGGAAAAAACAACACCGGCTGACAAACACACACACACACAAACACACACACACACACACACACACACACACACACACACACACACACACACAATATAAGTCATACATACATACACACATTCACCTGCAGATAATTTACTATACAACCTCAACTCATCTCCAATAAACTTTTACTTTGTTAATAAAAAAAAATATTTTACTCAATGGAAAATTGATTGAAAGTTTTGATTATTATATTTGTCCTACCAACTTGAACGCACCGCACACCTGTTGATAGTGGGATTTACATATATTACTGTGCTGTTTTCTTCGTGTGTGTGTTTAATATCATGATTTAACAAGGGAAGTGAAGCACACTATAGCAAAGATGCAACCTGTTTTTTTGCCTAGTTTATTCTCCACATTTCGAACATTTGCATAATGAAAAAAAAAAAACTTCCTTGCCCGTTTTACCCTCTCTGTACTTTTCTTTTTTTTTTTTTTTTAAAACCTTTATTTCTACAGGTAAATCCCATTGAGACCGAAGACTCTTTTACAAGGGAGACCTGTTCCCATTTACACGTTACCATTCACACACACACACATTCATACACCGATAGCAGGCTAACTATCGACATTCACACTCTTCTCTGTAACACAAATATTGTTGCATGCCTGTGTGGATTTTGCATATTACTGTATGTCCTTCGCCTTCAAATCCCAAGGAAGAATTTTATGACAATTTGAGTAGTTTTTTGACAAATGTTAGTTGTATAATATAAAAAGTGTATAGGGGAAGGTGGGGTGATTTGTGCAACTTTTTACTCAAAGTGATTTTAAAGTGAGGCCTTGACAGTTATGTCTCCAACTCAAATATGTACATATATTTCAGGATGTTGTGCATCCCTGGCAATAAAAACTTTGGATCTGGAATAAACTGTTTAAGAAATATAGCTTTCGGAAAAAAAGTTGTCTTGTCGCACAAATCACCCCACGTAGTGGGGTGATTTGTGCGTCATTGTGTCACAATGACAAAGTCACCATCATCATCTTTCTGGCCATCTGAACTCTCATCAGTGGTGTCGTTAAGTGGAATTGAGATGTCACTCTCTTCTGAGCTACTGTAGACAATCACTTTCTTTTGGTGACCAGCGTATACAGCCATGCCACTGGCACAACTCTCAGAAATGTACTTTGCACTAGTTGCTCCGTGCTTGTGGAACCAACTGCCACCTGACAAATGTGATTCCCCCTACATTTCTGCCTTTAAATCAAGGCTCAAAACCCATATGTACACCCTGGCTTTTCCTCCCCATTAACTATCTTACCTCTGCACTACTATCTGTGTTTATGTGGATGTATGGGCTTTACGTCTTTTATTTTGGTTATTGTTATTGTACCTTCATTGTTTACCTACTGAATGCACTATGTACAGCACTTTGGACAGTGCAAACTGTCATAAATGTGCTTTTATAAATACATTTTACTTACTTACTTACTTATAACTCACCCAGGCCCTTGCGCACAAATCACCCCATCCCCAGAATTTTGGATAATAGGCATGATGCAGCAATTTAGAATTGACATTGTGCTAACTATATAGACTCAAAGTGTAGCATACCAAAGCACTAAAACATGTGTCAAATGTTTTCAAACGTGTCTATAATTGTTCAGACACAATAATCAAAAAACCTTGATCATGGAAATTTTACTTTGAAAGGCAAAACACAGTTTTTTGAGCTTAAATGTGCTTATATCTTATTCCTTGTGTCTCCCTTCTTTACAGGATGAGTCAAATGGATGGCTCTTCTTAAATATGTGGTCACATTTCCAATTTCTTCCACGGTTTTCTAGAAACAAGGGGTTTTGCAACTTCCAAAACGCACAAATCACCCCACCTTCCCCTACTGTATATCAATGTTTTTTTCATAGTATTTGTGTAACTAAAGCCCTCCTTAAACCTGCAGTGTGTAGAATTTTGGGTTTTATTTCCTAGCAGATTTTGTAGAAAGTAATTATAATATCCATAAGTACATTTAATTTAGTGCATAATAGCTGAATTATTTTTTTTTAATTATTATTTTTTTCCCTTAGAAAGGGTCTCATATATGTCCATATTTCTGCATATTTTGGACCAAGGCCTAGTGCCGCCATATTGAAAGTTTCATAGTTGGAATATCATCAGGTGCATTGTTTAAAATTTAGAATTGTTCTTGTCCTTGAAGGCCACTGTAGCTTCTGTTATTATTCTAAAGGGTTGGGGTTACCCAGGGAGCGTTGCATTCTAGAACTTTGTAGAACTTTCTTGATGATGTCATATTACACACTGCACCTTTAACCCTTTGTGCCTTCACACAGCCCAAGCCTCCTGTCTACCCAGATCTCAATAAACCACCAATCTGCTTTAACTTTCCAAAAATAGTCTATTTATTTATATAGAAGCAGGCGGACACAAATAATCAGAGTTTCGATTTGAGGCAATGGAAATAACCAACCGCTGCAAAACAGAATGACATGCAGTGGTGGCTTCATTTCCTCATATAAAGACGTGTGTGTGTGTGTGTGTGTGTGTGTGTGCGTGTGTGCGTGTGTGCGTGTGTTTCTATGTAACTCTATAACTGTAGTTCCTATGGTTAAAGATAGAAAGCCACACGTAATGTTTCCACTACTTCAAGCGTTGGGTTTTTAGAATTAATGACATGTAGGACGAAGCTCACAGCTGGCCGACCAAATATAGTGAAGTGATGCTGACATGGCAACCACAGCCTGTGTTTCTCTGTCATTAGAAATATACAGGTGATACTCATATGATTAGAATATCATGGAAAATGAATTGGAATTGAGGCAAGAATTCATTCAAAAAGGGGCCCAAACCAAGTACTGAGTACATATGGATGATTATACTTTGTAGAGGGCCGACATTTCTGTATTTAAAATCCCTTTTTTATTGATTTTTATGTAATATTAAAATTGTCAGAGATTTTGAATGTGGGGTTTTCATAAGCTGTAAGCCATAATAAAGACAATTATAACAAATGAAGGCTTGAAATATCTCACTTTGCATGTAATGAGTCTATATAATATTTTAGTTTCACCCTTTAAGTTGAATTACTGAAATAAATGAACTTTTGCACGATATTCAAATTGTTCGAGTTTCACCTGTAATGTTAACTTCACTTTCTGAAGCTTTCAGGTGAATAGAGCAAAACGCTTAACTTATAGATCATGAAACTGGTAAGTAACATTACGAACAGTAATTTTTTGTGTTACATATTTTTTCAGGAATACTTGAATAAATAAATGAATAAATACTCAAGTTTGGGAATATATCCAACTAATTATGTGTACATTTGAACATCTTAATTTTTTTTATTTTTAAATATCTAGATGTTGGATAAAACCAGAGTTATCTTTCTTAAATTTTTTTGTTTATTTTTATTTGTGAAATCATTTGAACATAAATTTTTTGTTATTGTATTTTCATGCTTTTAATTTTTTTTTTTTTTGATATGTCTGAAATAAAATTGAATCAATCAATCAATCAATCAATCAATCAGAGTGTCAAAACCTTTAATAGAACAGATTTCCGATACAGCCTTTTTTCATATTATGAATTTATAAAATACTTTGTACA
>NC_137215.1:3457598-3467598 GCF_949987685.1 Ammodytes marinus | reverse complement strand
AATCCCGGGAAAAGGTTTTTTTTACTGGGAGTTTTTTCTCAGCCGAGCTAAGGGTCTAAGGGCAGAGGGTGTGATAGATGGATGGATGGATGGATGGATGGATGGATGGATAGATGGATAGATGGATAGATGGATAGATGGATAGATGGATAGATGGATAGATGGATAGATGGATAGATGGATAGATGGATAGATGGATAGATGGATAGATGGATAGATGGATAGATAGATAGATAGATAGATAGATAGATAGATAAGGGCAGAGGGTGTCATACCGTATGGAATGTAAAGACCACTGAGACAAATGTCTATTTGTGATTTTGGGCTTTACAAATAAAACTGATTTGATTTGATTTGCTTGAGAAAGGCAAATCCCACACTACTGCATTGAAGCTGGCCCCTTATTTTGTCTAACATTTTTTATTAAAAAAATTCTCACTGTTATATAATGTGCTCTCATTTTATTTAGATGTTTTCTTCAACTAAATACGTTTTCTATAGCCTAGATTTACAAACTTGGTAACAATCAAGAGAATAACTGTCTTACTAATGTGTGTAGGTGTTTAATATGATGTTAGGTCTCCCCCTGCTGGTAGGAAAGTGTATTACAAAAAGGGTTCAGTCAGATTGTTTTTTTAAGATAAAGGTAAAGGCTTTGAAGACACTAGGTGACATAATATGGAAGCTATTGAGGAAAATTATAAAAACATATTTGTAAAAAAATAATCAATCGAACCCAATTAAGTTGAACTTTTTCATTATAATTTCCAACAATGACCAAGTATGAAGTATTGACCAATATTCAGAATGTTATTTTTAAAAAAAATGCTGTACGGTCAATATGGAGAAAATCCAGAATTTTTCAGTAATGTGTACAAATTCCAAACACATTTCTTGGGAGAAAAAACACACAGACACACACAAACTCTCACTCTCTCTCTCTCACACACACACACACACACACACACACACACACACACACACACACAGAAACACACACACAAAAAGAGATGTACCAAAATAGGTTTTTATTTTACATAAAGAACATTGTCAAATTTGAAAACATGTTTTTTTTGTTGCATATAAACCTTTTTAAAACAAGGAGACAATGTTTCAATTCACAGGTCGTACAAAATATTGAGAGAAAAAAAAAATCAAAAAAAAAATCTAAATTATTTTCATGAGTGATCCATTCCCCTTTTTTTTGCATCTGTATTTAAACCAATCATCACCAAAGCAACAAGAAAATGCAAAATGCAGCGTTAAAACTGCCATTCCGAGGTCAACGTAAACATCGAAAGATATTCCAAAACGCTTGTAGTGTCTGCGGTTAATTCTGTCTTTCCCAAGCTATTAGGGACTTTAAGCAACGCCGGTTGAGAGGACGGCTACGGCGGTCGAGTAGAATTTTGAGCATTCGAGAACATATGTCACCACCTCCTATCGCTGTAGTCAGAGCGAGTCAAAGCCGTTAGTCCGTCTGTTTACAACGGCAGAACAGGGTTTTTGACGATGTGAGCGCTACACCAACTGCAGCAAGTAGCCGGTCTAAGTGTTGCTAGGTGATAGTGGAGCCCGTTGGAATCTTTCCCTGGCGCCGTAGCCGTCCCTAAAACACCGCTGCTTAAAGTCCCTATTAAGAAGTCTCAGGTAAGTTCCAGTGGAGATTTTTAGTTCATAACAACCACTGTATCGTTAAAAAGGTGCTCCGAGGAACTTTCGTTTTGTGTTAATTCTTGCTTTTACCACGCCAGCTGTAGTTCCTGGGTGAGCGAGTGTATACCCATGACAAAGGCTTTAAGAGGAACTATATATATATATAAAAAAAAGAGCATTCTTTGCACTGATGGGTCTTGTTTGCTGTTACATGTCATTTATAATCATCAGAGGGAAAATGAGACTGTTTAAGAAATATTTAAAAGTTCCTCGTAGCACCTTTAAGTCTAGGGGCTAACCCATAGTTATTATTATTATTATTTTAATTTTTATTATTATCTATTATTTAAGGCTTGAATTATGAGTAGAGGAAGCATTTCAGAGCTGAATGAAATCCATAAGCGTCAAAAAAATACAGTAAAAACGAGCACCAACTTGCAGCTCTCGAAGCCAAACTTAAGCGTTACCAACATCATCCACCTTTTAATTAGAAGTTAGAACAAATAGCATTTTTCTGTGTGTAGCATTGTAGCTCATCGTAGCCACACAAAACTGATCATAAGCTAAACTAATTCTCAAAGGAATATTAATTTTTTTTTCAGCTTGTTTTGTATTGAATGTTGTACAGCACTTTGCTCGACTGTTTTTAAATGTGCTATAGAAAAACATTTGACTTTAGACTTCGCTGTCTCAGAAACCGTTCCTTTAACTGTGTGTGTGTGTGTGTATTTTTTAATTAGAAATAGACAAAGGTTGTTCATAGCTATAGTTAGCTTAGCTCAAACACTGGTAGTCAATGGAAGCATTAGCCTGACTCAACCAACAGTCAGGAGATACACTTTACAACATCAAAATGCTCCTGTGTGCTTGTTGGGATTTGTTTATTTCACCACGTTATGTTGCACTCTATATATTTTTTTTTTACACGTTATCTGATTTTAAAATGAAATACATACTATTTGAGGCTAACGCTACCCATTGACTACCAGTATTTGAGCTAAGCTAACTAGCAATGAGCGAGCTTTGCCAATTTCGTTTTCTTAAAAAATTCACACAGTTGGTTTTTCTGTCCTTGTTTTGAATGCGAGTGTGAGACAAGCTAGAAATAAAAATATATGAACTATTCCTTTAAGTGTAGTGTGTGTGTGTGTGTGTGTGTGTGTGTGTGTGTGTGTGTGTGTGTGTGTGTGTGTGTGTGTGTGTGTGTGTGCGTGTGAGAGCATTTGTGAATTTGCCAGTAAAATCCATTTAATGACCGATTCCCATTTAGCAAATACTGAAAAATTCTGGCGTGACATCAATCTTGAGTTATAGACAAAAGTAATTATTTGACAGCGAAAATTAGCATTCATCTGTTTGTATAATTTCTACTGTAGACTAAACAACATGTCCTCATTATATCATCAAATATCACAGTCACTCACTTTGAATAGACGAAATAAAAACGTTACTTTAATCATATATTTTTTGTAGGTAAATGACATCTTCAAATACCCTATTATTTTCTTGTTTCCAAACTTTCACTGTTCCGACTTGTGTGTTGTCTAAAGCCTGCTACACACTCCGCGAGAAGAAAGAACAAACTTCTCACTGACAGAGCTGCGAGAACAAGAACCAAGTTCTTTCTGGTCTGGACATTTCATATTCACGAGAACTCAAGTGCCGAACTCCTCACCGCGGCACACGTCACACGCTGTTACCATAGTAGCACCAGCTGATTGATTTACCTCAATGACTTCAGACTGAACAATCACACAATAGTTCTCGGACAAGCTGCGAGAATAAAGTTCGGCCCGGACGATGGGTCGAGAACAAGCTAAACAAGAGCTGCGAGAAGAAAATGACGTCATTTTCTTCTCGCAGCTCTGTCACCCAGATCTTTGTTCTTTCTTCTCGCGGAGAATGTAACTCTAGGCTTAACCCAACAACAGATTTAACCGTGCAGAATAAACGCAAAAAAAAAAAAGAATAGATTCCCTTGCAGATTTTGAGTATATTGTTTTACTTTTCATTTTTTAAGAGTGCAAGCCCTGTCCATCATTGAGCAGCCGTTCTACCAAAATAAAAGTAAAAAATGTTCCTGAGAATTTACATTTAACCATGTGAGGATTAAGCTAAAGTATAACAACGCAGACAATCGCAGGCACTATTATAATCATCAACAATCATCTTAAATCAAGCCACGAGACATTCGTTAGCTTCGTAGCATAATTGCCTAAATCACATTTACTCTACTCTACTTTTACTCTACATCTACTCTATTCTACATCTACTTTACCCGGCTCTATAACCCTTAAAATATGACTTAGGCAATTATGCAATTAGGCTAACGAAAAGTAGATTTAGAGTAGAGTAGATGTAGAATAGAGTAAAAGTAGAGTAGAGTAAATATGATTTAGGCAATTATGTTATGGCCCTTATAATATCCGATGGAGAAAGAAAAAAAATAAGAAAAAAAAAATGCATAAACTTCTTGTTAAGGAAGACATTTTGCGACCTCCTCAAAGTGGCACAATAATGATAATTCAACTGTTTTACTGTCACGTTCTTGTATTCCACAATTTTTAACTATTAAATCAACCTTTCTTAAAGCTGGGGTGGAGGATTTGGGGAGAAAATGGCAGTTTGGGATAGAGATTCGAATCCAAATACCTCAACCGCTCCACTTGTTCTCTTTGGTCCCTCCCCTATGGTCCCTCCCTGACACGCTCTACTACACCAACAACGTCGTGCCAAAGTGAATGGACAGTCCCAACAGCTAATAAGAACAGAGAATCATCGGAGCCTCTCTCTGATTGGTCAAAGTGTACAGCTCATGTTCACTTTGACCAATCAGAAATCACATACCCCAGCTTTAACGTGTTAACTTAGCCCCTGTAAACTGTAAACCCAAATCATCCTTCTAGCGATGTCATATGGGGAGTGAGTTGCATGATAGTAAAGCATCTGAAAAGAGTTATAGGCATATTAATATTTATCAATCCAAATGAAAGATATTGTCAATTAAGTTCGATACAATTTTACAGAAATTCAGGTTTAGATGAGGCTATGGGCTATGCTCTGGTTCTTATGACACAGTAAGTATTTTTGAACCAATCACAGCAGTTCTCTTTGCCTGAATGTTCTATAAAAAACAATGACTGTTGCCATGGAGAGTGTTTGATATGGCCACGCCAACACAGTCCTGTCAAATGGTCTAGACAGTAAGTTTTAGAATATTTACGAACATTAAATTTCAAATCAGATTTTTGTAAAAGCGTATCGAGACACCCAAACTTGATATCATCATACAGCTCTGTAAAAAAATTAAGAGACCAGTCTGGATTTTTCTTAAATCTACATCTCAACATTACTTAATTGAAATGCTCTTAATGACAATATTGTTTTGAGGGGGCGGGGGGGGGGGGGGGGATTTGGTAAAAATGTTGTCAGTAGTTTTGTAGAATAAAACCAACATGTTCATTCTACTCAAACATATGCCTCTAAATAGTAAAACGAGAGACACTGAACATTTGGAGTGGTCTCTTCATTTTTTTCCAGAGCTGTATATTGATTGATTTTTTTTTTTTCACTGTTTTCGACCAGGTTTACATGGGCTTTAATAAGATCAATTGAACCTTAAAGCTGGGGTGGAGAATCTGGGAAGAAAATAGCAGTTGGGATAGAGATTTGAACAGTTGACAGTCCCCAACAGCCAATAAGAACAGAGAATCGGATTTTTTTTTTTTTTTTTTTTTAAAGAATCGGAGCCTCGCTCTGATTGGTCAAAGTGTACCACTCATGTTAATTTTGACCAATCAGAAATCACATACCCCAGCTTTAACCTCAACAGAACAGTTCACAGTAAATGCTAGAACAGGCCTTAGTGCAGAATCTCAAAGTGTTTCTCTCAATCAATCACAAACTATTTACTAGCTAAACTTCTCACCAAGTGAAACAGGAAAAATAAACAACATTACGACCAACCTGACGCCACTGTATGTTAATTATTAAAAAACTGAACTTACCAGAACCTTGAACTTTAAAGACTTGAGTTTGATTAAGTGTGTGTGTGTGTGTGTGTGTGTGTGTGTGTGTGTGTGTGTGTGTGTGTGTGAGAGTGTGTGTGAGAGTGTGTGTGTGAGTGAGTGAGAGTGAGTGTGTGTGTGTGTGTGTATTGAACAAATGTAAGCCACTTGTTTTTTCTAGAACGCTATCATTGAGGAGATTGGCACAGAGAAATCCCACCCACGTTACACACTGTAGGTAAGACACTGCAGGCAGTAAACGGCATATTTTCAAGCCCTGGACAATTTTTTTAATATATTTTTTTTTGTCTATATTGCTTCCATAACATGTCTTCTTTCAGGCTAGTATTAATGAAAGGGCCACAATGTACATTCAGGTGTTTGTTTGACTAAACCTTGTCTGTTTGCGTCTGTATATTTCTCCTATACAACCATCTTTAAACGGACATTATCTCAACATTAGTTTTTTTGCAATACTCCGATCCAAAAATCTCAATTTCTAAAGCACTTACATCAACTAAACTTTCCATTATCATTCTCAGCACTATTCTGAAGGTTATTACAGACGAACGTGTTCATATGTTGTTAATTGTCTGATTAATCGCACATTTAGTTCTTAAACACATGCCAAAAATGTGCTTGTAAGACCTGTGCATAGTATTTTTTTTTTCGATTAATAATAAAAAAAATAAAAAATAATCCCAAATCTTTTATTTTTCAAATTTGCATAGCTTAGTGAAAATATACCCTCTACTCACCTGCAGTGTCTTACCTTATACAAACCATCGTGCTCATTTTTAATTAGTGTCACCTGACAAATTCCAGTTAAGCAAAACACCAGAAAAAAAAATAAAAATTCACAAAAAAAATTAAATGAACTTGCATCTGAAAATCACTCTTCTTGCATAAAACGAAAAAAAAAAAAATTAATGCATATCCAACAACAGCAAAATTAAACACTGCACTGATTGCAAGCATATTGTAAATTAGGGCGACTACTTGCTGTCACCTTTCCCAGGCAAATAAGCATTTATATTATGCT
This sequence comes from Ammodytes marinus, assembly GCF_949987685.1. Taxonomy (NCBI): domain Eukaryota; kingdom Metazoa; phylum Chordata; class Actinopteri; order Uranoscopiformes; family Ammodytidae; genus Ammodytes; species Ammodytes marinus. Next base: position 3,460,893 of record NC_137215.1, on the reverse strand, counting down.
TCTTAATTTTTAATTTCTAACCTACTGGCATCGATATCTTTGCCTAGCCCTCTCGTCTGTGCGCGTATAATTCCATGGACTGATTCTTATAAGCCTTATTTAGTTAAGACTGAAGTGTGCAATAGGCATGGGCCGATAACCGGTTTCATTATGTTATCCTAAAAGTTTGTTAATGTTCAGAATATTATATATGTTGGTAAAAAAAAAATATATATATTGAAAAAAAAAAGAAAAAAAAAAAATGTATTGTATTGTTTTTTTTACCAAGACATTTCAAAGTAAAACATTTTTTAGAGCTGTACCTGTCGTAATACCACGACACAGTGTATTGTTGCCTTAGGTTACCACAACGTCATTATATCATAACAGCCCATGCCTAGTGTGCACAGCTAAAAAAGAAAGTTTTTTAGTTTTGTTGTGTTATACCGAGAAATTTCAAAGTAAGACATATTTGAGACTGTTATCACAATACCATGACACAGTGAAACTGCTATTGTTGCCTAGGGTTACCACACCGTCAGAATATCACAACAGCCCATGCCTAGTGTGGAAAGCTAAAAAGAAAGATGTTGATAAAAAAAAAAAAAAAAAAAATCGTATTGTTGCTTTTATACCGAGAAATTTCAAAGTAAGACGTATTTAAGAGCTGTAATCTTAAGACCATGACACAGTGAACCCATAGTATTGTTGCTTAGGGTTACCACACCATCAGTATATCATAACAGCCCATGCCTAGTCTGCAAAGCTAAAAAGAAAGATGTCGAGGAAAAAAAAACAAAAAAAAAAAAAAAAAACGTTTTTTTGTTTTATACCGAGAAATTTCAGAATAAGACATTTTTGAGCGCTGTAATCGCAACACCATGACAACCTGGTATTGTTGCTTTGGGTTACCACACCATCAGAATATCATAACAGCCCATGCCTAGTGTGCAAAGCTAAGGCCAACCACCTTTAATCTGGAGTTCAGTTCACCTGTTGTTACTACTACGCCGCGGATGCATAGTGGACGAATTCCATTCCCTACTCGCTCAAGTCCATTTTAAATAGGTCTGGTTCCACGTCTGGCGGGCTGGCCTTGTGTGGGCCGCTCTGCCCCTCTACAAACATGTTGGGGATCTCGGGCCCAAAGTAGATCTTACTGTTGGAGGCAATGGCTTGGAATTTCATCAGCTCCAGGTAGGCCGGGGTTAACTTCAACTGGAAGAGAGAGTTAGGAGAAAGAGACAATAAGTTTGCGTTCCGAATCGCACACTTTCTACTATATAGTATGGTAGAAAAAAGATTTAGGATGTCCCGATTCTTGTGGCCAGATTTAGGATGGTTAGAAGTACCCGGATGTCCTACTTCATGCGGTCAAGATTGTTAGTGTTGAAAACTGCATCCTATTTGGGCGATTCTGACCCACAATCCATTGCGCACGTGAAGTGACGTCACATCGACGAAGCCTCCATATGAAAACAAACGGGGATGCGACGGATATAAAAGCAAGAGGCAAGATCAAGGCGCAATGTTATGATGAAATAAGAGAGTAAAGTATGTCCCAATAGTATGCCTACTGCATCCTAACTAGATTCTTTTTATCGTCGGATGTAGTATGTAGAATAGAAAAAAGAAAGAGTATGCGATTCGGAACGCAACCCATGTTTGATTCCTAATCAAGATACACTCAGTGCGGTTACATGCAGACTCATAATCGGGTAAATAAACAAATAAGACTTCAACAGGACTTTTAAACTGCATGTAAACACCTTTTTTCCGATCTACTTCGCACACAAATCGGCACATTAACGGACAAGCGAAGTCGGATAAGAACACCTAGATAAGTCGTTCATAGTCGGCTTTCTCTCTGCATGTATACAGGGATCGGATATCGCATATCGGAGTTCTCGTTCTGCGCTTGCTCGAGAATTCCTGCCGGGGATTTCACAAGGAAGTGGAAGGAGACGACGTAAAAAAATAGTGGGGTTGTTGCCGGAAAGGAACCGGACGTGGCTCTATAACCACTTGTTGAAAGGGATACAGCGCCACCTAGCAAAGCGGAGACAGCCATGCATCGGACATTTATCCGATTCTCTGAAAAGTCATTGTTAATATGCAGTTACTTTTATTTGATATAATTTTTTTTAACTATTCATGCGGAGGCTTCAAATGAACCTCCTTGGGTTTGTGCCTCTTCATGCACTAAATTCGTGTTGTGCAATTAAATTGTGCAAAAAAAAACACACAAATACCATGCAACATTCCCATATTATGTTGACGAAACTAGATATTAGATTATGTGTGTGTGTGTGTGTGTGTGTGTGTGTGTGTGTGTGTGTGTGGTGTGTGTGTGTGTGTCTGATTTTTACCCTGTTTGATTCAGCGAACTTGGCCGCGGTGTAAAATTCAGCGTCAGCCTTGGCCTTCTCCCTCGCCAGGAACGCAGAATCTGAAACAAAGAGACAAAGAGACAGTGTTTCAGAGAGACACATGACACACACACACACACACACACACAGACACACACACACACACACAGACACACACACACACACACACACACACAGACACACACACACACACACACACACACACACACACACACACACACACACACACACACACACACACACACACACACACACACACACACACACACACTAATATCTAGTTTCATCAACATAAAATGGGAATGTTGCATGGTATTTGTGGTTTTGTTTTTGCACAATTTAATTGCACAACACAAATTTAGTGCATGAAGAGGCACAAACCCAAGGAGGTTAATTTGAAGCCTCCGCCTGAATAGTTAAAAAAATTATATCAAATAAATAAAAGTGTGTGTGTGTGTGTGTGTGTGTGTGTGTGTGTGTGTGTGTGTGTGTGTGTGTGTGTGTGTGTGTCTGTGTGTGTGTGTGTGTGTCTGTGTGTGTGTGTGTGTGTGTGTGTGTGTGTGTGTGTGTGTGTGTGTGTGTGTGTGTGTGTGTCTGTGTGTGTGTGTGTGCGTGTGTACGTGCTAACCTTCTATTTCAGAGATCCTTTTCTCCGTCTCTTTCTCCATCACTTTCTGCCCGAAGTGAATCTCTGCAACCTGCGCCATCTTCTGAGCCTCTGCGGGACAAACAGAAAAGATTTAAAGGGCACTGTGTAACATTTTAAGTAATTTATTAGCTAAAATCAATATCCTCATTCATAAATATGTCCTAATTGGTATAAAATCACCTCTGCCAATAATCTGAATTATCCTCCTGAGCGGAGAATTCCAAATATTAATATTACATTTTGTACATTGAGCAGGCAAGTCTTATGGAGGAATGCA
>NC_137215.1:3440098-3452598 GCF_949987685.1 Ammodytes marinus | reverse complement strand
AAATTAAAATTCAACTAAATAAAATAAAATAAAATAATTGCTGAACTTTAGGTCACTGGGTCAAGCCAAATATTAAAAAGGAAATTATATTTATATACTGTATATATTTTTCAAACTAAATAAAGAAGTTAGGATATTTTTGTACCAGCTAATGGGACGAGCATGTTGACCACTTCAATCCTGTCGAAATAGATCATCACACCACCGCTGTGAAGGGAAAAGAAATATGTTAAAATACAGAATAGTTTTGTGTATGGATATGTATGTGTGTGTGTGTGTGTGTATGTGTGTGTGTGTGTGTGTGTGTGTGTGTGTGTATATATATTGTTTTGGATCATCAACAGTGTTAAAATTAACCAAAAAATTTTATAAAAACTTGGTCACAAAAAAATATACAGAATTGTTTTCATGAATGGATAAATGTATTTATTTATTTCTTAATACAGACAACAGATCTACTTAACTTAAGACTTTTAAAAAAATCCATGTGAAATAAAGAAAATTCATACAAATACATAAACTATGGCAATAGAAAAAAATTACGTTAATAGGATCCCTTGAGTAATTAAAAATAATACAAAATATTTATATATATAATAATATAATACATATAACAATTTGAATTTTGAATTTTTTATTTTATTTCAGACTTATCAAAAACAATACAAAACAAAATGAAAAGCATAAAAATACAATAAACAAAATGTACGTTTAAATTACTTCACAAAAATTTAAAAAATTATCTGTATTGATGTGATATGCCTGAAAAGGAGCAGGAAGAAGTATACACTTATTTAATCCTACCCCTTTTCCATAGAATAACAGTAATAAATTATTAACATGGATTAATTTCTTAACACCAGTAATCTCCGTCTCACCTGGTTCCACAAGGCACGTTCTTGATCTCGTCAGTTTGCAGCGTCGTCTGAAACACAAACGTTCAGAACATGATTTGGGGCGACTGTGTCTCAGGTGGTAGAGCGGGTCGGCCGATGATCAAAGGGTTGGAGGTTCGATCCCCGCCCTGCACTACACTACACCCACCTTGCCTCGTGTGAATGTTGATAGTTAGCCTGCTGCTATCGGTGTATGAATGTGTGTGTGAATGGTAACGTGGGAAAGGAAAACAGGTCTCCCTTGTAAAAGAGTCTCCGGTCTCAATGGGATTTACCTGTATAAATAAAGGTTATAAAAATGTTTTAATAAAAATAAATTATCCAACGCTATTCTCTCACAACACAATGAGTCAGTTCAGTGATTCTGGAGAACGCTTGTTGTCAAAATCAGTGAATATCTCCTCACGATCCGCTACATGTCTGTACTGAAGAAAAACCGTGATTATTCACTGATTTTGACAAAAAGTGATTTAGACAACAAGCGTTCTCCGGACTCGATTAATCTATCTTTAATAGAGAAGGTATATTTTTTTCTACCAATTATTTTTTGGCACACACACAGAGAGAGAGAGAGAGAGAGAGAGAGAGAGAGAGAGAGAGAGAGAGAGAGAGAGAGAGAGAGAGAGAGAGAGAGAGAGAGAGAGAGAGAGAGAGAGAGAGAGAGAGAGAGAGAGAGAGAGAGAGAGAGAGAGAGAGAGAGAGAGAGAGAGAGAGAGAGAGAGAGAGAGAGAGAGAGAGAGAGAGAGAGAATGACCTGCAGTAAAGATCCACGGGTCGGATTTGAACCTGTGACTACTGCAACGAAGGCCGGAGCCAATATGGTACGCGCTCTATCCACTACGCCACCGCAGCGCCTCAACGGTATATTTTAAAAGCAAATTCAAAATATTCTATTCTTTGTACAACTGACTGGACTGTGCATAAACGTGGTGTCAGCTCGGCCATGGTTGAATGGAAACCGTTTGCTCGCTGCAGCTGATGTATTTATAGCAGATCTGAATCTGGTTTTCACGGTTGACTCTTACATTACACACGGCTCTGCTACAGGACTGAGGGCTGAGGGAGGTTTCACACCGGCTGCGTTTGGTTCCATTGAATTGTAACAACTACAAGTTAATTTGTTTAGGTGAGAACAAACAACACAGAAAACAAGCGGACTGAGACACTGTTGAAGAGATGGTCTCGGTTCGCTTCCAAAACCAACTGTGGTGTGGTCCGTTAGTGGTAAGAACGTGAGCAGAATCAATCCATCGCAACTGCAGAAAGTAGGGCCCGACCGATATGGATTTTTGAGTGCCGATTAGGGGTGGGAAAAAAAATCGATTTTCCGATTAAAATCGATTCTCTCTCGAACGATTCTGAATCGATTCAGAAAAGTTAATAATCGATTTTTTTTTTTTTTTTTTTATTACATTTTTTTTTTTAATAATTTTTTTTTTTTTTTTTTTTTTTTTTTGTAAATACTAATACTTCCTGCGCCATTGCGCATGCACACCACACATGTGCGAGTTGTTTCCAAAGTGGCTTCAAAAGGGCTGAGAGCAGCAAACCCATGACCTGCACCGGCTTTATCTCTGTTACGTTTTTGTATGAGAGCTGAATTCCAAGCCATACTTTTTGTACAATGTGTTGAAATCACATAGAAAATAGATAATAGAATAGAAATCCTATAGAAACATGATTTACGAGATTAGAAGTAAAATAAAACTGAATCGGTTTAGTTTTTACATACTTCCATATTGTGTTGAAAGCTGCATTGATTATTGCACTGTTCATAGAAAGTCATATTTGTGACAAGAAAAGCTTTTCTCTTAATACAATATTAGAGAAGGCAATTCATCTGTTGATTGTCTTTAATGATTATCACAAAAGTAGGAAGTGATTAGCAAACTCTGAGTAGCAAACTCAGATGTGCATATAAATATATTTTTGAAATTCACACATGGGTATGTACATTAAAAATGTTTTGCATTGAGATGCATTGAAAATCGATTTTGAATCGAATCGTTGACCTCTGAATCGGAATCGAATCGAATCGTGAGGTGCCAAGAGATTCCCACCCCTAGTGCCGATGCCGATTATTTTCAGAGAAAAATTACGATAACGATTGAATCGGACGATTTTTTTTTTTTAAATCCCCAAAATATATATTGAAAAACATTTCTTTTTTGAACCCTTAAATATATATAAGACTTAGGAGATTCCAACCGATTGTAGAGCAGTTCAGGAACTACGCCACAGACACATCAGACCAATGAGTGACAAGTACATTTAAAAAATATATAGGTCAAGGTCAAGGTCACTTTTATTTATATAGCACCTTATAAGAACCTAAATTCACCAAAGTGCTTTACATAAAATACATAAATTAAAATACAACAGCACACATTAAAAAAAAAACACTTACAGCAATGACACAAAACAATTCATATATAGGTTGAAAAGTTAAGTGGCTAAAAGTTTTACCTGCACTGATCTGAATGTGGTGATGAAAGGCAGCATGATGTGGTATCCAGGACCGTTTGGAGCCGTCAGCAACGCCCCGCCCCTAAAACAAACACAAACAAATGATTCAGTCTGTACGTTTGGTCTCTTAACATCAGATTATATTTAAACAGGCTGTTTACCTAGATGTCACAGTCATTTATGAAGGTGGAGTTATGTTTTTTGGAGCATACAAATCCCAAGATAACATTTCCATATACACACTATATACATGTAGTATATACAGCTCTGGAAAAAATTAAGAGACCAGTCCAAATGTTCAGTGTCTCTCGTTTTACTATATATAGGCATATGTTTGAGTAGAATGAACATTTTGGTTTTATAATATAAACTACTGACAACATGTCTACCAAATTCACAATACATTTTTTTGTCATCAAGAGCATTTCCATTAAGTAATGTAGAGATGAAGATTTAAGAAAAATACAGACTGGTCTCTTAATTTTTTCCGGAGCTGTATATGTAAACCAAATATAAATAGTGATCTTGAAAAATAACAATATGCCATTCATTCTTAGTACATAAGCAAGGCCCCTTTTACACAGCTATTCAGGCATATTGAAGGAAGGACAATCCGCCAAAATACTGGCTTTGTGCATTAAAGGTGCAGTGTGTAATATGACATCATCAAGAAAGTTCTACAAAGTTCTAGAATGCAACGCTCCCTGGGTAACCCCAACCCTTTCGAATAATAACAGAAGCTACAGTGGCCTTCAAGGACAAGAACAATTCTAATTTCTAAACAATGCACCTGATGACATTCCAACTATGACACTTTCAAGATGGCGGCACTAGGCCTTGGTCCAAGATATGCAGAAATATGGACATATATGAGACCCTTTCTAAGGGAAAAAAAATTATTCAAAACATTTTTTTCAGCTATTATGCACTAAATTAAATGTACTTATGGATATTATAATTACTTTCTACAAAATCTACTAGGAAATAAAACCCAAAATTCTACACACTGCAGGTTTAACACTGGACCAAGCAAAGCCGATGAGTGTGTTAATTTAACACAATATTCCTCATAGCTTGATTGGAATAATCCTTTTGTATTATCCAAAAATTATCTGTTTAGTTTATTTTACTGGATTTTGCACTTATTTACAGTGAAGAATTAGCCTGGCACCGCCCGCCTACTACTGCCGCTCAATTTTCATTTCCCTTCAGTAGTCAGTCTGGGGCTGCGGTATATTCTTAGGTTTCCTCCGGACAGTTTTCTGCCGGTCCAATCAGCGAACAGAGGGAGTAAATTAAGTACGATGGTCTGGTAGCACCAGGCTAGTGAAGAGTGGAGAGTAGGAAAAGGCCATAACAAAAGGCCATATCCCTTTTCGAACGGGCCTAGTTTGTATTATGCTGAAATACGCTTTTAATATATTTTTGTATATGCCTTTTGTTATTTATTCTTATTTTTTTATATATATATATAGTTTGTAATAAAGATCTCATTCCTTAATTCACATCGAGGCATGATAGATGGACGTGTGATGCAACAGTGTAAGCAGCATTGGTCACAGATTTATTTGGATACGCCTTTCCGTGTAAGTCTGATATCTACTACAGGGCGAGGCGGAGAAAAAAGCCGGAATATTCCATGATTTCACAGGCAGTGTACAAAGGGTCTGTTGTTTCTGGCACAGATGTTAAAGGTGCACTGTGTAACTTTGAGTGTGTCAGAGAAGTGAAACATTTGCTAAGATATATTTGCATAACTGGATAAACAAAACTTTCCTCACAGGGAAAATGTGATCCCTGGAACACTGTTTGAAGTTAGAAAGCTTCCTGAAAAATTACTGTTTCACTGTTGTTGTTGTTTACAGCAGCAGGGCCCACAGTTTGGTTAACAAACATATTCTAGTCTTACGTTTGGTTCCAGGTTCCTCAAAATAATTAAGTTTTGATTTATGATGATAGAATTATTCAACACTAAGAAAATATGTTTAGTAAACTAACTGCCAGCTCTGTGAATGTAAACAAATCCCCCTCCTCTGAAACTGCACAGTGCACCTTCAAGGGTCAGTGCGTTTGTTTGTCTTTTAAAGATAATTTTTTTTTATAATTTCCAAGCTTTATTAGACAGTACAGAGTTGAAACGGGGAGACAGACAGAGAGAGAGAGGGGGGGATGACCTGCAGTAAAGGTCCACGGGTCGGATTTGAACCCGCGACCACTGCAACGAAGGCCGGAGCCGATATGGTACACGCTCTATCCACTACGCCACCGGAGCAGCCCCAAGGTCAGTGTGTTTGTACCTGTAGTAAACAGCGAGATGTCCCTCTTCTATCTTGTGGATGGAGGAGTGTAGCAGGATGGCCATCACTCCGGCTATCGCTCCGAACACAGCGCCGACATGTGGCATCGTCATCATCACTAGCAGTCACCTTCAGGCAAGACAAGGCAAGTTTATTTATATAGCACAATTCAGACACAAGGCCACTCAAAGTGCTTTACAGGGGGCAAGATTAAAATACATAAAACACATTATAAAACATTTAAAAGCGAATAAAAAAAGCAAATAAAAATAAAAATTGCAGGTTAAAATGGAAACAAAAAAGCCTCCAGACTCGATTTAAAAGAGCTGAGAGTTGCAGCAGACCTCAAGTTTTCTGGGAGTTTGTTCCAGATATTTGGTGCATAAAAACTAAAAGCTGCTTCTCCTCGTTTAGTCCTAACTCTAGGGACTGTAAGTAAACCTGTCCCAGACGACCTAAGGGCTCTGGACGGCTCATAACGTATCAGCAGATCAGTAATGTATTTTGGCCCTAAACCATTTAGTGCTTTATAAACCAACATCAGTATTAGTAGGCAGAGAGAGGGGACATGTTGATACAATAATAAGTACTTACTACTTACGGAGGGCACCTTCCCCTACACTGCAGTGCATACAGTCAGTTACCAGTTCAGTTACCAGCGCAAACAATGGTATGTAACACTAGGGCGGCAGGTATTACATCTACGGTGCCCACCATCTCTACCATTGTGTCCTTGAGCAAGACACTTAACCCCAAAAACTGCGTGATATGACCCTCTTGTGTGGGATAGCGAAAACCACATTTCAATTACTGTGTGTGGCTTGCATTCATGTGTGTGATTGACAAATAAAGACTTAACTATGTAAACAAAGGGGGCCCACCATAAGCTAGCAAAACAATGCCCATTTACAGAGCCTAGGCTATGTGTAAACACTGGATTTTTTTCCATTCAACACACAGTACAGACTGCCAGCAGATTGTGAGGAGATATTCACTGAAGTAATTTTGACAACAAGTTTTCTCACCGACTGTGTAAAATGACATCATCAAGAAAGTTCTAGATTACAAAGCTCCCTGGGTAACTCCACCCATTTAGAATAATAACAGAAGCTACAGTGGCCTTCAAGGACAAGAACAATTCTACATTTTAAACAATGCACACGATGACATTCCAAAAACATGGATTCCTCCATAAGACTTGCCCGCTCAATGTACAAAATGTAATGTTAATATTTGTAATTCTCCGCTCAGGAGGATAATTCAGATTATTGGCAGAGGTGATTTTACACCAATGAGGACATATTTATGAATGAGGATATTGATTTTAGCTAATAAATTACTTAAAATGTTACACAGTGTCCCTTTAAAATGCAAAGTAATGTATTCTCATAGACATGTAGTCAGTGGTTCTATGTTGATCTTGTAGTTGTGTTACTGTCTGATCGACACATATTTTTTTAACGTTTACTACTTAATCCAAACTATATTTAACACACACACACACGTCAAACTCTTATTTACGACCTTCAAGAACGTAAATTAACGCCACATATAACAATTCAGAGTAGCTCGTATGAAAGTATATGAGCTTCTATAATACGTGTATAGCTCGTGCGCAATTGAAAGCCAAATTTGAACCCAACAGTTCCTGCTTTAACAGTTCCGTGATTATTATATAGCACTGAACCATTATTAAATTTCCCTTTACTCAACCCTCGTGTACGGTGATGTCGAGTCTAACAAATGCAAAATAAAAAACAACAAACACAATATACAATGCAGATACACCAAATACACAACAAGCTGATAAATTGACAAAACAATTGAAACATTTAGACGGCGATGTAGACTGGCTGCTTTTAAATTAAATGGTTGAAAGTACAATATAGCCTAATTAAAACAAGTTACAGGTAGAGTTTGGCAGATTTAAGATAGTACGTGTATAGCTCGTGCGTACTGGAAAGCAAGTTTTAACCGTAGATAGTATATAAAACCCAATATTTCCTGCTTTAAGAGTTGGTGAGTATTATAACACTGAGCCATAATAACAGTGGCACTGAGCTGCCTCTGACAAAGTGCACCACACGTCCAACAAGCTAAAGCTAGCGTGATTAGCAATGGGGTTAGTAACGTGATCTATTGATCCGTCAGCGCATTGAGCAACTTAATTGCACCATTGCTACATTTCCCTAAACATAACTAGTTCACATCAAATCTGAGTTAGCTCTAAGGTTTGACACGAGCCACGTTTTAGTTGCGTTTACGATACCAACTGTAGCTAGCAGGGTTAGCTGGCACGTAAGCTAGCTAGCTCCCATTATAGAAAGTCAGTTTATTTAAGCTGGGTGTTATCGTAAGCTTGCTAGCGTCATGTAGCGTCAACTCACCTTGCAACTGCGCTAAAATATAAAAATGTATTAATGTGTAATGTAAGCGTCAGAGAGAAATGGCGTGTTCTGTTTTATGATAATTGTAATTTACCACTGTAACGAAGCGTCTGCCTTCCTGTTCTTATCAGCTAGCGACCCATCCCCCTAGTAATCCCGCCTCTCACACTCTCGGTTATATGGTGCTGCCTTCAGGTGCCGTAGGAAATATATTATCCTTATATTTATCAATATAGCATTAAACTATTTGATTAATTTATTTAAAAATGAAAATGCAAGAATTATGATGGCCTGAACTGACGGAAACAAGGTGACACCTACTCTTATATTATAAACTTTGAAACAAATGTCCATGTGACATGTGTGTGTTTTTATCACTTCGTTGTCATGTTTTGCAGTGTGGCATAGTTGTACCTGGACCTGGTACAATTACAAATAAAGATACACCCTGCGTTCCGAATCACATACTTTTTCTTTTTTACTACACTACATACTAAAGTACAGAAGAGTTTTAGGGCCACCACAGGAGAGAGAGAAAAATCAGATAAGGAAGATTTTTTTTTCATTATGTCGAGAAAAGTCAAGAATAAAGACTAATACTCCAAAATGCTATTGGAGTTAGTGGGACATTTATGTATTTTCAACATACTACAAATGACCTGCATATATTGGAACATCCTAAATCTTTTTCTGGCATGCTAAATAGTAGGGAAGTATGCGGTTCGGAACGCAGGGATTATGTTATGCTATACGCACGTCCCTATGCAAATAAACATTAACTAGAGGGAAGTATTTGACAGTAGCCTATACACTACTTCTCATAGTATAAATATCAAACACATGTTTTCGGGTAAACGTACTTACAATTAAATTAAACTAAAGGTACTTAAATGTAATTAACTTTAAAATATTTCATTATAAAAATCTTAAAAGGAAGGCAGACTGCCACGTGCAGCGCCTCATTTGGATGTGTCTGACGTTTGGTGGAGCTTTTACTTCCCTACGTTTCGCCTACAAATGGGCCTTGAGCTTGTTTGGAGGTTGTTAGCAGGGGAGCGCAGCTACTGGTACACCGATATGGATCGTCGTCCGAAGCCGGGGGGAATCTTGGTCTGCTAACACCGAGCGCAGGGTCTCGGGAGCGGACACTCATGGAGCGGTGAGGGAGGAAGGGGACACCCGCCTAGCCAGCCAGATCAGCCGAATCAATTTCCTAGCGATCAATGGGGTGACAGATGTCGCAGCCAGATCGCCCTCACATCCAGTATACTAAGTGGGAGGTATCGCTATATATAGTGCGTCTGTAATGGAAGCGGTTTCTGTTACGGTGTCAGCTTAAATACGTTAATAACTGTGTAAATACGCCAAATGTAGCCCACTGACCTCCAATTTGAATGTATAAAACTGTTGAATCTGTACGTATGTATCGGTATGTATGTGTTAAGTGAACGGGTTGTAATGTATTTGTGTTTTTAAGCGAAAAAATGAATTACAAAACTATACTTTAAAATATGTATTTGACACTGAACATATTCTTTAAAACATTCCAGCAGACAAACAAAGCTACACTATCGTTTACGAAGTGTTAAATACGTTATTGTTTGTGTTTTTAGTTTGAGCAGTTAGTATTTTTCCCATGATGCGTAGCGGCAATATGTTAATGAGACAGCTTCAGGAACCAACCAGAGCCGTTGGTTGAAGCCGTTTCTTTTCCAACGGCTCTGGAACCAACCAACACAAAGCCGTAGATTTCGAGGAGGATATGTTCCTCTCAATCTCTCTCATTTACAAGAAGTACATTTTCCTCTCTTAAATATATATTAAAGACATCCCCCATCTCACAAATTACGTAATAAATAACAGTTCAGGAGCTAGAGACATTTATATATCCTTCTTACATGTTACTAGATATTTCTCGACGAATTCAGACACCCCTAAAGTGGACCGTACCATCTTAACAGTGGCTTCTGAGCTTCGAAGTAGCCTCTCAATGCAAGTGAATGCAGACAGCTAGCTATTCCTCAAAATCATAACATCCCGAAACACGTGTGGTATGTTTTGAATGTACAGAAAGTTTTGAACAATACAGGACAATAAATATTTGAAAGCAATACTACATTATATTCCATTACATTTGTGTCACCTACATTTTTAACCTGAATGCTGTCTTTTTCTTTACATAAATAAATAAATGTCCGTCATAAATTGATGTAGAAAAGGGACAAATTAGTCCAAATGCGTCCATATAATCAATATTTAAACTATATTCACTCCCATGAACCATAGCCTATCATCTTTTTTTTAATATTTTTTTTTTAAGAACACAAACACATAACTGAAAAAGTGAACACACAAACAAAAGACAAAATAAACAACTAACTTGGCGTATACTCTACTTAACAGGTAAACCCTTGAACCCTTTATATACTATGGTCACATCATTTGCGACCTCCAGTTTGGTCCAACATACAGTGGCTTGCAAAAGTATTCATCACCCTTGAAATTTTCCACATTTTGTCACGTAACAACCACACACACACATTTATTTTATTGGGATTTCATGTGATACACCAACAGAAAGTGGCGCATAATTGTTAAGTGGAATGAAAATGAAATATGATTTACAATTTTTTTTATATAAATAAAAAACTGAAAAGTGTGGCGTGCGAAAGTATTCAGCCCCCCTGAGTAAATATACGTTGTGGAACCACCTAAAACGGCTCCAAGTCGAACGAGGCTATTATCTTGCAACGTAACACACGCCCAAGAACTAATCACAGCTTCCTCCCTTCGCGTTTTTTTTTCTCCCCACGGCACAATATTATATAACGCCTATATAACGCCTAACAAAGTTCACTGCAGCTCACTTCACTCTGGCGATCCCGTGAGGCAAGTGCACAACACGGTAAGAAAGCAACTAACTGTACAATATACCGGTTAACATTGTGTTTGTAACTTTAGATGCATTTGTATTCTTTAATCCTATTTGCTGTGTGTGTTTCTGTGCAGTTTTTTGGGATTACATTTTCCTGAAATTCTCCATAATCATGGCTGGGAAAGTTGTGCTGCACTACTTCGATGGGAGGGGGAGAATGGAGTCAGTCCGTTGGCTTTTGACAGCTGCCGGAGTGGAAGTAAGTGAAGGGTGTGGTGGTGGTGGTGGTGGTATGCATAGAATGTTTTTGCTTGTCTTTTATGCAAGCGTTGTGGAAGCTAGTTTAACGAATAACTTTGCAAACAAATGACTTAACACTGGAAGAAAGTCTCTCTCTCTCGCCCCCCCCCCCCTCTCTCTCTCTCTCTCTCTCTCTCTCTCTCTCTCTCTCTCTCTCTCTCTCTCTCTCTCTCTCTCAAAAGCATTTCAAACTACTTGGGAAAACAAAACTAAAATTGACCATGCACATTTTAGCAAACTTATAACACAAAAAAGTCACATGACAGCAAAGAAAATGCCAGAGGTTATTGCAGATCCAAGATCCAGATGTCTGGAAGAATGTGTACAAAGATACCCTATAGGGAGAAATGTAGTTTGGTTGCTACTTAGAAAAAGTAGTTCCAACTACTGAGTAAAAAATAAATAAAATCAAATTGACCATGCACATGTGTGTGAGGGCAGAATTATTTGTAGTAATGTATTTCTACAATTACTCTCTTGTAATCTTGCTCTAGTCCAGTGCTTCTCAAATGGTGGGGCGCCTCCCTCCCCCCCCCCCCCCCCACCCGGGTTGTGAAATGTCCACATGTGTCTCCAAGTGTCTCTGTAGGCTATTTTAAAAGAAATCAAGCAAGTAGACTAATAATAACATTAATGAATTATTGGTTATCGCATCACAGAAGGCCTATTGTCCTATAATAATAATAATAAAAAACACCACCTTAACTATGTTTACAGTTTAAAAATGTTTTGAATGAAATGCAAACCTGTGAATAATTTGCTCTTGTTTCTCTGTCCTGAGATTCACACCGACTGAGCAGTCTTGTTTAAATGTTACAAATTGAGCTGATAAACTGAACTTTGAATTTTTTTGCTGCAGAAGTTATCTCAGCTAAGTTTTGTTATCTAATTTGATTATAAGGTGATTGTATGCAGAATGCTCGTGCCAGAAACTCATAGTGGTTTTGTACAGATAAATAAATAAATATTGGTAGGTTCTCAATAGTATAGGGGGGCGCGAAAAAAATGATGTCCCCTATGACAGAAAATAATTGAGAACCACTGTTCTAAGTTAACTGTGGAATGTTTATTGGGGTCAATCAAAGTAACTGGGTTATTTGAAGACATCTAGTGAGTGACTACAATGAGTCACTTATCGTGTTATCCTGTGACCCTGAGGCCAAAGTTCACTCACAACCCCCCCCGCCCCCCCTCTCTCCTGAAGAGGCATAAAGGGTCTCTAAAAATACTGTTCAACAGGCAGTCCCCCCTAGGCAGTCCCCCCTGGGCTGTCCCCCCT
>NC_137215.1:3430098-3435098 GCF_949987685.1 Ammodytes marinus | reverse complement strand
GAAATTGCGAAACAGTGAAAGTTGATTTATGATTTTAGAATAACATGATTCATTCCAACTTTGGCATCCTATTGTGAAATAAAAAAAAAGGTGAATGCATCCAGCTTATATTTTATATTATATATATAATATATTATATATTATTATATTTTATAGTGCCTGTATTTCATTTGTTCACCTGTTATCAAGGAATGCTCTTGCTGTTTTTCTAAGACATAAGCTAATGGGTATCTTGATACTTGTGTCTGTGCCAACAACGGTGAGAGTTGATTTATTGAAAGGTGTGTGTGTGTGTGTGTGTGTGTGTGTGTGTGTGTGTGTGTGTGTGTGTGTGTGTGTGTGTGTGTGTGTGTGTGTGTGTGTGTGTGTGTGTGTGTGTGTGTGTGTGTGTGTGCCGCCCCCCCACCCCCCCCCCCCCCCAGGCTCTGTCGGGTGCGTCTCACCTGGTGGGAGGGAAGCTGAGCTGTGCTGATGTTTACCTGCTGGAATGTTCTCTGATGCTGGAAGAGAAACACCCAGAAATCCTCTCTGGCTTCCCCAACATCAAGGTAAAGATAGGAATGTTTTGGCATGTAACTTTTCATATCACCATTAGTAATTTATTAATTAATTTTGAACCACTGTCAATTTCAACACATCAGATAAGAGTGTTTTTTTAACCCTATATATCTCTTTCTCGTGACATCACAGAAAGAGAAATATAGGGTTAAAAAAAAAACTTACTTTGTAAATATTACTGTGATGTCTTTTACTGTGACATCTTTCTGGCCGACAACTAGATTCCTTTTGAGATTAATATTATTTCCGCAAACACGATTGTGATTATCTAATTAAAAAGGGTTAATTCAATATTCCGAGCGGGGGACTTCCTTTAGCTATTTGACCAGCTTTATTTGCTGATCTCGTCCCCCAATAACTTTAACTCTGCCTTTTCTCAGGCTAGGATGAACCGATTTCAATTTTTTTTGCACATTTATACTACATAGGATCTCAGAATTCAATACACCTTCATATTCAAACCGGTGAAGTAGGCCTTTAATAAACAAAACTAAAGTAAACATTGAATGTACAAAAACTCCCCCCCATGTCTCTTTAAATTCCCTGCTCTCCCCCCTCCAGTCTTTCCAGGGCCGTATGAAGCAGCTGCCGGCCTTCAGTAAGTTCCTGCAGCCGGGGAGCAAGAGGAAGCCGCAGCCCGACGGCACATACCTCAAGACTGTCATGGAGGTGCTCGACTTCAAACTGCCTCTGTGAAGCCACTGACAACATCCCGGGACCAATTACAGAAATGTTGCAAATTAATAAAAATAATAATAATGGAATGGATTTATAAAGCCCTTTTTTTCTAGGCACTCTAAGCTCTCACAGGGTTCCAGGTTCCATTAATTCTCATACACACACACACACACACACACACACACACACACGCAGTCATAACCATTGTTAATTGTAAATCTTAATTGTTTTGGTACATTCCCAAATTCACTGTGTATCAATGAGCAGAATTGTGCTATAGAAATAAACTTGCCTTGCAACAACAAACACTACTTAGCATGAAATTAATCTATGCAATTTTTTCATAACATTATATTTTTAATGTGAAGCTTTTACTAAATAAAGTCGACCATTTGAGAAGCGATTGTGTTTTTGTGAGACTAACACCACATTTAAACCTGCAGTGTGTAGAATTTTGGGTTTTCTTTCCTAGCAGATTATGTAGAAAGTAATTATAATATCCATTAGTACATTCAATTTAGGGCATAATAGCTGAAAAAAAATGTTTTAATTATTATTTTTTCCCTTACAGGGTCTCACATGTCCATATTTCTGCACATTTTGGACCAAGGCCTTGTGCCGCCATCTTGAAAGTGTCATAGTTGGAATGTCATCAGGTGCATTGTTTAAAATGTAGAATTGTTCTTGTCCTTGAAGGCCACTGTAGCTTCTGTTATTATTCGAAAGGGTTGGGGTTACCCAGGGAGTGTTGCATTCTAGAACTTACTTGACGATGTCATATTACACACTGCACCTTTAAGTGTTGTAACTTGAGAGGGGGATATGCAATAAAGACAAATTTCAGTCACTAACAACATCTGGCGCCGAATTACAGACATGTCCTAAACTTGCAAATTAATAATTATAATAATAACCGGTTGGATTTATAAAGCGCTTTTTTTTTCCAGGCACTCAAAGAGCTTTACAGGGTTCCTTCCAGGTTCCATTCATTCTCTCACACTCTCTCTCTCTCTCACACACTCTCTCTCACACACACACTCACACACACACACACACACACACACACACACACACACACACACACACACACACACACACACACACACACACACACACACACACACACACACACACACACACACACACACACACACACACACACACACACACACACACACACACACACACACACACACACACAGTAAATCTTAATTTTTTTGGTACATTCCCAAATTCACTGTGTATCAACAATATGGATATACTGTCGCAATAAAATAACTTCTCATGCCAAGACAAGAAAACTCAAATTGTTTATTTTATGCCCATTTGTCTGGTGTCGAAAAAATATAGAAACCACAAATATCACAAACAAGAATATATATATAAATGACAATTATAGACAAGATTCGACCATTTAATAAAAAAAGTTTTATCTTGAATCTTGAAAGTGTTGGAAAGTCCTTGATTTTAACTCCTAAAAAAACTGCATGAAACATATTTTTAGGAATTATATATATTTATTTATTCATGTTTTGCTTCTTTTTTTATAGAAATATTACAATATATCAAGTGGAATTCTTATTAAATTCAGCAGCATACAAGCAGTCAAGAGCACAAATGTAATAATTCATTAAACAGAAGCTGTAGTGTAAACTAGCCAAGACAAACACAAGCTCATGTGTACAGGTGATACTCGTATTATTAGAATATCATGGAAAATTAATTGGAATTGAGGCAATAATTCATGCAAAAGGGGCCCAAACCAAGCACTGAGTACATATGGATGATTATACTTTATAGAGGGGCCGACATTTCTGTATTTAAAATCCATTTTTTATTGATTTCATGTAATATTAAAATTTTCTGAGCTTTTGAATTTGGGGTTTTCATAAGCTGTAAGCCATAATTATCAAAATTATAACAAATAAAGGCTGGAAATTTCTCACTTTGCATGTAATGAGTCTATATAATATTTTAGTGTCACCTTTTAAGTTGAATTATTGAAATAAATGAACTTTTTGCACGATATTCAAATTTTTCGAGTTTCACCTTTAGCTGCTATGCTAGTGTCTCGACCTGTGGCAATAATAAAACATGGACATTCATATCGAATCAAATGTATACAAACAGTGCCGTGCAAAAGTATTCATACCCCTTGAACTTTGCCACATTTTGTCACATAACAACCACACACACACACGTACATTTATGTTCTTGGGATTTCATGTGATAGACCAACATAAAGTGACGCATAACTGTGAAGTGGAATGAAAATTATATATTGTTTTTCAATTATTTTTATAAATAAAAAACTGAAAAAGTGTGGCGTGCAAAAGTATTCAGTCCCTCCATACTACACAATTATGCACCACTTTGTGTTGGTCTATCACATGAAATCCAAATTAAATACATTAACGTGTGTGGTTGTAACGTGTCAAAATGTGGAAAAGTTCAATGGGTATGAATACGTTTGCAAGGCACTGTAGCCTGTAAAATAAAAATTATACATGATTACAAAAATGGAATTACTTCAACAATACAATTAGTAGTTCATCTTCTGTTTAATTAATTAAACTGACTGTAGCTTTTACTTGGGTTTTGGTCAAATGATAATAAAAAAAAAAACGGGATTTGTTTTTAGATAGTTTGCCAACTTGGAATGATGTTAGGCTCTGTAAACGGGTATGTTGCTAGCTATAGTGGGCCCCCTCTGTTTACATTCCCAGTTTACAGAGCCTAGGCTGTGTATTAACACCACACATTTTTCAGTGCACACACACAGTACAGACAGGTAGCGGATCATGAGGAGATATTCACTGATTTTGACAAAAAAAAAAGTGATTTTGACAACAAGCGTTCTCCAGAATTTTTCTTCAGTCTTGTTGGAGTTGTTGCTTCGGTCACACAATGAGGAGCAGTAAGAGTCTAAACACCATCAATAAACTGAAAGGAAGAGGAAGCGTGTATCTATTAGTATTAAAGGTGCAGTGTGTAATATGACATCATCAAGAAAGTTCTACAAAGTTCTAGAATGCAACGCTCCCTGGGTAACCCCAACCCTTTAGAATAATAACAGAAGCTACAGTGGCCTTCAAGGACAAGAACAATTCTAAATTTTAAACAATGCACCTGATGACATTCAAACCATGACGCTTCCAACATGGCGGCGCCCATGCCTTGGTCCATGGTATGGAGAAATATGGACATATATGAGACCCTTTCTAAGGGAAAAAAAAATAAAATCTAAAAAAAAATGCAGCTATTATGCACTAAATTAAACTTACTTATGGATATTATAATTATTTTCTACCAAGTCTGCTATTAAAATATTCCCAGAATTCTACACACTGCAGGTTTAAATATACACTGTTTAGGGTTACATTTTTCACTATAGATATCATCAATAAACTGTAAGGAAGAGGAGGAAGTATTTAGTTATTAGTATTAACAGACACTGCAGGTGAATAGAGGAACATTTTTTACTTATAGATATCTTCATGAAACGTTGCCAGTTGATGACTGACATTAAAACAATAATTTTCTGTATTATAAGTATTTCAGAAATGGGTTAAGTTAAGTTAAGTTATCTTTATTTGTCAGTTGTACACGAGGCACATTGAAATTCGTCTTTTCGCATATCCCCTCTCAAGTTACCACACCTCATGGTTACTGGTCGGCCACCTTTTCCTCTAGGCCATCCTACCACCCCCATTCAAACCATGACGCTTCCAACATGGCGGCGCCCATGCCTTGGTCCATGGTAT
>NC_137215.1:3420098-3425098 GCF_949987685.1 Ammodytes marinus | reverse complement strand
TGATAGTGCAGAGAGACAGAGGTGAAATGGGGCAGAGAGGGGAGTGACATGCAGAGAACGACCGCGGGTGGGAATCGAACCCGGGTCTGCTGCTGGGCCTGGCCCGGGAGGGGGACGCCTTACCAACTGAGCTAAAGGCGCCCCCACAATTTCATCTTCTAAAGCACTTACACCAACTAAACTTTCCATGATCATTCTCAGCACTATTCTGAAGGTTATTACAGAAGGATTTGTTCATATGTTGTTAGCAGTCCAATGTGTAATATTTTCTTCATAAAAGCATGCAGGGTGTGCATTTTTGAGACCTATAATCGTGTGCTTAATAGGACAGTAAAAAAAAAACACAGAATTAACTTGAACTCTCCCCAAGAAAACCATTTTATTTCCCTCTCCCCCTCGACATCTCCAGAACTTAAACATTAAAGGTTTCATCGATTCGTAATAGTCCTTTGAAAAATTTGTAAAATCAAAATCAAAATTCAAAAATCAATGTGAATGTAAATGCATTTTCTCTGAGCAAAATAAGCCACTGTATGAACCGTATGGAGACAATGTGACCACTCAGCCCAAAATGGAAAGGCACACATTTCCAAAATCCATTGGCATTTAAATACTGTCTATACTTAGAGGTTTTTTTATTTCCTGATGAGTTATATAGGCTGTGTTCGAAAAGCACATACTAACGTCCTCCCTCCTACATACTCAACATGTATATACTACATACTGTCTACTTAACCATCCATTGTGTATGCGCCGTTTGGCTGACCGTTTACACTGAAGTAAACAGGAGCAATAGAGAATTTTTTTAAAACTTCTGTGTCGTTTGAAAAGACGCAATGCATTGTGGGGCGGTTGAGTATAGGGAAAGTATCCTATCGATCCATACACAAAATCGTCCCGGAAGTAAGTAAGTACTCATCCGGGCATTTCTCGCCTACACAAACTCGCATACACAACCACAACATACTCAAATTGACGTCAAAATGAGTAGGCCGTCAGTAGGGCTTTTAGTATGAGTAAGACTTTAGTAGGGCTTTTAGTATGAGTAGGACGTCAGTAGGGCTTTTAGTATGAGTAGGCCGTTAGTAGGGCTTTACGAACACAGCCTCACTCTCGATCCTGTCAGGACACACACAGACTATAAAATGGCGGACTGACGAAGAACGGTCATTTACAGAACAAGAAAGGATTGTTATTATTCAAGTGAGGTATTGGAGCGACATGTAAATACTATGACTTTTCTGACTGGATCGAAAAAAGCTAAACGAAAAACGTACAGTAGCTCGGAATAACGCAAGACGATATAGAAGAGTGTCGGGGCCACAGGAAGGAAAAAAATAAATGTAAGGAGGAATTTTTTGTTTATATTATGTACTTGAAATACAATGTTGAGAATAAACTCAAAAGTACAAGACTGTGGTAAAAGTGGAAATATATATATATGATGCAGTGCAGTTATTAGTGGAGATTAGAGGACGTCTGCTTTCAGTCAAAATGAGGTTGTAGCCCATTGTCTGTCTGTCTGTCTGCCTGCCTGTCTGTCTGTCTGTCTGTCTGCCTGCCTGCCTGTCTGTCTGTCTGTCTGTCTGTCTGTCTGCCTGCCTGTCTGTCTGTCTGCCTGCCTGCCTGCCTGTCTGTCTGTCTTTGGGTTTTAATAAGGTTTTGCTTATGAGTTATTGATCCTGCAGTTTGAATCTGTCACTATCTTTCCAACTTTACCTCAGTCTGGAACAGTTTAGTTTATTTGCGACATTGTATTTAAATTTTAATCACGTAATTTCATTGCAAAAAAATTTAAAAATAAAAATAAACAATCCACCAAGGCCCAAATACTCTTGCATAGGAAGACGACAAAACGGCATATCCTTAGCCTCATAGCATTGTTATTGCCTAAATCATATTTACTCTACTTTTATTCTACATCTACTTACTTATTTTACTTTTTACTTCTTGTCATTCGCTTTTAAATGTCTTCTAATGTGTTTTATGTATTTTAATCTTGCCCCTGGAAAGCACTTTGAGTGGTCTTGTGTTTGAATTGTGCTATATAAATAAACTTGCCTTGCCTTGCCTTACTTTACCCTACTCTATAACCCTTAAAATATGACTTAGGCAATTATGCAATTAGGCTAACGAAAAGTAGATGTAGAGTAGAGTAGATGTAGAATTAGAGTAGAGTAAATATGATTTAGGCAATAATGCTATGACGCTAACGATTTACATAAAGTGACCTGTGGAAAATGCAGCGGTTTCAATACAGTACACGACAACATATGGACATACAGTGCATTTCACAAATACAGTGACACAGATATAATACAAATGGCATTAGAGCGCACAGAAGCCTGTCCCTGCGTTCCAATCCCCATACCCCATACTTCCCTACTATCTAGTATGCCAGAAAAAAGATTTAGGATCTCCCAATACATGCAGGTCAATTGTAGTATGCTGAAAATACCATAAATGTCCCACTAACTCCAATTGCAATTTGGAGTATTCGTCTTTATTCTTGGCATTTCTGGACATAATGAAAAAAAAAAATCCTTATCTGTTTTTTTCCTCTCTCTCCTATGGCCCTAAAACTCTTCTGTACTTTAGTATGTAGTATAGTAAAAAAGAAAAAGTATGTGAAATTGGAACGCAGGAGACTGTGACATACTTGTTCTCATGGCTTTGTTGTCAGGCTTGTTGTTAGGTAGATTATTCTATGATAACGAGCTCTTTAACATAGTATACAAAAACCAGAACAAAATGCATAAAAAAAGTTTATGGAAGAAGAGTCAATAATAATAATAATAATAATCTATTATTTATACACTGAATTTTATATATAAAAGAAGAAGCTGAATTATAATACATTTAGATCAGAACAATTTCATGAAGTTTCTTTGCTGTCACTGGGGGCTGGCATTAAAAAAAACTAACAAGAAAAAACAGGGTATTGCTCAATTTAAAAATACTTTGTAGAACATTGTAGTCATGGAAACTGGAACACACACATGAGGGATTCGCAATGATTGACACGTTAAGGTTTGAAGAGAAATATTTAACAACATCGGTAGAACATTTTAGTTTTTAAATTGAACACAGTGAGCTTCACAGTGGCAACAAACCACTTCGCTGAAAAAATTATGAACAATATATTGTATGTTTTAAAAGCTATAGTGCGTAACTTTAATGTCTGTTACATTCAAGCCATCAGCCAAACGAGTTGACACAAAGTTGATTAAGCCTATTATCAGCTCCATGAAACTCTCTCTGTATTTCTCAGTATGGCAGCGTTTACAAACTGGTGTCTCCCCCACCCGACACTGGTGCAGGAGCTCAGAAAAATCCCAAGAAGAAGAGCCCAAGAAATGTTTCAGTTGTTGATTCTACTGCTAAAGAAAAAACCTAGACGTACAGCAGAAGGTATAAAATCCATGTGCCATCACCGAAAGCTTTACCTCATGTAGATGCACCAACAGTGTTGTTGTAACTATTCAGAATTCCTCAAGGAGTTGGAAGTCACGCACTATAGCTTTACATTTATTATTGGGCATCGAGAAAAAAAAAAAAAAAAAAAAAAAAAAAAAACATTTACTCTGTCAGATGGGTGTAAATGAACACGTTTTTTTTCCGGCTACATTCATTTTCAGTTGAGTGTGTGTGTCTGCGTGTGTGTGTGTGTCGGTGTGTTTTTGTGTGTGTCTGTCTGTGTGTGTTTGTGTGTGTCTGTCTGTGTCTGTGTTTGTGTGTGTGTCTGTCTGTGTGTGTGTCTCAGTGTGTGTGTGTGTGTGTCTGTCTGTGTGTGTTTTTGTGTGTGTCTGTGTTTGTGTGTGTCTGTGTGTGTCTGTTTGTGTGTGTGTCTGTCTGTGTTTGTGTGTGTGTGTGTCGCTGAAGCTGGTTGTTGTGTTTGTGACCCTCTATACAGTCGACTACATGCCATTAATTCTACTGATGCAAAGAAACCATTTTTAAATAAGCAAAGTGCATTATCCTCCTGACACAAGGCTGGGGCATATATAACAGACAACATTACGGCCGATGTCAATAAGTCAGTGCACTTAAAGCTGGGGTGGAGGATTTGGGGGAGAAAATGGCAGTTGGGATAGAGATTCGAATCCAAATACCTCAACCGCTCCACTTGTTCTCTTTGGTCCCTCCCCTATGGTCCCTCCCTGACACGCTCTACTACACCAACAAAGTCGCGCCAAAGTGAATGGACAGTCCCAACAGCCAATAAGAACAGAGAATCGGAGCCTCGCTCTGATTGGTCAAAGCGTACAGCTCATGTTAATTTTGACCAATCAGAAATCACATACCCCAGCTTTAAAGGATTTTTTTTTTTTTTTTTTAGCTAGTTCCCTCACTATCTTGCTCAAGAAATGGCAAAATAAACTGTTCCTTTAACTGTGTGTGTGTGTGTGTGTGTAGTATGTCATCGTTAGTTAGCTTAGCTCAAACACTGGTAGTCAATGGGTAGCCTTAGCCTTCCTATTGCTGTTTCCTTGCAGTATGCATTTCTAAAATTACAAAGTGCAAAAAAATAAGAGTTCAAAATAACTTGGTAAATAAACAAGTCCCAACAAGCACAAAGGAGCGTTTAGTTTAGTGATGTTGTAAAAGTCTATCGCTGAGGCAGGCTAAGACTTCCCATTGACTACCAGTATTTGAGCTAAGCTAACTAGCGATGATCAACCTATACCCATTTCTTCTTCAATAATGCACACACAGTTAAACCCGGTTGTGAGGCAACAAGCTAAAAAAAAAAAAAAAAAAAAAAAAAAAATTGAACTATACCTTTAACAATTCAATCAAACTGTGTCAATTAAACTCTGTAGCTGATCGTGATAGGCCTAATTAAACGTGGCTAGATTATTCAGCACAATGTTGTCAGTTAATGAGTTAATGTCGTAAAAGAGCTTTAAAACCGGCCAATGTTGATGGACGAGTGAGCATGCAAGAGAGTTCTAATTTGGCTAAATCTGAAACATGGTGGTGGGGATAATTTTCAAGAT
>NC_137215.1:3412598-3415098 GCF_949987685.1 Ammodytes marinus | reverse complement strand
CCCTGTGAAGCACCTTGAGTGGCCCTGTGCCTGAAATGTGCTCTATAAATAAAATTGCCTTGCCTTGCCTTGCCTTAAGGATGACTAGTAAGTTCTTAATGGGTTAAAAACACAGTAACTGTATGTGAATTCTTGTGTTGCAGTCGGTTGAAATTAGATTTGCTGAAAGGTTTGTCAGATTAGTGGCCTGCTGTAAAGCTGTTGTTCCTTTTTAGGACAAAAGGCCAATGATTCACAGTTACAGCCAAGGGTTTAAGCTTTTAAATGGTTTATATATTTCATGTCTCCATATGCTACAGAGGCTGAGAAATATAGAATTTAGTAAACGTTGACTTTTTAAAATTTTTTCAACTCAAGCGTTGGGAGGTTATTTTGAAACAATGCTTAGGTCTTCAGAGGTCTTTTTTTGGGCCTTTAATGGGTTAAAACACAGTCATTGTATGTGAATGCTGAGAAAAAGATTTTAATACACGTCAATATTTTGCACAAGTAATTATTATTTTTTTTTTTAAACTCAAGCTTTGGGAGGTTGTTTTGAAGCAATGCTTAGGTTTTAGTGTATGTTTAAGGATGACTAAGTTCTTGGTTGTTTATTCTGCTTTGTCTATTGATTGTGTTTTCACTTTTCAAGTTGTGTTTATGTAAAAAAACCTCCATAAAAGTAAAAAAAAATAAATAAAAAAAGTATGACTAATGTTCTCAATGGGTTAAAACACACAGTAATTCTATGTGAATTCTTGTGTTGCACAGTGAGTTGCTGTGTTCCCTAATTCCTCTCTAATAGCAGATAACGTGGTGTGCACATGTCGGGCTGTAGCGAGAGAGATTTATCAGGATTACTGGTTGAAGGTGATATTCACAGATAGGATTAATCGCTACAGAATACACGTGGGCTGCACTAACACTGTGGTGATCCTAGATATGTATTTAGTGTTGATTTGGCGTGCAGTTATGATTATCATTCCAAATCTACGGCAGAGTATTTAGGCCAAAAAATTCAATACCTCCTTCACTCTGATGCAGTGCAGTGCAGTTATTAGTGGAGCTTAGAGGACGCCTGCTTTCAGTCAAAATGAGGTTGTAGCACGTTGTCTGTCTGTCTGTCTGTCTGTCTGTCTGTCTGATGACCATAGCAAAGATGCATCATTTGTGTTTTAATAACGTTTTGCTTTTGAGTTATTGATACCTGAAAAAAAAAAACATATAGTGGCAGCCTTTCCTGGACTATATAGCAGCGCTGAAGGGACCTTCATGACACCTTTTTATTTTCTGCTTAACATTTGCCTTTAGTTTAAACAATGTCCTTAGAAACCTGTTGAGTAAAGTACGTAGTAGTAAGTTATTTGTTTATCTTATTTTGTCTTTTGTTTGTGTGTTAACTTTTTCAGTTGTGCGTTTGTGTTCTTTGTAAAATAAATAAATAATTAAATCCAAAAAATAAAGTATTTAAATTTATTTTTTGTCTTTTTTCTCGAATGGTATAATGAAAAAAAATAATCATTTAGTCGTCATAACTTTGAGCTCACACCAGTTGGAATATTTAATCAGCTGCTTTGGTGGAAGCTGAATGATTCCTGGCACGACATCGGTAATCCAATGACGACCAAAATTAACATCGCATTTTTTATTTATTTTTTTTTAAACAGAGCTCTACAGATTAATCCTTCAACAAAGGGATATGAAGAAACAAAACAATTTAAAAAGGTGCAGTGTGTAATATGACATCATCAAGAAAGTTCTACAAAGTTCTAGAATGCAACGCTCCCTGGGTAACCCCACCCCTTTTGAATAATAACAGAAGCTACAGTGGCCTTCAAGGACAAGAACAATTCTAAATTTTAAACAATGCACCTGATGACATTCCAACTATGACACTTTCAAGATGGCGGCACTAGGCCTTGGTCCAAAATATGGACATATATGAGACCCTTTCTAAGGGAAAAAATAATAATTCAAAACATTTTTTTCAGCTATTATGCACTAAACTAAATGTACTTATGGATATTATAATTACTTTCTAAAAAACCTGCTAGGAAATAAAAGCCAAAATTCTACACACTGCAGGTTTAAATTACATAAATATTTAAAATCTTTGAGGTTGTATAAGCAGAAAAATGCGGTTTTGACTTAGTAACACAGTTGTGAAATTAACAGTAATTTTTTTCTTTTCAATAATAGCATTTTGTTAATCCATTTGCATGTGACGCTGCAGCTCAGACTAGCAGCCTGGGCAGCTCACACACACACACACACACACACACACACACACACACACACACACACACACACACACACACACACACACACACACACACACACACACACACACACACACACACACACACACACACACAGCGGGTGGCGGAGGATTAGTATGAGTTATTAAATGAATGGCCTCTCTCGTGCCAGTACCTTCTAGCACTGGACATGTTTCAGATTTTTGTCTGTTTTGCTTCCATAACATGTCTTCTTTCATACTAGTATAAATCAAAGGTCCAAC
>NC_137215.1:3377598-3410098 GCF_949987685.1 Ammodytes marinus | reverse complement strand
GATTTTAGTCTATTTTGCTTCCATAACATGTCTTCTTTCATACTAGTATAAATCAAAAGGTCCAACATGTACATTCAGGTGTTTATTTGACTAAACCTTGTCTGTTAGTGTCTGTATATTTCTCCTATACAACCATCTTTAACGGACATTATCTCAACATTAATTTTTTTCAATACTCTGAAGCAAAAATCTCAACTTCTAAAGCACTTACATCCACTAAACTTTCCATAATCATTCTCAGCACTATTCTGAAGGTTATTACAGAAGGATTTGTTCATATGTTGTTAATTGTCTGATTTATGAGACATTTTGTTCATAAAAACATTGTGAAAACGTACCTGTACATTGGTGGTTCGACAGGTAGATGACGTTCTCTTTGTTCTTTGGTATGTCTCCATATACGACAATCTATGGAAAGAGTTAAAGATATTATTACACACACACACACACACACACACACACACACACACACACACACACACACACACACACACACACACACACACACAGTCTATCACACACACACACACACACACACAGTCTATCACACACACACTCTCTACATTATGATAAGGTTCGATTTCGTTTTATTCAACATTTAAAAAAAGGTGCAGTAAGTGATTCTGGAGAACGCTTGTTGTCAAAATCACTCAAAAACGGGCACGTTGCTAGGTACGGTGGGGCCCTTTACAGAGCCTAGGCTGTGTATTAACACCCAGTAGGAACAGGTAGATGGTGAGGAGATATTCACTGACTACTACAGAATCGCTGACCGCACCTTTAAACTGCGGGCGGGATTTTGGATTTCAAAATAACTAACCCAGCAGACTGCAGCTTTTACATAAATAAATAAATAAACAAAGAGGATTTATGCAAAATAAACCGTCGCTAGCTCTGTCTGTGTGTGTGTGTGTGCGTGTGTGTGTGTGTGTGTGTGTATCTATAGCTTATGGTGTGCACAGACAGTTTGTTTTTTTAACATTTATTTATACAGGTAAATCCCATTGAGACCGGAGACTCTTTTACAAGGGAGACCTGTTTTCCTTTCCCACGTTACCATTCACACACACATTCATACACCGATAGCAGGCTAACTATCGACATTCACACGAGGCAAGGTGGGTGAAGTGTCTTGCCCAAGGACACAACAACTATGACACAGGTGGCAGGGCGGGGATCGAACCTCCAACCCTTTGATCATCGGCCGACCCGCCCTGCCATCGCCGCTTGAACTGAGCTACTAGAAATAACAAACAATATCATAAAGGAGGAATACATATGATGGAATAAACTAAAAACCTCTTTGAGAATTTCCATTCCAAATGTGACTTTTAAACCTGCAGTGTGTAGAATTTTGGGTTTTATTTCCTAGCAGATTTTGTAGAAAGTAATTATAATATCCATACGTACATTTAATTTAGTGCATAATAGCTGAAAACATTTTTTTGAATTATTATTTTTTCCCTTAGAAAGGGTCTCATATATGTCCATATTTCTGCATATTTTGGACCAAGGCCTAGTGGCCGCCATCTTGAAAGTGTCATAGTTGGAATGTCATCAGGTGCATTGTTTAAAATGTTTAATTGTTCTTGTCCTTGAAGGCCACTGTAGCTTCTGTTATTATTCCAAAGGGGTGGGGTTACCCTGGGAGCGTTGCATTCTAGAACTTTGTAGAACTTTCTTGATGATGTCATATTACACACTGCACCTTTAAAATGGTATTTACACCACTTTTTCTACTGTATGCAGAATGTTACACGTCTACACACACACACACACACACACACACACACACACACACACACACACACACACACACACACACACACACACACACACACACACACACACACACACACACACACACACACACACACACACACACACACACACACACACACACACACACACACACACACACACACACAGCGTTATATTTTCACAGCTAAGCCTCAGTTAATATTGCACAGACAGAGTTCGTGTTGGATTAAGATAATTGTCGTTTGTTCCGCACACCCAACAACCAACTGTTAAAGGAGCGGTTACAAAACAGGCGAAAGAATGTGGACTTTCTAGCTTTGCAATGCCTGTGTGTGTGTGTGTGTGTGTGTGTGTGTGTGTGTGTGTGTGTGTGTGAGAGTGAGTGAGTGAGTGAGTGAGTGAGTGAGTGAGTGAGTGAGTGAGTGAGTGAGTGAGTGAGTGAGTGAGTGAGTGAGTGAGTGAGTGAGTGAGTGAGTGAGTGAGTGAGTGAGTGAGTGAGAGAGTGAGAGAGTGAGAGAGTGAGTGAGTGAGTGAGTGAGTGAGTGAGTGAGTGAGTGAGTGAGTGAGTGAGTGAGTGAGTGAGTGAGTGAGTGAGTGAGTGCAGTCTATGGTGTATTCATAACTTACACTTTACATGGTGATATTTTAACTGTTTCAAGATGGTTAATTTGTCACATACACATTAACAATTCCAGCAGGAGTGTGTGTGTGTGTGTGTGTGTGTGTGTGTGTGTGAGTGTGAGTGTGTGTGTGTGTGTGTGTGTGAGTGTGTGTGTGGCAGTCCATTAGCAATGAACTTCCTAAGTCCCAGGCTCCTCTCAACAATGTGATATATAGGCGGAAAAACACAGGTGAAGAGAGCAACACCTGAGACACAAATAAACACAACAGTAGAGCAAGGACAAGAAGAAATACTCTCTCACACACACACACACACACACACACACACACACACACACACACACACACACACACACACACACACACACACACACACACACACACACACACACACACACACACACACACAGTGTAGAGATAAGGTGCACCATAGAAATATATAAGTTGATCTAGAGTAATAACCCTATGAAAATGCACATATCTGCATTGAGAGAGTGTGTGTGTGAGTGAGTGAGTGAGTACATGTGTGAGTGAGTGAGTGAGTGAGTACATGTGTGTGTGTGTGTGAGTGAGTGAGTGAGTGAGTGAGTGAGTGAGTGAGTGAGTGAGTGAGTACATGTGTGTGTGAGTGAGTGAGTGAGTGAGTGATATATATTGTCTGTAAGCAGCTGTCCACTGTATTTCTATTATTAGACTGTATAATAATGGGCTGAATTCCCCAACGTTAATAAAACGGTTCCATATATATTGTAGTGTGTGTGTGACCACTCTATACAGTGTGTGTGTGTGTGTGTGTGTGTGTGTGTGTGTGGGGGGGGGGGGGGGGGGGGGGGAACTTAATGCAATTAAACTAGTAAAAGTACATTGTGTACTGTAGAAGATTTCTGGTAGTTCGATTACATTCATATTCGCACAGCTTTGAAGCCGGAATAATTGTGCAGCATTTATGTACAGTAGGTCTATAAACATACAGTTACACACACACACACACACTAACCCGGCTATACATTGTGAGGACATTCATTGACATAATGCATTCCCTAGCCCTTTACCCTAACCCTCAAAACTAAATGCCTGACCCCAACCCTTACACTAACACACACACACACACACACACACACACACACACACACACACACACACACACACACACACACGTATATAAAAACACGATTCCCTCACCTCGACTCCTGTGTAGTTTTCAAAGAAGAAGAGCACCATACTCTGGTACACGCAGTACAGTCTGTCGTCCACTTTATGATACACTTTCTTGGGCAAGACAGCCGACATACACCGCCAAACGCCCCACGAAAGCAGGTATGCGGGCGCTGTCCCAAGCATTATCGTAGCAGGAAACCAGTACCGCAGCGAGTATGTGTGTACAACCAAGGATAGCAACATTATGCCAGTCTCCCAAAAAAACCACACAACACTAAATTAAAATTCACTCAAAAAAATCCCTGAAACAGCACGTTTTTGTAGCGCTACTACACACACTTTTCGTCAGCTGACAGCACCCCTGGCCTACTTGCGAAAACACACCTGCCCAGAAGAGTCCCAAGTCAGCGTAAAGTAAGAAAAAAAAAAGTGAAAAAGCTGCAGCATACAGTGTAGAGATTGAGCTAGCTGGCTGGACAGATGCTAATTTTAACCTTGTGTGCAACAAAAACGTGGCTAGCCCTCAAGTCAAGCTAAAAAAGCGCTAACGAGACGTCCACACAAACACACACATGGCGATAAATTAAAACAAAAAAAAACGTGATGAACCACAGTTATCTGATTAGCAAATACATCTCTAGAGCATTGCCCTGAACCCAAGCACCAAACATTAGGAGACAACGTTAGCCCACTCGTTAACGTTTTTAAAGTTTCCGTTAGCGCTACATTTGAAATTTAACGGTCCCTTCTAACGGTTACCATTAAGTGTCACCCTAGCAACAGGCGCAGTCGTTAAAAAGCTAAAAATTATCCTCTATTTCTGCTTCATCTTTATCCAGCTAGCTGTTGCAAAACTAGCTCCTTGCTTCCTTGCAGCAAATGTCACACTCTCACACACACACACACACACCACACACACACGCCTCCCATACGTAATGCCACTCTGCAGCAACGACGAAGCTGATTGGTCAACTGACGCGGCGGAGTCTGACCAATGGGCGAGAGCGTTCCGTGAATTCCATACGTTCTTTTTTTATTTTTTTTTAAATAACTTTATTGTAAATATTGAGCAGTACAGCAGCAGGAGGGTTATGTTATAATAATATTATTTTTTTTTTTTTACAATCTATGGTAGTAGGTTTTTTATTTTATTTTTTACTTACTTTTTTTTATTTTTTTATTTTTTTACTAGGCAAGGCAAGTTTATTTATATAGCACAATTCAAACACAAGGCCACTCAAAGTGCTTTACAGGGGCAAGATTAAAATACATAAAACACATTAGAAGACATTATACTATTATCATGAACCTTTGTAAGTTGATTATTCAAATAAAAACAATACATTTTTGTAGGCCTTTTTTTCTTTTTCCATAAATGTTGGACTAAATATGCAATTGTAGCAATATTTATTAATTATGCACATTTCCAACTCTATAAAAAGTCACGTGCAAATAGAGAAGCAATGGTCAAAGTAAAAAATACATTAATTTCATTTTATGGCCCAAAAATATTTTTAGTTTCAGTAGTTAACTACACAAAACATTGGCAAAAAAGTAACTTAAAGGTGCAGTGTGTAATATGACATCATCAAGAAAGTTCTACAAAGTTCTAAAATGCAACACTCCCTGGGTAACCCCACCCCTTTTGAATAATAACAGAAGCTACAGTGGCCTTCAAGGACAAGAACAATTCTAAATTCTAAACAATGCACCTGATGACATTCCAACTATGACACTTTCAAGATGGCGGCCGTAGGCCTTGGACCAAAATATGCAGAAATATGGACATATATGAGACCCTTTCTAAGGGAAAAAATAATAATTAAAAAAATAGTTTTCAGCTATTATGCACTAAATTAAATGTACTTATGGATATTATAATTACTTTCTACAAAATCTGCTAGGAAATAAAACCCAAAATTCTACACACTACAGGTTTAACTACACAAAACATTGTCAAAAAAGTAACTTAACTACTTGAATCACTACACAAATATTTTTTTCATTTTTCATTTAACTTTTATTTATCCTCGAGAGACCAATTGAGGGGTGACGCTCATTTACAATGACGTCGAGTTCAAAACAAATTCAAAGGAAAAACAACAATACATAAACAATATTCAATGCAAAAACATCAAATACACTACAACAGGCGAAGAGAAAAAAAAAACAATTTAAACATTTACACAGTGGTGAAGAGTGGCAGCAATTAAAATGAAATGGGTGAAAGTACAATATAGCCTAATTAAAACAGTTACAGGTAGAGTTTGGCAGATTTAAGATAGTTTGTTTAAATTGGTTAAAGGATATGAAGGTATTTAGTTTAATTTGTTGCTGTAAGTTGTTCCAGGAGTCTAATATGTAGTTGTACTGCAAAATGTAGGTAAACCAGTTCGATAACATGTATATGACAATTTCTGACAATTTCTCACAAGTATTTACAATACTTAGTATAAATTAAACATAGTACAAGTATTAGTTAATTGTGGAATCCTATGTGAAAACCATAGTATATAAAACAAACCTTTAACCAATTTAAACAAACTATCGTAAATCTGCCAAACTCTACCTGTAACTGTTTTAATTAGGCTATATTGTACTTTCACCCATTTAATTTAATTGCTGCCACTCTTCACCACTGTGTAAATGTTTCAATTGTTTTTTTTGTTTTTTGTTTTTTTCTTCTCTTCACCTGTTGTTGTGTATTTGATGTATTTGCATTGAATATTGTGTATGCATTGTTGTTTTTCCTTGGAATTTGTTTGAACTCGACGCCATTGTAAATGAGGGTCACCCCTCAATTGGTCTCTCGAGGATAAATAAAAGTTAAATGAAATGAAATGAAAAAAACAGCTGAGAAGATAACATGTCCTATCAGCTCCCCCTTCAGTTCAAATAAGGGAAATGCATAATGAAGAAAAAAATAGAAAAATTCATTATAACAACTGCTATAAACTATATCGATTGTATGTCATTCACCCCCCAAAAACATCCCAAAAACAAAGATAAAATGTATTCCAAAGTCCATATTACACCATCAGTGAGAAAATAACGTTTGTGAAATGTTGACAATCCAGTGACTTGACCCTGATATTCTCTGAAAAAACACAATATTGGCCAATGCTCTAAACTTTGTCCCCGTAGACTCAGAGTCAATAAAATCACCTGCAACAGCGTTCTGCCTTCAGTTGAGGGTCAGAAACATTCAACGTTCAGAGTCAATACCGGAGACTATGGCGCTAAAGGGAACATTGGTTTGGCTTTTCTCTCTAGCAGGTAATATCTATGCTTTTATGCTTTTGACTGAAATGGAGACGATCGCGAGACAGACAGAGTTTTTCTTTGACATTTTTGTTCTATCTATCTATCATAGTGCTACATTCTTGGCCATGCAGGTCATTCTTGGATTTTTTTTTTATCTCAATAAATTAGTATGAGATGTGTAAAGTACATTTGTCTTAAAAAAAGTTTATAAAAGGTGTGATATAACCTGGAGTGTTTGTGTGTGCGTGTGTGTGTGTTTGCTTGTGTGTGCGTGTATGTGTGCGTGTGTGTGTGTGTGTGCGTGTGCGTGTGTGTGTGCGCGTCCACGTTTGTGTGTGTCTGTGTGTGTGTGTTTGCAGTCTTGTCCTTCTCTGCAGCTCAGGGTGAAACTGTAGAACATTATTGCACCTCAAAAACTTTGGAGAACTTTTCAGCTGATCTCAAGGTAAGAAACTGTTTTCCTTTTATGGACTACAAATTAGTATATGTTGTAGTTTCAGAAGTTAACAACACAAACAGTGACATAATTACATGGATTTAAATACACCACAACACTGGTCAAGTTCAATTCAAGGGTTTATGAATACATTATTATGGATTTTATTAAAAAAGTCATTAACCGGGGCGCTCCGGTGGCGTAGTGGATAGAGCGCGTACCATATTGGCTCCGGCCTTCGTTGCAGTGGTCGCAGGTTCGAATCCGACCCGTGGACCTTTACTGCAGGTCATCCCCCTCTCTCTCTCTCTCTCTGTCTCACCATTTCAACTCTGTACTGTCTAATAAAAGCCATTAACCAAGTCTGAAATATTTAAAACTTCATGTCGTTGGACAATGTGGTACAATACAAGCATATCGTAGCTGTAATGTCTGGTAATAACCAACAGGTGGCAGTAGAGTGCGATGAAAGCCTGTGGTCTGTACTGAGCGCAGAGCAGAGAGCTGGCCTACTGTTCTCACTGAGGAATCTCACTGATATTTTGCACAATCACCAACTAAAAGGTACTGTGTGTGTGTGTGTGTGTGTGTGTGTGTGTGTGTGTGTGTGTATGTGTGTGTGTGTGTCTGTGTGTGTGGAATGGACATTGTGGGCGCCTTGGGGGAAATGCACCTGTTGGAAGACCAAGAAGAAGAAGTACTATAGAATAAATAACTAAATACATCTTCACCTCATCACTTGATATTGTGGAAAGACTTGAGGCAGCAGTGGTGGATGATGCCATCTTTAGTAACTATAGCTTCTTGTCCTTGAAGGCCACCGTAGCTTCTGTAAATTCTCCCAAAGGGACGGGTTAGCAAGGGAGAGTTGCAATCTAGATTTTCAACACTAGATGCCGCCAAAGACACAGATTTCATTGAGTTAAATATGGAGTCAGTATAGGTGGCAATTATACTATCTATGGTGGCAATAAAACAAGAACTACTTTTTATTTTCTATGCTATTATATATAAACTGTTTTATATTGTACAATAGATTCCTTTGCACTACTTAGTATTTAGAATTTTATCTAATTTTAATATTGTTTGTCTTATTCTACTCTCTGGTTGCGTTCCGAATCGCATACTCTTTCTTTTTCCTATTCTACATACTACATCCGACGATAAAAAGAATCTAGTTAGGATGCAGTAGGCATACTATTGGGACATACTTTACTCTATTATTTCATCATAACATTGCGCCTTGATCTTGCCTCTTGCTTTTATATCCGTCGCACTCGCATCCCCGTTTGTTTTCATATGGAGGCTTCGTCGATGTGACGTCACTTCACGTGCGCACTGGATTGTGGGTCAGAATCGCCCAAATAGGATGCACTTTTCAACACTAACAATTTTGGCCGCATGAAGTAGGACATCCGGGTACTTCTAACCATCCTAAATCTGGCCACAAGAATCGGGACAAACTATATAGTAGAAAGTATGCGATTCGGAACGCAACCTATATTTTTTTTATATCGTTCCTATTGCACTGTGGGTCAGAGATAGACGCCATTTTGATTCTGATGTACGTCTTGCTGACAATAAATCAGAACTGACAATAAAAAACTCTGACTTTGACTTTGAATAAAACAGAACATAGGCCTGTACACTCTAAATTAATATCTAACGTTAATTTATTTCATTTTTTTTCATTCTCATTAAACCTGCAGTTTGTAGAATTTTGGGTTTTATTTCCTAGCAGATTTTGTAGAAAGTAATTATAATATCCATAAGTACATTTAATTTAGTATATAATAATAGCTGAAATTTTTTTTTTAATTGTTTTTTTTCTCCCTTAGAAAGGGTCTCATATATGTCCATATTTCTGCATATTTTGGACCAAGGCCTAGTGCCGCCATCTTGAAAGTGTCATAGTTGGAATGTCATCAGGTGCATTGTTTAAATTTTTAGAATTGTTCTTGTCCTTGAAGGCCACTGTAGCTTCTGTTATTATTCAAAAGGGTTGGGGTTACCCAGGGAGTGTTGCATTCTGGAACTTTGTAGAACTTTCTTGATGATGTCATATTACACACTGCAGGTTTAAATCTTTCAATAACCATTCATTCATTTATTGTAGAATGCCAAGGGGCCGAGCCGATGGAATGTCCTGAGCCGGAAGTTCCCGTCAATGGAGGTTTGATGTGTGCCACAGTCGATAACAAGCGCTACTGCAAACCCATGTGCAGCAATGTGAGTAAAGCACCTTTTATATACTATCTATGTTAAGCACATGATGCAAGTGAACACATGTCTATTACATGTTGCAATTTTCATATGGAAGAGAATAAGGTCCATGGGATAGATTTATTTTAAATTTTTTTTATTATTATTATTTTTTGGCATTTTCAAGCTTTATTAGACAGTACAGAGTTGAAATGTGGAGACAGAGAGAGAGAGAGGGGGAGAGGGGGGGGATGACCTGCAGTAAAGGTCCACGGGTCGGATTTGAACCTGCAACCACTGCAACGAAGGCCGGAGCCAATATGGTACGCGCTCTATCCACTACACCACCGGCGCACCCCATAGAAAAATATTTTTGAGGAGGAATTTTCTTTTTGAACCTGGAAGTTCGAATCTATCAACAAATTTCCAACTTTACTGCAGTCTTGAACTGTCAAGTTTATGGTCGACATTTAAACTTTTTCTCAAAGTGTGTAGTTAGGGGGCACTCGTGGTGTAGTGGTTAGAATGCCCCCCCCCCCCCCAACCCAACCCATAGAGTCTCAGTCCTCTTCACAGCAGACCCGGGTTAGAATCCAGCCCGGGTCGTTCTCTGCATGTCATTCCCCTCTCTGACCCATTTCATCTCTGTTTCTCCAAACTGTCTAATCAAGCATAAAAAAGCACAAAAGAATAACAAAAGAAAAGTCATCCTCTCATTGTTTTCCTATCTATCCCATGGCCCTATAACTCCTCCATATATTTGCTAGTTAAAGGCTGTGTTGCATAATGTGTCTGTGTTTTCTCAGGGCTATGATTTTGGCTTCATAAGGAGGAGCCGTGTGTTCGATGAATGCAGCAAGCAGACAGAGTATAAATGGAATACACAGTACGTGGGAGGAAACAAGCTCGCTGTCTGCAACGGTGAGGACTTTATTGACCTACTTAAGAGTTCAATTTGATCATTTTTAAGTCAAAAGCTAGAGAAAGTAATCAAATAGTTGACTTTAAAAGGTGCACTATGCAGTTTCAGGGGAGGGGGATTATTGTACATTTGCAGAAGAGTATCGCAGACGTGTATTTTCTTAGTATTGAATCATTCTATCATCGTAAATCAAAAGTGAATTATTTTGAGACACCTGGAACCAAACGTAAGATTAGAATATGTGTGAGTTCTGCAGGGGAATCTCCTCACAATCTGCTACCTGTCTGTACTGTGTGTTCACTGTAAAACAAAAGTGTTAATACACAGCCTAGACTCTGTGAGACTCTGTGAAAGTTGATTTTATTTTTTTATTTATTTATTATTATTCTTCCGGACAATTACACATAATACATAATTTTCTCATTGCATATTCATACATATTACTTTGTGTTATCGATTATTATTGTTATTGTTATTTTAACTTTCCTCTAACTCTCCGTTTCTCCAGAAGCATCAGTCCGTGTTGGCGGATCAGCGACGGCATATTTCCCGGTAGAATGTCAAACACTGAAGACCATGAGCTCCATCCACAGCAGCTTCACCGAAGGTTTCATGGCCGAACTCAGAGAAGCTCACGGGGGAGAACCAGAGCACGCCTGCCTCGTGTGTGGATGAAGAATACGCGGTTAAGAAAGTGTGTGGAAAGAAATGCATATTGTGAAATAAATCAAGAATCAAGAATAAACCTAATTTTGAACCTGAATTAAGTCCAGTTTTAAAAAAAATTTCAGGTGTGTCAAGAAGGTAGATACTGTTTCCGCTGGATGTAGTTACAACACAGTTTTTTGAGTCTCTTGAGTGAATAAAAGTAGGCCTATCATTTATGAATTATTTAAGATTTAACAAATAGTGCTGAGAATGATTATGAATATTTAAGTTTATGTAAATTGAGATTTTTGGTTCAGAGTATTGCAAAAAAAAAAATAATGTTGAGATAATGGACGTTTAAGATGGTACCATGAGCTCCACCCACAGCAGCTTCACCGCAGGTTTCACGGCCGAACTGAGAGCGACTCACGGGGGAGAACCAGAGAACGCCTGCCTTGTGTGTGGATGAACCATAGATAGGATATACTGTACATGAATGATTGAATGAATGGGATGGCAGCGCGGGTAAGAGAAGAGTGTTGGGGGAAGAAATGTATGGATAATGAAATAAATGTATTGGTGTGAACGTCAATAATTAAAGAAACATTTTTAAAAAACTGAAAATGAAATTTAAATTGGAAAATTAAAAGTAATTTTGAATCTGAATGTTTACGTCCAGTTTTAAATGTGTTCAGGTTTGTCAAGAAGAAGGTAGATACTGTTTCCGCTGGATGTAGTAAGTAACAACCCAGTTTTTTGAGTAAATAAAAGTATAAATAGGCTAATGAATTATTTTAACTTTAACAAAAACCTTCAGAATAGTGCTAAGAATGATTATAGAAATTTTAGTTGATGTAAGTGGTTTTATAAGTTGAGATTTTTGGTTCAGAGAATTGAAAAAAAAAAAGCTAATGTTGAGATAATGGCCGTTAAAGATGGTTGTATAGACCAAGAAAAGTGTGTTGAAAGAAATGCATCGATAGTGAAATAAATGTCCAAAAATACTATGGTAGAAAAAGATTAAGAGATGCAGCATGCTGAAAAATACCCAGATACCCTAATACATCCGGTCGTAATTTCTAGTGTAGAAAGAAACACTTTAAAAATGGTGGACTATCCCTTTAAGAACTGGTCCGAATGGGTTGTCTTGTCCGCTGTGTATTTCTGCTAACGCGCCCAGACGTTTGGGCTCACGCAGGTCAAGGTTAAAACGTTAAAAAGGAGATTGCCGGATCTCATTAGAGCGCAGCCATTGACGTTCCACATTATTCTATTAGGAATCACTCTAATCAAGAGTGGAAACGACCCGTACAATGACCCGGTGTGTGTGTGTGTGTGTGGGGGTGTGTGTGTGTGTGTACGTTTGCATGTGTGTGTGTGTGTGTGTGTGGGGTGGGGGTGTTTGTGTGTGTATGTATGTGTGTGTGTGTATGTATGTGTGGGGTGTGTGTTTGTATGTGTTTGTGTGTGTACATGTATTTGTGTGTGTGTGTGTATGTGGACAGAGAGAGAATGACCCTGTTTGTGTGTGTACGTGTGTGTGTACATGTGTGTCTATGTGAATGTGTTTGTGTGTCCGAGGGAGAGAGAGAGAGAGAGAGAGAGAGAGAGAGAGAGAGAGAGAGAATGACCGTGTGTGTGTGTGTGTGTGTGTGTGTGTGTGAGAGGGGGACAGGGAGAGGGGGGAATAGAGAGAGAGAGAGACTCAGAGTGTGTGTAAGAGGAAGAGAGACAGAGAGAGAGAGAGAGAGAGAGAGAGAGAGAGAGAGAGAGAATGACCGTGTGTGTGTGTGTGTGAGAGGGGGACAGGGAGAGGAGGGAAAGAGAGAGAGAGAGAGGGAGAGAGAGAGTGAATGACCCAGTGTATGCGCTGACAGAGCGGGTAATCGCCAATTACTGTAATAACCGTCTGTGCACCACAGACTGTATATAAATGAGCTGTGGACTAACAGAGGTAAACTGCAGTGTCACATGTCTACCACTGGGGGGGCCACAGACAAACAGCCCATTACATTACCCCTTCGTTCCAATCCCCATACTTCCCTACTATTTAGTATGCCAGAAAAAGATTTAGGATGTCCCAATACATGCACGTCAATTGTAGTATGCTGAAAATACATAAATGCCCCACTAACTCCAATAGCATTTTGCAGTATTCGTCTTTATTCTTGACATTTCTCGACATAATGAAAACTTTTTTTTCCTCTCCTGTGGCGCTAAAACTCTTCTGTACGTATGTAGTTAAAAGAAAGAGTATGTGATTTGGAACGCAGGGTACATTACATTCAGCTGACACTTTTCTAAAAGATTCTCCACGATTCTCAATGGGATTTACCAGTATAAATAAAGGTTAAAAATAAATGAAAAATACTTCCATTAAGTGCATTCAACCATGAAGGTACAAACTCAGAACAGCAAGTACATTAGCTTCAAATAACAAACTACAGAGTGCCACACATATACAGCTCCGGAAATAATTAAGAGACAAGTCTGGATATTTCTTAAATCTTCATCTCTACATAACTTAATGAAAATGCTCTAAATGACAAAAGATGTATTGGAATTTGGTAGAAATGTTGTCAGTAGTTTATATTATAAAACCAAAATGTTCATTCTACTCAAACATATGCCTATAAATAGTAAAAACGAGAGACACTGAACATTTGGAGTGGTCTCTTCATTTTTTCCGGAGCTGTAAGTGCTACATGTACAGTAGGTGCAATATGTATGTTTCTTCAAAAAATTCTAACATTTCTCAGAAAATTGTAATACACAGAAAACCATTGTTTTAGTCCAAGTATTCAACACGCTTTCATGATGATATCCATAAGTTAAACATTTTACCCTTTTATATACTGTACTATCTATGATTTTACCCTATTCACCTGCAGTGTTTTACCTTAGTCTCGTAATGTTACACAGTGTACACTAGACTAGAGGGCAGTATAAAATCACTTTTTTTGAATCCCATAACACAATTATGTGCCCAAAAATTTCTTACAGACACAACTATATTTGAAGATAGTAACAGCCACAATAAGTGAATTTTGGGCTTAAGAAAAAAAGGAGGAAAAACTTAAAAAAAATAATTGTTAATAAAATAAAAAGTTTTTCAGAAATGTTTGAATAAATGTGCAAACTTGATAATATGTATATATAAGTGGGCTAGGGGTAAGGGGAGTTACATAGTACTAGGGCTGCAACTAACGATTATTTTGATAATCGATTAATCTGTCGACTATTTTCTCGATTAATCGATTTGTGTTTTGGTCCGTAAAATGTCAGAAAATTGTGAAAAATTGTGATACATTTTCCAAAGCCCATGTTGACGTCCTCAAATGTATTGTTATGTCCAAAACACACAGATATTTCAGTTTCCTGTCATAATAGGATTAAAGAAACCAGAAAATATTCACATTTGAGAAGCTGAAATCAGAGACTTTGGACATTTTTTATTAAAAAATTACTCGAAACGATTAATCGATTATCAAAATAGTTGCAGATTATTTTAGTAATCGATTAATAATCGATTAGTCGATTAATCGTTGCAGCTCTAATAATATGTAACTAATTATGAATGTGCATCTCTTTAAAAACCCACATGAGCTATACCACTCCTTGTGCATTCAGAATTTTTTTTTGGTAAAGACTGCCACCCATTTCAACTCTGTACTATCTAATAAAAAGCTTGAAAAATGTCCCAAAAAATAAAAAATTTAAAAAATCTAGATGTTGGATGAAGCCAGAGTTAAAATCTTAATTTCTTCGTGACTCCGAGTCCCTCACCATCTTCCAGTCCAAACTCAAGACCCCCATCTCTTCTCCTCCGCCTACCCCCTAGTTCACCCACCAACCCAACTCTACATCTTCTCTTTGTTTGTTTATTGTTTTGTTTTTGTAAAGCGCTCTGAGTGAGAGAAGAGCGCTATATAAATAAAATTTATTATTATTGACAACAACATTTTTATTTTTGTATTTT
Organism: Ammodytes marinus; assembly: GCF_949987685.1. Taxonomy (NCBI): domain Eukaryota; kingdom Metazoa; phylum Chordata; class Actinopteri; order Uranoscopiformes; family Ammodytidae; genus Ammodytes; species Ammodytes marinus. The sequence continues at coordinate 3,395,107 of NC_137215.1, read as the reverse complement.
GTTTCAGCTTTTTTCAAGTAACAAAGTCAAAGTGTTAACTTAAAGGCCTACTTCACCGGTTTGAATATGAAGGTGTATTGAATTCTGAGATCCTATGTAGTATAAATGTGCGAAAAAAATTGAAATCGGTTCATCCTAGCCTGAGAAAAGGCAGAAAGAGTGTTTTTTTAACCCTATATTTCTCCTTCTCGTGACATCACAGAAAGAGAAATATAGGGTTAAAAAAAAAACTTACTTTGTAAATATTACTGTGATGTCTTTTACTGTGACATCACAGTAATATTTACAAAGTACGTTTTTTTTTAACCCTATATTTCTCTTTCTGTGATGTCACGAGAAGGAGAAATATAGGGTTAAAAAAAAACGTACTTTGTAAATATTACTGTGATGTCACGAGAAGGAGAAATATAGGGTTAAAAAAACTGCCTTCTGCCTTTTCTCAGGCTAGGATGAACCGATTTCAATTTTTTTTGCACATTTATACTACATAGGATCTCAGAATTCAATACACCTTCATATTCAAACCGGTGAAGTAGGCCTTTAACAGTAACATATTCTAAAGACAGTCGCTATGTACTGACTCACAGAATGACATATTGCTTTTTTCATTTAACATGTAAAGTAAATATCACAGAAAATGATATATGATGTCTTTCCTTCCTGCCTTCTGTCTTCTCCCTGTCTCCTGTCTATTCACAAGATCCTTTGTGCTTTGATTTGTATTATTAATGGTAAGAGTTTGTTCAGTGTGTGTGTGTGTGTGTGTGTGTGCGTGGGTGTGTGAGTGTGTATGTTTGTGTGCGTGTCTTTGTGTGGGAGTGTGTGTGTGTGTGTTTGTATGTGTATCTTTATGTGCCTGCGTGTCTGCTCTGTGTGTGTCTGTGTGTGTGTGTGTGTACGTATGTGTGTGTCTTTTTTTGCTTGCGTGTGTGTCTTTGCGTGTGTGTGTGTGTGTGTACGTATGTGTGTGTCTTTTTTTGCTTGCGTGTGTGTCTTTGCGCGTGTGTGTGTGTGTGTGTACGTATGTGTGTGTCTTTTTGTGTGTGTGTGTGTGTGTGTGAAAGTCAGTGAACCAATGAAACGTTCCGGTATCGTCATTGTGTCAAACCTAATCCCGCTGGCTGCCGTCCAACTTCTGTTCATAGAAAAGAAAAGAAAAGAAAAGAGATGTTGAATGAACGTCAACAAAGAACCCACTCAGATTACTGACGAACATAAGTCACTTTTTCCGATGTAGCACTATGACTGTATAACTGTGCTACACCTTAAAGCTATAGTGTGTAACTTTTTCATCTAAAATACGTACACACACACACAAAGACACTCACACACACACACACACACACACTCATACAAAGACACACACACACACACACACACACACAAAAGGACACACACACGCACACACAAAGACACACACACACACAGACACATGTATAAAGCTATAGTGCGTAACTTTTTCATCTAAAATGAATGTCGGTTACATTCAAGCCATCACAGTTGATTAAGCCTGATCAGCTCCACAAAACTCTCTCAGAAGTATTTCTCAGTATGGCAGCGTTTACAAATCCCAAGAAATGTTTCGGTTGTTGATTCTACTGCTAAGAAGAAAAAAACCTGGACGTACAGCAGAAGGTATAAAATCCATGCGCCATCACTGAAGGCTTTACCTCATGTAGATGCACCGACAGTGTTGTTGTAATTACTCAGAAATCCTCATGGGGGGCGACAGAAGTTGCGCACAATAGCTTTAAACATATTTGCCCTGGTCTGACAAATGTAAATCACCCCTTCTGATTCAGGTCAGATATGATTAACTGTGTCCAGTCTGGAATAACATTGTAGCCTGAATTAAAGGCCTTGTTATTAAAGGAATACTTCACCCATACAATCGGCGTTCTATCATTATAAAATCGCTATTATGATATAATGAATGAGGTTTTTCTTCCCTCAGTCTTCCCACAGTCTTCCCTTGGCCCAGCTGTCCTGTTAATCCTAACCCTACATTTTACCATGCGTGATGTCACTCATGGGAAAATGTAGGGTTAGACAGTGAGACCGTAAAACACTCTTTCTGCCTTTTCTCAGGCTAGGATGAACCGATTTCTAAACTTTTTGCACATTTATACTACATAGGATCTCAGAGTTCAATACACCTTCATATTCCCACCGGTGAAGTAGGTCTTTAACTCAGTAACTCACCGACTTGAGAAACTGTATTTCGGAGCTTAAAGCCTCTCTGAGAAGCTCCAGCTCTCCTTCTTTATGCATCTCTATCTCCTTCTTCAGCCTGGGGACACATGGACACAAAGTCAGTCAGTCAGTCAGTGGGTTTCCATGGGACAGCCAGAAAGGATTAAAGGAATACTTCACCCATACGGAACCAGCGTTCTATCATTATAAAATCACTATTATAATATAATGAATGAGGTTTTTCTTCCCTCAGTCTTCCCTCAGTCTTCCCTTGGCCCAGCTGTCCTGTTAATCCTGACCCTTACTGTGATGTCACAAGAAGGAAACTGTAGGGTTAGACAGTGAGACCATAAAACACTCTTTCTGCCTTTTCTCAGGCTAGGATGATCCGATTTTTAATTTTTTTTTGCACATTTATACTAAATAGGATCTCCGAGTTCAATACACCTTCATATTCCAAGCGGTGAAGTAGGCCTTTAAGCCATATACCGATTTTGCCACTCGAATGGACCGCGTCACTTGTCTGAGTATACACGGCCTTAGATATCCGATTCCCTGTATAGATGCAGAGAGAATCAATGCCGACTATGAACGAGTTATCTAGGTGTTCTTATCCGACTTCTCTTGTCCGTTATTGTGCCGATTTGTGTGCGAAGTTGATCGGATAAAGGTGTTGAGATGCAGTTTAAAAGTCCTGTTGAAGTCTTATTCGTTTAGTTATCCGATTATAAGTCTGCATGTAACCGCACTGACTGGAAAACTGGTGGCGAAAAAAAATCAGCTTTAGAGGTCTTTTCTTTGTATCATTATACCTGCCTGTCTTTTAGGGTTTAGGTCTGGAGACATGCTTGGCCAGTCCATCACCTTTACCCTCAGCTTCTTTAGCAAGCCAGTGGTCGTTTGGAGGGGTGTTTGGGGTCGTTATCATGTTGCAGTACTGCCCTGCGGCCCGGTTTACGAAGGGAGGGGATCATCTTCTGCTTCAGTATGGCACAGTACATGTTCGCATTCAATGAACTGTAGTTCCCCAGTCATTTAGCCCCAGACCATGACACTCCAACCACCATGCTTGACTCTAGGCAATACACACTTGTCTTTGTACTCCTCACCTGGTTGCCGCCCCAGACACTTGACACCATCTGAACCAAATAAATGTATCTTGGTCTCATCAGACCACAGGACATGGTTGCAGTGATCTCGTTTCTGACTATAATTCGACGTAATGTCAAATTCCAATTCCATATTCCATATTCCAAATTCATTACCCCCAAAATGAAAAAAAAAAAAAAAAAAAAAAAAAATCTTGGTCACAAAAAAATGTCTTTGTTTTATTTACATTTTATATCACGTAGTTATTGTCTTACATTTTGATTTTATTTCATAGTTAAAATAAAACATAAAAATGGACTACACTACGGTGGTATCCAAATACAGGACTGAGCGTTTTTAATATCTGCGTTTTTAATATTAAATTTTTCTGCAGAGCCACGACATCTTCAAATGAGCCTTCACCAATAATGTAGCGGTAATATATCAAGCAAGAAAAAAAAATCACACACACACACACACACACTACCAACCCCACACAAAGACACACACACACACACACACACACTACCAACCCCACACACAGTCACACACAAAAAAATATATAATACAAAAAAAACGACATACACACACACATAGACACAGAGACGGACACAGAGACAGACTCTCTCACACACACACACACACACACACACACACCAAAATCACCCATCCCTTGTGAATATCCCAGGTATCTTTTCTGTGTTGCGTGACAGTGAACAATCTCCCCCGGCAGCAGCCTTTCTGTTTTGCACACTAAACACTTTTTAAACGACTGTGGCACTCACTCAAACTGACGTGCTTTCAATTCCCAACAATCAATGAGCGTGGAGTTAAATATGCGTTTTTAAAAGAGGGGAGAGAGAGGATTGATGGTTTCAGTTTGAGCTGGGGATGGACGGAAAAACACACACACACACATAAACGGACACACACACACACGGAGAAACGAACGAACACACACACACAGGAAAATGGACACACACACACACACACACACAGACGGACACGGACGCAGGCATGCACTCACACACAACCACACACACACAACCACACACACACAAACGGACATGCACACACATACACACACATGTAAGCATACAAACACATGCACACAAACACACACACACACACACACACACACACACACACTCTCCCTGCTACCGGTCTTAAATCATGCGTGTCGGTAGCATGTCCCATCCGTGCGCGAGCCTCATTTAACATAGCAGCTACTTAATATCCCCACCGGGCTTATTAGCTTTTCCAGGAAGTGCTGAGGAAGGGTTAGTGTGTGTGTGTGTGTGTGTGTGTGTGTGTGTGTGTGTGTGTGTGTGTGTGTGTGAGGGAGGGAGAGGGAGGAAGGGGGGGGCTTAAAGGCAAGATAATATGAAGCGGAAGTTTAGGAAATGGTGTAATAAATAAGGATGAGCAGAACACATATATGGAAGGAAAAGATTAAGTGCCGATTTTGCCGATATGCCTTTAAAGGTGTAGTCAGTGATTCTGGAGAACGCTTGTTGTCAAAATCACTCTCAAAAACTCAAAATCTGTGAATATTTCCTCATGATCTGCTACCTGTCCATACTGTGTGTGCACTGAAATAAATAAAAATCCAGTGTTAATACACAGCCAAGGCTCTGTTAACGGGCATGTTGCTAGATATGGTGGCCCCCTTTGTTTACATACCAGTGAACAATTCCATGTTACTGAAGCAAAATAGACTAAAATCTCAAAATTGACCAGCGCTTGAAATTATTATATTTTTGCTGCATTGTCTCGCCTTAACAGAAAGTTTAAATACATAAATACAATAACATTAGAAGTGTTACGTCCCCTAAGTGGGCTAGGGTTAAGGGGAGTTACATAGTACTAGGGCTGCAACTAACGATTATTTTGATAATCGATTAATCTTTCGATTATTTTCTCGATTAATCGAATATTAATCGATTAGTGTTTTGGTCCGTAAAATGTCAGAAAATGGTGAAAAATGTTGATCAATTTTCCAAAGCCCATGTTGACGTCCTCAAATGTATTGTTATGTCCAAAACACACAGATATTTCAGTTTACTGTCATAATAGGATTAAAGAAACCAGAAAATATTCACTTTTGAGAAGCTGAAATCAGAGAATTTGGACATTTTTTATAAAAAAAATACTCGAAGCGATTAATCGATTATCAAAATAGTTGCAGATTATTTTAATAATGGATTAATCGTTGCAGCTCTACATAGTACCAGATCAAAGAACAGGCCAACACAACAAACAAAATGTATTGTATAGTAGAAACAGAAAAGGATAATTCTAAAGGTAAAGAACAGTACATGGGCTCATCCTCCCTAGCAACAACTAAAGAGGAGAAAAAGGGGGAATAAATACAATAACAAAAACATCATCTTGAGTTATTGAGGTTCGTCCCTTCACATCCGTGTTACTGTAGAAAACACATTACCTAAAGCAGCAGCATCAGCAGTAACAATGGCCCTTCCTGTGTGTTTATGTGTGTGTCTGTGTGTGTGTGTGTGTGTGTGTGTGTGTGTGTGTGTGTGTATGTGTGTGTGTGTGTGTGTGTGTGTGTGTGTGTGTGTGTGTGTGTGTGTGTGTGTGTGTGTGTGTGTGTGTGTGTGTGTGTGTCTTCCTTCCTGTAACACTATTGATCTTCGGTCTTTAATCAAATAAAGGAATTCTCTTTGTGGAGAACCAAGGTGGACGGCGCTCCACTGACAGGCAGGTTCCAATGACTGTTTCATATCTTACTGTGATGAGCACACACTTTAACTGTGTTCGAAAAGCCCTGCTAACGTCATATTTATACTAAAAGCCCTACTAACGTCCTACTCATACTAACGTCCTACTCATACTAAAAGCCCTGCTAACGTCCTATTTATACTATAAGCCCTACTAACATCCTACTCATACTAAAAGCCCTACTAACGTCCTACTCACACTGAAAGCCCTACTATCATCTTACTCATACTGAAAGCCCTGCTAACGTCATATTTATACTGAAAGCCCTACTAACGTCCTACTCATACTAAAGCCCTACTAACGTCCTACTCATACTAAAAGCCCTACTAACGTCCTACTCATACTAAAAGCCCTTCTAACGTCCTACTCATACTAAAAGCCCTACTAACGTCCTACTCATACTAAAAGCCCTACTAACGTCCTACTCATACTAAAAGCCCTACTAACGTCCTAGTCATACTGAAAGCCCTGCTAACGTCCTACTCATACTAAAGCCCTACTAACGTCCTACTCATACTAAAAGCCCTACCAACGTCCTACTCATACTGAAAGCCCTACTAACGTCCAACTCATACTAAAAGCCCTACTAACGTCCTAGTCATACTGAAAGCCCTGCTAACGTCCTACTCATACTAAAAGCCCTACTACCGTCCAACTCATACTAAAAGCCCTACTAACGTCCTACTCATACTAAAAGCCCTTCTAATGTCCTACTCATACTAATTTTGATGTCAATTTAAGTATGTTGTGGTTGTGTATCAGAGTTTGTGTAGGCGAGAAATGCCCAGATGAGTACTTAGTTCCAGGAAGATTTTGTGTATGGATCGAGAGGATACTTTTCCCGTTTGGAGAATTTTCAGAAGCTACGGTGGCCTTCAAGGACAAGAAGCTATAGTTACTAAAGATGGCTTCATCCACCACTGCCTCAAGTCTTTCCACAATATCAAGTGATGAGGTGAAGATGTATTTAGTTATCTATTCTTTTATCAATTTTAACTGATGGTCTCGTTTGCTGTTACATTTGCTTAATGACCATCAGAGTAAAAATTAGACTGTTTCAGAAATATTTAAAAGTTCCTCGAAGATGTTTGAATAGCAATGTCTGACTTGACGATTAACTGGAATATCAACAAAAAAAAATAAAATAAAAAGGAATCCTGCACACTAGTCAATCCACCGTGTAGTCTGGGAAATATGAATACATTTAATTAAAATAAGTTGTTGAATGCTCATCAAAATTAAATCAAATCAAATCAGTTTTATTTGTATAGCCCAAAATCACAAATAGACATTTGCCTCAGTGGTCTTTACATTTCATACAATATGATACAATATGACACCCTGCCCTTACACCCTTAGCTCGGTTGAGAAAAAACTCCCAGTAAAAAACCCTTTACCGGGATTAAAAAATTTGAAGAAATCTCAGGGAGAGTCGACAAAGTAAGGGATCCCTCTCCCAGGACGGACATGCTGCAATAGATGTCATAAGTAGAGAAAAATCACAAAGGAATTTGATCATCTCTGAGTTTATGAGGCTATGAAAAGTTGATAATTCTTCTTTATAATTGTACTAAAAAACTTATAGAAAAAAATGCTTTGAAGAAATTAGTGGGAAAAATATAAAAATATAACTAAAACAGATGCTTTCTATATACAGTAGATCATCACACACACACACACACACACACACACACACACACACACACACACACACACACACACACACACACACACACACACACACACACACACACACACACACACACACACACACACACACACACACACACACACACACACACACACACACACACACACACACACACACACACACACACACACACACACACACACACACAGGAGAGTCACTGACTGCTTTGAAAGACACAGAAGCTAAATGAACAATGTGTCCCAAGTGATTGTCACAATGTCACAGCTAACGTGTCAAAGCATAATGAGACATCTGGGCCCCATATAGATTCATACAGCTCAAGTTATAATATAAAGTTAATTTCAAAGTTAAAGGTGGGACACACACACACACAGGGACTAGGGATGACCATGGTTAACCTGTTAACCGTTAAGAAGGTCTTTAACCGGTTAATACTAAAGGTTAAACGGTTAAAAAAAATCAAAAAATCACCTTAATTTCTCTCAAATCCGGACTCTTATTTTGATATCGCTGAACCGGACGTAAGAAAGTGAACTGTGTCAAAATGCATTTACATGGGGCGCTCCGGTGGCGTAGTGGATAGAGCGCGTTCGAATCCGACCCGTGGACCTTTACTGCATGTCATCCCCCCTCTCTCTCTCTGTCTGTCTCCCCCATTTCAACTCTGTACTGTCTAATAAAGCTTGAAAATGCCAAAAAAAAATGCATTTAAATTGGCTACTGGTCCCTGAATTGTTTTTAATTGAATATGCCGGTCCTTGGAACAAAGAAGGTCGGGAGCCCTGCTATAATGCTTCAGGTATTTCACTATAAATAGGCTACATTAAATCCTAACGGTTAACCGGTTAATAACCGTTAATTCCTGTTGGTAACTGGTTAAAGAAAGAGTTATAAATGGCCATCCCTAACTGGGACACATGAGGACCTAAATATAAAGTTCCCTGTAAGCTGAAATACAGAAGTGTTAACAATTATGTTTTCGCACGTTCAGTTTGTGACAGTCTCTATTTATACAAAGGTTTCGTCAAAGAGCCAAAGCAAGTAAGTATTGCCGTATTGCCATATTTTATATGTGGAGTACACACAGACACGCATGCGCACACCACACACACAAACACACACACACACACACACACAGACAGACAGACACACACACACACACACAGACAGACAGACACAAACACACACACATAGACAGACAAAAAGATAGAAAGACAGACACAGACAGACAGACAGACAGACAGACAGACACTCACTCACTCACTCACTCACACACACACACACACACACGTTAATACAAATATTTTAGGGCGTGGCTCAGGGGTTATGGCTGGAATTCCCAATACTGTATATGTAATTCAATGTACATACATTTCAATTTTTATTTATGTAAATGTATTGTATTAAATGTTGTACATATCTCAACTCAAAGCTAAAAGCAAGTCAGTCAGTGCTGCTATCCATCTCAAACTAAATTGTTTCTATTAATGGAATTATATGTAATATCAATTTACCGCTCATTCAGTTTGTGACACATACACACACACACACACACACACACACACACACACACACACACACACACACACACACACACACACACACACACACACACACACACACACACAATCTACCCTGACCCCACACACACACCTACCTCTTATCATTAAGAGCCTCTTATATTTAAACAAATATTTTTTCAAATAGTTCGACATATAAAAGTTTAAAAAAAATTCAGTTAAACATGATGTATGTGTATAAAGAATGTGTATTTTATTGGTCTAGAATTCGCTGTATAAGCATTCTGTGTAAAGGCTTAACTCTACACACACACACACACACACACACACACACACACACTTACACACACACACACACACACACACACACACACACACACACACACACACACACACACACACACACACACACACACACACACACACACACACACACACACACACACACACACACACACTTTACAAAGCTTCCGTGCATCAATCACATTAGCTTCCTGTTGACTAAATGAAATACACTTCAGATCAAAGGCTTAATTAAGCCAAATGGTCTTAATGTTAATGTTATTTACACTTTGGAGAGTTGGACTGGAGCAGGGGCGTCAGCTCACCCAATACCATACAGGGGCACAATAGGGCACCAAAAAAAAATGCGAGCGCGCGAGCCAAAAAAATTTTGGGCAATTATTTATTTAAAAAAAGCATGGGCACAGATAATTAATGCAAGCACGCGAGCAAATATTTTATAGCACTTATTTATTATCATAAAGCGTATCTTCATTAAATATCTGTCAGCAAACATGAACTTGAAAACTGAAAACTTGAAATGTGCAACTGTAAAAGGAAAAACAAAAAAACACCTCTACATACATACATGTCTGTGTTTATCATTTCTATTTCAGACCATCCTATGATGGTGTGATGGTGATGATCCTATGAGGTGTGTATATCATGGCCAGAAAGATAGGGGAGCTGTTCATTTTTTTAACAGTAAACGGTAGCGCCTCTGCTTCATTTTTGCGAAGCTGTCGATCAATTGTGACTGGCTTAATTTGGAGAGTTCTCCTCGCTCAACCGACATGATGGCAAGATGATGAAGCCTATCTTGCCCCATTGTGCTCCTCAACCAAGTGTGAAGGCGTCTCAGTACGCTGAATGTCCTTTCACAACTGCAGCTGTTAGACATTCTATGCTTCCAGAGGATAAAAATGTAACGCTTACGGCCCCCACACACATCCTACCTCTACTGCACGTCTACCTCGCGTCTGCGTCTGACTTTTTGTCACAGAAATCAACGTAGAGCGAGCACACATCCAACCTCAGACGCACTGCTGAGGCGCGTCGGAGGCAGGTCTGCAGCGACGCTCCCCTTCACCTCAGGAGGCTCGCCTATTTTTTTCTGAGAGCAGCGCGTCTCTCTCGCGTCTCTGTGCTTTAACTGATAGAGAAATACTCTGCTGACAGTCATACCAGCAGCATTCACTCTAGTTACACGTTTACCCGGTGTGTTTATTTCAAAATAAAATATCCCTCAGTCGTATACGCGAATAATCCCTTTATTTCACGATTTAATTGTGCAATCAAAATCCGAGGGATTTAAAACCTAATTTTCAATTAGTTCTGGCATTTCATTTTTGGATAAATGACACATATAGAGATCCAATATAGTGAAGAAATAAAAAAGATCATGATGAGCGCAACAGTTTTCCGTTGCTCTATCTGTGTCTACGGCCTTCTTCTTCCCCGACCACACCCCCCTCTCTCTCTCCCGTATAAATCAGTAAAGTGATTTTTGATACTCTGCTGAGAGTCATATTGACTTCATACTGGCAGCTTTCGCTGTAGTTTCACCATTTCCTGGTGTGTCCCCTTCAAAATAAAACTTACAACAAGCGAAAATATGGCTTTTTTTTTTTTTTTTAATGGCAATGGGGCGAACGGATTACTATCCAGACTCAATATAAATCATATGCATCATAGATGACATGAAATAACTTCATTTTTAATGGGAATTATCTATGAAAACTCTATGTAGAAAGATAGGGCTTTTAGAAGCAGCGCTGCTGCAGCAGCAGCAGCTGCTGAGACGATGTGTGTCCGAGAAAAGTCCGAGAGAGGCAGCAGTAAGGTAAGGCGACGCGCTCCAGAGGTAGACGCAGGATGTGTGTGGAGGCCGTTACTGTTTACTTCACTTCACGCCGGCCGGAGTGAATGGTCGCTGACGCTGTGCTGGACAGGTTCAAAAAGTCGATATCAAGGAGAATGATTCTCTCCTCAGTGTGTGCATTCGTCACGTACATTTCATTGCAGCGGCCGGCCAATGAGGGGGGCACCATGCATATAGGCCTATTTTAAGAAAAAAAAATGCAAGCATGCATTCTGTAGATTGCCAGATGAGTCAGACTTAAAAAAAAAAAATTAAAGGTATAAATAAATTAATTAATTAAAAAATCAGTGCCCCAGGCATACCCAGGCACCGCAGATCCACAACGGGGCACGTGCCCCGATGAAAAGGGTCTGCCGACGCCGATGGACTGGAGCCAGCAACAGGATATAAGGGAGGCACGCACGCACACACACACACACAGACACAGGCATGCACACACACACAGAAGCAGGCACGCATACACAGACGCACACACACGCAGACACTAATGCACAGACGCAGAAGCATGCACACACACACACACACACACACACACACACATTCAGATGCAGAGAGACACACACACACACACACATTCAGATGCAGAGAGACACACACACACACACACATTCAGACGTAGAGACACATACACACAGATTCAGGCATGCACACACACACACACACACACACACACACACACACACACACACACACACACACACACACACACACACACACACACACACACACACACACACACACACACACACACACACACACACACACACACACACACACACACACACACACACACACACACACACACACACACACACACACACACACGTCTATTCAGCACTTCTCCCAGGACCTGATCTTAAATAACACCTTCTAGCTAACAGGCCTGCAGACAGCTACATGGTTTTGTGTTGTTGATAACATGACTCTTTTCTTGTCCTTTTTATTGGTGAATTTAGCCCTGGAGGTAGCCTAAACGAATAGCATTAATGCTATAGCCTATTTACAGCAACAGCAGGTGTGTTGTAATACATTGGATTAATTTACACTTGACAGTTAACCCTGCAACCAATAGCAGAGGCATTGGTCATCGCTTGATCGTTTATAATAATAATATTTGATAGAATTTATATGGTGCTTTTTTGGAGGTCATTCAAAGACACTTAACATCATAGAGAATCATACATGTAGAAAAAGAAAACAAAATATAGAAAAAATTAAAATAAGGTTTGGAGTGGAGTCCGGTGTAATTATGCTTTCTTAAAGAGGTCGGGTTTGATCTCATTTTGTGAATATGCTCCTGATCAGGATAGATAGATAGATAGATAGATAGATAGATAGATAGATAGATAGATAGATAGATAGATAGATAGATAGATAGATAGATAGATAGATAGATAGATAGATAGATAGATAGATAGATAGATAGATAGATAGATAGATAGATAGATAGATAGATAGATAGATAGATAGATAGATACACCCTCCCATTTCTTCACATTTTTCTTTATATCTTTCCATGGGACAACACTGAAGAAATGACACTTTGATACAATGTAAAGTAGTCAGTGTACAGCTTGTATAACAGTGTAAATTTACTGTTCCCTCAAAATAACTCGACACACAGCCATTAATGTCTAAACTGCTGGCAACAAAAGTGAGTACACCCCTTAGAAAAAATGTCCAAATTGGGCCCAAAGTGTAAATATTTTGTGTGGCCACCATTATTTTCCAGCACTGCCTTAACCCTCTTGGGCATGTAGTTCACTAGAGCTTCACAGGTTGCAACTGGAACCCTCTTCCACCCATTTATGACAGCATCACAGAGCTGGTGGATATTAAAGACCTTGCGCTCCTCCACCTTCCGTTTGAGGATGCCCCAAAGATGCTCAATAGGGTTTAGGTCTGGAGACATGCTTGGCCAGGCCATAACCTTTACCCTCAGCTTTTTTAGCAAGCCACTGGTCGTCTTGGAGGTGTGTTTGGGGTCGTTATCATGTTGCAATACCACCCTGCGGCCCGGTTTACGAAGGTTGAGTGCACGTGGTCAGCGTCGTACACAGAGGTTGGCTTTGGAAAATAGACGTATGAGTGCTGCCAGCATTGCTGAAGGGCTTGAAGGGGTGGGGGGTCAACATGTCAGTGCTCAGACCATACGCCACACTCTGCATCATACTGTTCTGCATGGCTGTCGTCCCAGAAGGAAACCTCTTCTAAAGATGATGCACAAGAAACCCCACAAAAAGTTTGCTGAAGACAAACAGACTACGGACATGGATTACTGCAACCATGTCCTGTGGTCTGATGAGACCAAAATACATTTATTTGGTTCAGATGGTGTTAAGAGTGTGGAGCGGCAACCAGGTGAGGAGTACAAAGACAAGTGTGTCTTGCCTATAGTCAAGCATGGTGGTTGGAGTGTCATGGTCTGGGGCTGCATGAGTGCTGCTAGCACTGGGGATCTACAGTTCATTGAATCTTAACATGTACTGTGACATACTGAAGCAGAACATGATCCCCTCCCTCCGTAAACTGGGCTGCAGGACAGTACTGCAAAATGATAACGACCCCAAACACACCTCCAAGACGACCAGTGGCTTGCTAAAGAAGCTGAGGGTAAAGGTTATGGACTGGCCAAGCATGTCTCCAGTCTTAAACCCTATTGAGCATCTTTGGGGCATCCTCAAACGGGAGATGGAGGAGCGCAAGGACTCTAATATCCACCAGCTCCTTGATGTCGTCATGAATGGGTAGAAGAGGGTTCCAGTTGCAACCTGTGAATCTCTGGTGAACTCCATGCCCAAGAGGGTTAAGGCAGTGCTGGAAAATAATGATGGCAAAACAAAATATTGACACTTTGGGCCCAATTTGGACATTTTGTCTTAGGGGTGTACTCACTTTTGTTGCCAACAGTTTAGACATTAATGGCTGTGTGTCGAGTTATTTTGAGGGGACAGTAAATTTAAACTGTTATACAAGCTGTACACTGACTACTTGACATTGTATCAAAGTGTCATTTATTCAGTGTTGTCGCATGGAAAGATATAATGAAATATTTGAAGAAATGTTAGGGGTGTACTCACTTTTGTGAGATACTGTAGATGCAGAGGGTGTCATACTGTATGGAATGTAAAGCCCACTGAGGCAAATGTCTATTTGTGATATTGGGCTATACAAATAAAACTGATTTGATTTACTTTTGGCTTTGTACTACTGTGTGTCTGTGTCCGTATAAACAGTACATCATCAAACAGAGGGTCTGTGCCACTCACCTGAGACAGGTGTTGTCACTGAGCGGTCTCTGACTCACAAACACGCTCTCCGCTCTCAGAGATTCTGTCGTTGCTTCAGCTTCAACCAACTGCTGATCCAAGTCTAGAGAGGACAGGGAGGGGGAAAGTAACACTACATCACTTTCCATTTCAACTCTGCGTCTCTCCAAAAAACTGTCTAATAAATAAAAAATAATCTTAAAATAAATAAAAATAATAATGTTACAACTGCACCTGAGTCTACCGAACTATAGTAAGTGACCTGAGATTTGATATTTATTTGTTTAAAATAGTGTAGAAAATGTAACTATGTAGATAAGCAAGGTTATAGCCTGGACCCTATAACATTGTGTGTGTGTGTTTGTCTGTCAGTCA
Source organism: Ammodytes marinus (assembly GCF_949987685.1). NCBI lineage: Eukaryota > Metazoa > Chordata > Actinopteri > Uranoscopiformes > Ammodytidae > Ammodytes > Ammodytes marinus. Next base: position 3,380,083 of record NC_137215.1, on the reverse strand, counting down.
CCTTTCTGCATGTTGCTAGCTATGGTGGGACCCCTTTGTTTACATACATTTAGTTTACTATTTAAAAAAGGTACATTGCATATTGATGAAATTATATGTAAATAGTAATCAATTTTATAGCCTGGACCCTATAGCATTGTGTGTGTGTGTGTGTGTGTGTGTGTGTGTGCGTGTGTGTTGTTCACCTTTCTGCATGTTGGCCAGAGCCTGTAGTTTGGTCTGGAGAACTCTCTTCTCCTCCTGCACTGAGCTCATTCTACTGTTCCTGCGACACATCAGCTCCATGTCTGAGTGAGAGGGACAAAGGGTAGATATGGTAAATGGTAAAATGGTAAAATGGTAAATGGATTCCACAATACAGCGCTTTTCCCTGGTTTTTCACAGACTCAAAGCGCTTTACATTGTTTCGTACACATTCACCCATTCACACACACATTCATACACCGATAGCAGCAGCAGCAGCTACCACGCAGGGTGCAAGCTAACTATCGGGAGCAATTTGGGTTTCAATTTCAATGTCTTGCCCAGGGACACTTCCGACATGTGGCGGGGAGACGGGGGATCGAACCTCCGACCCTGCACTCCAGAGGCGACCTCCTTACCCACTTTGCCACTGCCGCCCCGATCATCAGAGGAAAAACTAGACTGTTTCATAAACGTTTAAAAGTTCCTTAAAGGTGGTTTAAATATAATAACTAAATGAAATACAGACAGACTATGTAAAACTCAAACTCTTACATATTTTTATTTTATTGCTGACTATTTTACCACATCAGCTCCCTATCTGAATGAGAGGGACAAAAGACAGATATGATCATCAGAGGAGAAATTAGACTTTTTCATAAACTTTCCCCGAACCCTAAAAGTTCCTCATAAGGGGTTTAAATATTTTTTTACCCTTTCATTTATACAGGTAAATCCTATTGAGACTGGAGACTATTTTTCAAGGGAGACCTGTTCCCATTTACACGTTACCATTCACACACACATTCATACACCGATAGCAGGCTAACTATCGACATTCACACGAGGCAAGGTGGGTGAAGTGTCTTGCCCAAGGACACAACAACTATGACACAAGTGGCAGGGTGGGAATCGAACCGCCAACCCTTTGATCATTGGCCGACCCGCTCCACCACCTGAGCCACAGTCACCCCGTATATAACCTCAATAGCGTGACAACAGTATAATCAACAGCCTTTTCTGACCTTTGTTTACGGCCTCCATCTCCCTCCCTAGGTCCAGTATCTCTGTGTGCGTTTGGCTTAAAGATTAGTAAAGCCTTTGGTGATGGTGCATGGATTTTATACCTTCTGCTGTACGTCCAGGTTTGTTCACAACAGTAGAATTTTACTAAAAAAGTTACGCATTATAGCTTTATCATGGTCCTGTATATCTGTATTATTATTAGTAAAGCCTTCGGTGATGGCACATGGATTTTATACCTTCTGCTGTACGTCCAGGTTTTTTCACAACAGTAGAATCAAAAACTGAAAAAAATGTTGGGCTCTTCTTGGGGAAAGTTACGCACTATAGCTTTTTTTTTTTTGGCATTTTTATGCTTTATTGACAGTGCAGAGAGACAGAGGTGAAATGACATGCAGAGAACAAACCCGGGTCTTCTAGCTGGGCCCGGCCCGGGAGGGGGACGCCTTACCAACTGAGCTAAAGGCGCCCCCACGCACTATAGCTTTAACAGGCTTTTTTCTGACCTTTGTTTACGGCCTCCATCTCCCTGCCTAGGTCCAGTATCTCTGTGTGCGTTTGGCTTAAAGATTAGGTAAAGCCTTTAGTGATGGTGCATGGATTTTATACCTTCTGCTGTATGTCCAGGTTTTTTCAGTAGAATAGACAGTAGAATATAACAGTAGAATTTTACTGGAAAAAGTTACACACTACAGCTTTAACAGGCTTTTTTCTGACCTTTGTTAACAGCCTCCACCTCCCTGCCTAGGTCCTGTATCATTAGCCCCTTTTACACAGCCAGTGAAAGCCGGGAATATGCCGGCCTATCGGCCCTCCCCCCAGCTGTGTAAATGCGACAGTTGCGGAACGAGGGAAGAAAGGTGCGAGTGATCGTTCCGGGAATTTTACTACCTCGGGGGGTAGTAAGATTCCCGACACGATCAGTTCCGCCTCTCTGTTTAAATGCTCCAGCTTGTTGTTGCGGAACAGGGGGGCGTTTGACGTTCCATGGTCTACGTTCTAAACATGCGACCATGTTAGCAGTTGAAGGACGTGTGTTTAACATTAACCACGGCGGCCTGATGTCCCGTAAAAATCACCAAATAAAAGGAACGGTGTATAATCTAGCTGATCATAAGGTCCGTTGCTCAATCCAAACCCCCGCGCTTCATTTTGCAGAGTGTATGAGTCTATTTCTGCCCAGGAGAAGTTGTACAATGGAAAGCTAGGCTAGGCTAAGTAAGGGATAAAGTATAACGAACGGGTCACTTGCTAGAAATAAAGACCGACAAACTGAAGC
>NC_137215.1:3370098-3372598 GCF_949987685.1 Ammodytes marinus | reverse complement strand
AATGTAGTTTAGCCTCAAGTCTATTAAATCACTATTTCACAGTTTTAAGTTTTTTATCCATGTCTTTCAACTTATTCATAATTTCAGCAAGAAATCGTATGCAAACTTCTATATATTCAACTCCTTTCATACTAAAGAAACCTTTTTAAACTTTTTCAAATCTTCATACTCAGCTATCCAGTTTAGCGTAAGCCGTTCCAGCATTCACACGCATTTTCAGCAGGAAATGCATTTTCTAGTTTGTTTCTATTATTTGTGTCTCTGTTCAGGTGTTGCTCTCTTCACTTGTGTTTTTCTTCTATATCACATGGTTGAGAGGAGCCTGGGACTTGAGAATGTAATTGCCAATGACTGTGGCAGCTGTAACTGTCATACATATGACAAATACACTTCTTGAATCTTGAACATGCACAGAAAATTAAGCATATTAAAGGGGTAGGGAGACAAAATGTCACTGCCCAGAATGACAATATTGCGGGTTAGTGTATTGCTATAGGGATCTTTTTTTTTTTTTTTTTAAGATTTTTTTTTTGGCATTTCTATGCTTTATTGACAGTGCAGAGAGACAGAGGTGAAATGGGGCAGAGAGGGGAGTGACATGCAGAGAACGACCGCGGGTGGGAATCGAACCCAGGTCTGCTGCTGGGCCCGGCCTGGGAAGGGGACGCCCTACCAACTGAGCTAAGGGCGCGCCCACTATAGGGATCTTGTACACAAATCAATCCATGGCCGATTCGCTGCCTCTATGTCAATAAACGTTTTCTATGACAGTCCAATTTCGACTCTGCACGGCTTTGCAAATGCATTTAAATAACATTACACACAAAAATTCTCTATTTCACGGAGTTAAATACATTTGAAGGGCTATTTCAGATTATTTTTAAAAGGGGCATTTTTCCACCGAGAGTCCACTAAATTACTTGCCTTACATGGTGGTCTATCCAGAAACCTAATTTACAAATTGCTATGGGATTAAACAGTGTTACATTTTGATCAGATGTCAATTGTCCACATTTACAAGCACAGGAAGAAGTATATATATATTTCTGCCAGGTCAACTAGCCATGCATTGCCCCCGGACATAATATCTCACACAATGTTAAAAGGTTTCTTCGCTAATGTTATCCGGGAGGAAATTAGCCATTGATTTTTACATTGGCACGTCTTGCAACTTGTCCTGTTGATGAAATGAATGGGAGTGAATAAGTGTTCTCGATCATAAAGCAAATCAGCTGGTCAATATGCCAATACGCACTTCTTGTTTTCCACGTGTGTCAATAATGCCACTTGGGTGTGTGTGTGTGTGTGTGTGTGTGTGGGTGTGTGTGTGTGTGGGGGGAGATGTGTGTGTGTGTGTGTGTGTGTGTGTGGGTGGGTGGGTGTGTGTTTTCACAGTAGGAAACACACACACACACACACACACACACACACACACACACACACACACACACAAAGCGGTGATCAATTATACACAAGGCGTCCAGGGACAAATAAAGTTTTTTCTGAATTTGAATTTGAATAAGGAATGTATTAAAAAAAAAATGCGATTGTAGTCTCCTCACCTTTGTATCCAGCTCTTCACTGGTCTCGTCATAATTATCAGTGGCGTTCTTGATCTTCTCTTTGCATCTGATGATCGCTACTTTGGCTGAAATATAATAAAATAATCAATAAACTACACAAATAGACATGGCACTATACTCATAGACCGAAATGTATGTTCACATATTTTAATTGCTGCCACTCTTCACCACTATGTAAATGTTTCAATTGTTTTTTTCTCTTCACCTGTTGTTGTGTATTTGATGTGTTTGCATTGAATATTGTTTATGTATTGTTGTTTTTCCTTTGAATTTGTTTTGAACTCGACGTCATTGTAAATGAGGGTCACCCACTCAATTGGTCTCTCGAGGATAAATAAAAGTTAAATGAAAAATAAATGAAAAAAACATATGTCACTTTTGCTTCAAGGAGTAGGCTAGGCTAAGCTAGTGTTACTAAAATACACCAAAGATAATGTAAACTGACATAATTGTTTATAATGCTAACTTGGCTATCTAGCAGTATAACTAGCCTTTCAATAATAGCTATAACTCACAAGTTAATTGTCAAAAAAATATAAAATGTACCCTTACCTTCTTTGAATTTCTTGGTCTGCTCTGTTAGCTGTTGTTCAGTTAGGAGAATTTGTTCAAATAGCGTGTCCAAACTCATTTTGTGGCTTTAGCTGGCTCAATATGTTACCTAGAATCAAAATAAAATAGATAACACGGTATTTAAAGTTGACTTATAACTAGTTTGTCACTTAGCTAACGTATTTGACTAGCTATCTCTATGACGCAGATTCTAAGAGTGAACTCAATATCCCATCGTGCCCCGCGGCTTACTACGGTTGGTTTCCCCATCGGCTACACGACAAACACAATGAAACAATACTAATATATAACGCTTATAAAAGACTATTCACGGCTGTTCTTTGTGTGGTTACAACTGTGAGCGA
>NC_137215.1:3342598-3345098 GCF_949987685.1 Ammodytes marinus | reverse complement strand
GTGTGTGTGAGCTTTACAGATATAGTCATGAAAGTACAAACAACATTTATTGCGTTTTAGCTTCAAGGGAGACGAAATAAGTTCCCCGACTATTTCTAGTAACTTTATTTTTTTTCTTAATTCATCCGGTGTTTGGTTGAGTGAACACCATTTCCTTTTGCTTCACGCTTTCACAGTCAGATATATATATATATTTTTTTAACCTTTATTTATACAGGTAAATCCCATTGAGACCGAAGACTCTTTTACAAGGGAGACCTGTTTTCCTTTCCCACGTTACCATTCACACACACATTCATACACCGATAGCAGACTAACTATCGACATTCACACGAGGCAAGGTGGGTGAAGTGTCTTGCCCAAGGACACAACACAACAACTATGACTCAGGTGGCAGGGCGGGGATCGAACCTCCAACCCTTTGATCATCGGCCGACCCGCTCTACCAACTGAGCCACAGTCGCCCAATATTATATAGATATATTTGTAGCTCCGGAATCCGGATATAGAGAGACTTACACTCTTTGCCACGGACTAGATTTGACGTTTTACTTTATAGTTTATGCTCTGTACTCCATCCATGTGTCCTTGAAAATCGTAGAAATTTTGTGAATTTTAGGAAGAAAAATTAAAAGCCTTGAATGCCTGTGAAAATAGATAGGAATAAAAATAGACATGGGTCATTGAGAGTGCTGGAATTTATATATTTTGTGCAAGTATAGACATATAAGTTCCTTTTTTTCAACTTTTACATGAGATCATAGGTTATGTTTGTCTCTCTCTGTGCTTGAAGGAAGTGTGACCATCAAGTGCAGCATTAATGATTGAAGTTGAAATATGTCTGTGAGTTTCTGTACAGCTGCGAGTGAGTGAGTGAGTGAGTGAGTGAGTGAGTGAGTGAGTGTGAGTGAGTGAGTGAGTGAGTGAGTGAGTGAGTGAGTGTGAGTGTGTGAGTGAGTGAGTGAGTGAGTGAGTGAGTGAGTGAGTGAGTGAGTGAGTGAGTGAGTGAGTGAGTGAGTGAGTGAGTGAGTGTGAGTCAGTCAGTCAGTCAGTGTGTGTGTAATTAACCTTGAGCTGTGACACAAACTGTATGTGTTCGGTTGTTGAATTTTAGGTAATTCTGCCCTTGAAAGTCCTTTGAAAGTTTGTGAATGTGATGTTGAGCGTGGGAACCCTGTTTATGGGAGTTGTTGGCATTTCTTCACTTGCCTTTAGTCTTAAACCTTGTGATGCACCATTCCAATACACTGGATTTAGGACTGGCACCAATACTGGTGTTGGCCCAGATGTGAGCAGTCTTTCTAGATCTTAAAGCTATGGTGTGCAACTTTTTCTTCTTGGGATTACTTCTTGGGATTTTTCTGAGCTCCTGCACCAGTGTCAGGGTGGGGGGGGGGTGGGGGACACCAGTTTGTAAACGCTGCCATACTGAGAAATACAGAGAGAGTTTTGTGGAGCTGATAAAAGGCTTAATCAACTTTGTGTCAACTCGTTTTGCGATGGCTTGAATGTAACAGACATTAATTTATATCAAAAAAGTAAAATGATAGTCTTGAAAACAATAAAGTCTTACTAAAAGCACACAGCACTATATTCCAGTTCTCTCCATTTTTTAGCCAGTACCGAATATTATGAATACTCCCTACACACAGAACGTTAAAGGTTCAGTAAGCGGAATGGTTCTTTTAGCTTAACTTCCTGTCAGTTACTGCAGTTAGCAGTCCCCTCGCTCGTCCCTACGTCACCACATTAATGCACTGCGGTCTTCAAGCAGCAAGTTATCTAGCATCATCTCAGATCCATAAGTGTGATAAAAACATGATAAAAACCATCAAAACAGACATTGGGAAGGATTTTTACCTGCTCCGCCATTGTAGGCGCATACACATTCACCCATCTGTCGCTCTGGCGTGCACCGGCAGTGAGACCATGGAGTGTATATACTATATATGAGTGAGATAGGTGTCGGTTTGTAGCGTTCTCTCTTGTGATTGGATAAAAATTTCGGGATTACTCCAATAAGTTTATTTGCCGATTACATGCAGAGCAGCTGAGAGAGAGATCGGCTTTATGAAACGCGCACATTATGTAAGTGATCACTGTATGAATAAAGAGCGATTTAACACTTATATTAACACAAATAAACCGCTTACTTCACCTTTAAGAATACAGTTTTTATTTGTATATTGTATATACAGTGCATTAGACCAACAATCCCTCTGTCCTTAGCAGTGGAGTTTGTTTTGTTAAAGACTAAAGCCAGTGCCGACAGAGCTGTCCCTGTGCCTTTTCGTCACACACACACACACACACACGAACACACACACACACACACACACACACACACACACGCACACACACACACACACACACACACACACACACGAACACACACACACACACACACACACACACACACACACACACACACACACACCTTCTCTCTCTGCTCTGAAGACTAATCGATATGGCGCTGTGTTAGATTGGAAACTTGAGGCAC
>NC_137215.1:3290413-3292398 GCF_949987685.1 Ammodytes marinus | reverse complement strand
GAGGCCCATGGGGGAGGGGGGGGGACGCCCTACCAACTGAGCTAAGAGCGCCCCCATTTGATGTAAGTTTATTTGATTCTGAGATGTGTTTCTATCACAATTGCTTCTACAGCACGGCAGGATATTTTAGGCTTTATAAATCCCTTATCAACACAGTTTAATCAGCGGCGAGCCGGCGACACATTTAAGTGGACAGAATGTAAACAGTTCCATCTAGGTGTCCATACATCAGGGGTTAATCCACACCTATGGAATGTTCTCCAGCCAATCAGAATAGAGTATTCACACAGACTATGGTATAACAATGTATAAACATTCACTGCCACTGTATGAATGAAGAGAAAGAGGGACACTTGGACATGTGGCGGCGAGACAGGGAGACGGGGGATCGAACCACCGACCCTGTAACCCAGAGGACGACCGCCCTACACACTTCACCACAGCCGCCCATAGGATAACATAGGAGATGTGAACACTTATAAGGATATTAAAAAATAAATAAAATTCCACCTGTATGTTTGAATAAAAAATCCCATACACAGAGTAGTGGTTTATTATGATCTCTCTCCAAACACAAAACAATGCAGCACATGATTGTAAACTCTGACATAATCACACACATACATTATTTTCTTATCATAATGCTATCCTATTTTATATATGTTTATCAATTTTTTTTTACTGAAGAAGCTGACGCAGGGAGATTCGCACAAGAATCCCAATGCACCTTTACTGTCTTGTTCCTGTGCAAATGGCAGTAGTAATAATAATAATAATAAAAATAATAATAATAATAAATATAATAATAATAATAATAATAATAATAATAATAATAATAATAATAATAATAATAATAATAATAATAATAAATATTATAATAATAATAATAATAATAATAATAATAATAATAATAATAATAATAATAATATAATAATAATAATAATAATAATAATATAATAATAATAATAATAATAATAATAATAATAATAATAATAATAATAATATAATACTAATAATACTAATAATACTAATAATAATAATAATAATAATAATAAATATACTAATAATAATAATAATAATAATAATAATAATAATAATAATAATAATAATAATAATAATAATAATAATAAATATACTAATAATAATAATAATAATAATAATAATAATAATAATAATAATAATAATAATAATAAATATACTAATAATAATAATAATAATAATAATAATAATTGATTGGATTTATATAGCTCTGTGACTCAAAGCGCAATAGACATATTCTATTCTATTATTTTCTTGATGCCAGGCCGGTGATGATACTTTGTTATGCACCAAATATCTGGAACAAACTCCCAGAAAACTTGAGGTCTGCTGCAACCCTCAGTTCTTTTAAATCGAGTCTGAAGACTTTTCTGTTTCCATTTTAACCTGTACTTTTAATTTAATTTAAATGTTTTACTTATTTTCATTCGCCTAATGTGTTTTATGTATTCTAATCTTGCCCCTGTAAAGCACTTTGAATGGCCTTTTGTTTGAATTGTGCTATATAAATAAACTTGCCTTGCCTTGCCTTATGTACATATTAAATAAGACATTTTACTTCACTGTAAGCCAGTATAGTTTGCTAACTTTAAATAGAGTAAAACAGGTGTTTGTTTGTCTATTTATTTCTATAACCAGTTGATGATGCTGCAAACTCCCACTCAGTTTCCCAACACTGGAGCTTGTTGCTGTGAATGCCTTAGGCTGCTGCCACCCACTGTACCTACCTGTGTGTGTGTGTGTGTGTGTGTGTGTGTGTGTGTGTGTGTGTGTGTGTGTGTGTGTGTGTGTGTGTGTGTGTGTGTGTGTGTGTGTGTGTTTGTGTGTCTACTGTAACTCAACTGAGCTCAAGTTATGGCCCAGTTCTGTAAAGTACTCCTGGGATTTGAACCACACACACACACACACACACACACACACACACACACACACACACACACACACAC
>NC_137215.1:3277913-3282913 GCF_949987685.1 Ammodytes marinus | reverse complement strand
AGATAGACCCTGTGTGTGTGTGTGTGTGTGTGTGTGTGTGTGTGTGTGTGTGTGTGTGTGTGTGTGTGTGTGTGTGTGTGTGTGTGTGTGTGTGTGTGTGTGTGTGTGTGTGTGTGTGTGTGTTAAGACAGTTATCTTCTTTGGTGTGTCTCTGTGTGTTTCTATGCGTGTGTGCGTGTTTATCTTCTTTGGTGTGTCTCTGTGTGTTTCTATTTGTGTGTGTGTGTGTGTGTGTGTGTTTCTATCGGTGTGTTTGTGTGTGTGTGCTTGTGTCTTTACGCGCGAGTATGTGTGTGTGTGTGTGTGTGTGTCTCTCTCTCTGTGTTTCTGTGTGTGTGTGTCTGTCCCTGTGTGTGTCTGTGTGTGTGTGTGTGTGTGTGTGTGTTTCTCTTCGGTGTTTCTGTGTGTGTGTGTGTGTGTGTGTGTGTGTGTGTGTGTGTGTCTCTCTCTCTGTGTTTCTGTGTGTGTCTGTGTGTTTCTATGTGTGTGTGTTTATCTTCGGTGTGTGTGTGTGTGTGTGTGTGTTTCTATGTGTGTGTGTGTGTTTATCTTCGGTGTGTGTGTGTGTGTGTTTATGTGTGTGTGTGTGTGTGTGTGTCTCTGTGTTTCTGTGTGTGTGTGTGTGTGTGCCCCAGCTATCCGATTAGCAGAGCCATCCTATTTAATGACATCAGAGGAGCGCGGAGGATAAATAAGTGACCGAGCGTTTCAACGGCAAATCAAATCAACGGACCAATCACGTCAGCCCCTGAGTTCCTCTAGACACAAAATGGAAGCTCACCTCTGACAGATGCTTTTAATCAGAGGCTGAAGTAGGCGACTGCACTGAAAAAACCTTTTCAAGCGGCTCTTCATCCAAGTTATATTTGTTATTCAATTCAGATTAAAATTATTTGTTTTACTGTTTTTTTTTTTTTTTTTTTTTTTTTAAGATATTTTTTGGGCATTTTTATGCTTTATTTGATAGTGCAGAGAGACAGAGGTGAAATGGGGCAGAGAGGGGAGTGACATGCAGAGAACGACCGCGGGCGGGAATCGAACCAACTGAGCTAAAGGAAGGCGCCCCCTATTTGTTTTACTGTTTGATCAAATTAACATTTTATTGTTTTAGATTAAAAATAATTACAATAAAACATAATTTATTGACTTCTTTCAACGAGAAAGCTATAATTGTTTTAATAGTATAACAGTTATTTTTTTAAATACGTTTTATGAAATAGTTTTAATGGCCATAATGAAAATTGTCAAGCTCAAATATGCCAGGAATCAATATTGCAAAAATGTAATTCAGGAGCTTTACTTTATAATTAAGTTTTACAAAACCTGCCAATAACGTTCCCTTTTTTATTGAAATATTGTGTTGTGTACTATGGGGCGACTGTGGCTCAGTTGGTAGAGCGGGTTGGCCGATGATCAAAGGGTTGGAGGTTCGATCCCCGCCCTGCCACATGTGTCATAGTTGTTGTGTCCTTGGGCAAGACACTTAACCCACCTTGCCTCGTGTGAATGTCGATAGTTAGCCTGCTGCTATCGGTGTATGAATGTGTGTGTGAATGGTAACGTGTAAATGGGAACAGGTCTCCCTTGTAAAAGAGTCTTCGGTCTCAATAGGATTTACCTGTAGAAATAAAGGTAAAGAAAATAAGAAATATTGATTGAGGCAAATTATTTATTTTTCATTGGCTCAAGCTATAAGATGATATTGATGTGAACCATTAATCAAAAATCAAATCAGTTTTATTTGTATAGCCCAAAATCACAAATACATTCGTCTCAGTGGGCTTTACATTTCATACAATATGATACAATATGATACAATATGACACCCTGCCCTTACACCCTTAGCTCGGCTGAGAAAAAACTCCCAGTAAAAAACCCTTTACCGGGATTAAAACAATTTAAGAAATCTCAGGGAGAGTCGACAGAGTACGGGATCCCTCTCCCAGGACGGACATGCTGCAATAGATGTCATAAGTAGAGAAAATCACGAAACATTACGAAATACCCTAAAATGTTTTAGTTGTTTGAATGAAACACTTTTTTCAGTGTGTGTTGTTAAGTCGAGACACTGCAGGTGAATAGAGTAACATTTTAAACCTTATAGATAACATCATGAAACTTTGCCAGTTGGTTACTGACATTAAAACTATTATTTTTTGTGCAACATTTTTTTTTTAGGAATTTTATTTTTATTTATTTAACCTTTATTTCACCAGGAAGGTCCCATTGAGTTACAGTAACTCTTCTCACAAGGAGTCCTGGCCAAGACAGGCAGCAGAAAAGAAGTTGCAGAATTTGCACAAGGCCACACACACACACACACACACACACACACAAACAAAGTACACCACAATTGACACTATAATGCTAAAATTACACTTCATAACAGGCTATATAAAAACAAGCTAATACATACAGCTAAAAAAAACAAATTAAAAATAATAAATAAAAGGCATCAGGTTAAAAACAGTTGCAGTTTTCTTTTAGAGCTGATTGTAACATGTTTTAAAGGTACTGAGTGGTGGGAGTGATTCCAGCTTTAGAGTGGCTTGAAGTTCATTCCAGACCTTTGGTGCATATGATGAGAAAGCTGTTGTACCCAGTTGTGTTCTTGTTAGTGGTGTGGTTAATAACAGGAATGTTTGAATACATATGCAAATTTGGCAATAGAGTATCTAACTAATTATGCATGGATTGAATCTCATAAAAAAAAAAAAAAATCTAGCTGTTAGATAAAGCCAGAGTTATATTCTATAATCCATTTACAACATATTAGTGCTCCAAAGTTTTTACACAACAGTTTTTCTTCTGCACTTTTGAACACAAACTACGCACAAAAAGAAGCTTTTTTTATTTTTTAAGATATAATTTTTGCATTTTTATGCTTTATTGATGGTGTAGAGACAGAGTTCAAATGGGGCAGAGAGGGGAGTGACATGCAGAGAACGGCCACGGGCTGGAATCGAACCCGGGTCCGCTGCTGGCCGAGGCCCATGGGGAGGAAGCCCTACCAACTGAGCTAAGGGCGCCCCCTACACAACAGTTTTTTGGAAACATAGTTTTTTTTTTTTCATTTTATAAATCAAAAAATACTATATACAGTACATACAGGTCTTAAAAAAACACCTACATGTACATTTTGGACCTATCCTTTACACTAGTATGAAAGAACACATGTTTTGGAAGCCAAATAGACACAAATCTCAGAATTGACCAAGTCCTTGACAACACAATGTACATTTTGCCTGCTGTGTCTTACCCTGAAGGAGCCCCAAAACAAGTTATTTTTTTAGAGCAAAGTCGTGATTTCTAACTTATTCCAGTCCTCTGCGGCTGAGATAACACGTTGTGCTAAATTATAAACAGAGACGTTCCAATTAGGAACAGTTACGGTGTCGAGTTACGAAACTTCTGGCCAAATTAAACGAGTTGATTCATTCGAAAACAGAAAAGATGAGGGTAGAATCTGGGTCATGCTCCCACAATGTGTGTGTGTGTGTGTGTGTGTGTGTGTGTGTGTGTGTGTGTGTGTGTGTGTGTGTGTGTGCGTGTGTGTATGCGTGTGTGTGTCTGAGTGTGTGTGTATACGTATGTCTTCGTACGTATGTGCGTGTGTGTGTTTGTGTGTGTGTGTGTGTGTGAGTGTGTGTGTGTGTGTGTGTGTGTGTATGTCTGCGTACGTATGTGCGTGTGTGTGTGTGTGTGGGTCTGTGTCTGCGTGTGTGTGTATGTCTGCGTACGTATGTGCGTGTGTGTGTGTGTGTGTGTGTGTGTGTGTGTGTGTGTGTGTCAGGCTCAATCAATAAAACATGGCTTTTCTGATTAGTTATACGAATCCAGGCCGGCCCCAGATTGTGGAAAATGGTGTCAATAATAATATGAGAAAATTCCAGAGATGATCTATATTCGACTGAGACAGATTGAAGTCTGCTGCTAATGCGATACTGTCCCCGCTAACAATTCACATTACATATGATTTATATGGATTTTGGAGACTTGTAAAAAATAAAAAATGGTATATAACGTTTGCAAGATTATGGATATGATAGAAATATGTATCCAGGTGAAACTCGAAAAATTTGAATATCATGCAAAAGTTCATTTATTTCAGTAATTCAACTTAAAAGGTGAAAATAATATATGATATAGATAGACTCATTACATGCAAAGTGAGATATTTCAAGCCTTTATTTGTTATAATTTTGATTATTATAGCTAACAGCTTCAAAATCTCAGAAAATTTGAATATTACATGAAATCAATAAAGAAGGGATTTTAAATACAGAAATGTCGGCCCCTCTATAAAGTATAATCATCCATATGTACTCAGTGCTTGGTTTGGGCCCCTTTTGCATGAATTCTTGCCTCAATTCCAATTCATTTTCCATGATATTCTAATCATACGAGTATCACCTGTATATGTAGAAACAACTATTCTTTCAAAGTTAGTAAATCAACTGGCAACGTTTCATGAAGATACTTTAAGTAAGCAGCTTTTAGTTTTTATGCACCAAATATCTGGAACAAACTCCCAGAAAACTTGAGGTCTGCTGCAACCCTCAGTTCTTTTAAATCGAGTCTGAAGACTTTTCTGTTTCCATTTTAACCTGTACTTTTTATTTAATTTAAATGTTTTACTTCTTTTCATTCGCTTTTAAATGTCTTCTAATGTGTTTTATGTATTTTAATCTTGCCCCTGTAAAGCACTTTGAGTGGCCTTGTGTTTGAATTGTGCTATAGAAATAAACTTGCCTTGCCTTACGAAAATGACCCTTTTCACCTGCAGTGGCTATGAATAGAAGGCGAGGTCAGCTAAACTAGTAAACAGCTAAAGGGCAGTTTGCATAATGTTTGTGCTATTGGCGTAACTCAGACCTACATACGCATGGGCGTGTCCAGAGAAGGTTATGTAAACATTTCTATATATTTGTAACCTGCAATGTGCTCTTTTAAAGGGACACTGTGTAACATTTTAAGTAATTTATAAGCTAAAATCAATA
>NC_137215.1:3260413-3275413 GCF_949987685.1 Ammodytes marinus | reverse complement strand
CCCAGGGAGCGTTGCATTCTAGAACTTTGTAGGACTTTCTTCATGATGTCATATTACACACTGCACCTTTGAATGCTACAACATGGACCTTTAAGGGGTTTAAACTTCAATTCAATTCAGTTAATTTAAGAAGGGGACAGTGCTACGTTATGTTCTTTCTCAAATTTGAAAAAAATAATAAGATTAAAGGCCTACTTCACCGGTTTGAATATGAAGGTGTATTGAATTCTGAGATCCTATGTAGTATAAATGTGCAAAAAAAAGGCAGAAATAGTGTTTTCTTAACCCTATATTTCTCTTTCTCGTGACATCACAGAAAGAGAAATATAGGGTTAAAAAAAAACTTACTTTGTAAATATTACTGTGATGTCACAGTAAAAGACATCACAGTAATATTTACAAAGTAATTTTTTTTTAACCCTATATTTCTCTTTCTGTGATGTCACGAGAAAGAGAAATATAGGGTTAAAAAAACACTCTTTCTGCCTTTTCTCAGGCTAGGATGAACCGATTTCAATTTTTTTCGCACATTTATACTACATAGGATCTCAGAATTCAATACACCTTCATATTCAAACCGGTGAAGTAGGCCTTTAACAGTAAAAGGCTGTTCTAAAACATTTTCTAAAAAATGGGATTGATTCTTAAATTACTTTAAAGGCCTACTTCACCGGTGGGAATATGAAGGAAAGAATATACTGTGACATCACAGTAAGAGAAATGTAGGGTTAGACAGTGAGACCATAAAACACTCCTTCTGCCTTTTCTCAGGCTAGGATGAACCGATTTAAAAAAATGTTGCACATTTATACTACATAGGATCTCAGAGTTCAATACACCTTCATATTCCCACCGGTGAAGTAGGTCTTTAATTCATAAGCAGGACGGAACCCCACAAAATAATCCTAAACTTAAAAAAAAAATCTTTAATATATTGAAATGTGTCTGAGGCCTTGGCATAAGGTACAAACATTGGTGAGATGTTTGTTCCATGGCAACAATACAACAACATAAATAGGCTTTCACATACGAAACATGGAAAAAGGGATGCTTGTACTATCAGTGAGACTGTAGCTGAAATATGTACACACACACACACACACACACACACACACACACACACACACACACACACACACACACACACACACACACACACACACACACACACACACACACACACACACACACACACACACACACACACACACACACACACACACACACACACACACACACACACACACACACACACACACACACACACACACACACCGAGCTGACTCCCCCACAGAGTACTGCAGTGTGTGGTTAGCACCCTGGGGTCCCTATGTATGAGACCTGACCTCCACGCCATGTGAGCTGAGTGTGTGTGTATCAGTGTGTGTGTGTGTGTGTGTGTGTGTGTGTGTGTGTGTGTTTGTGTATGTGTTTCACTGCCACATACTATTACATCAAGCGTGGTGTTAACATGAGCTGCGGGATCATAACAGTGAGATATTATGTTAGAAAGTAGTACATTATGGGCGCTCTGGTGGCGTAGTGGATAGAGCGCGTACCATATTGGCTCAGGCCTTAGTTGCAGTGGTCGCGGGTTCAAATCCGACCCGTGGACCTTTACTGCAGGTCATCCCCCCCCTCTCTCTCTCTCTCTCTCTGTCTCTCTCTCTGTCTCTCTCTCTCTCTCTCTGTCTCTCTCTCTGTCTCCCCATTTCAACTCTGTACTGTCTAATACATTTAAAAAATGCCCAAAAATAATCTTTAAAAGAAAAAGCTGTGCATTTATTTTCAGAATAATCTTGTGTTTTTAAAATACTATTGTATATTTCATCTAGTGTTGTTCCTGCAAAGATGACATTTTGTGAGGGCTGCCCAACAGAAAAGGGCATTCACAAAATACACACGGTTCAGTAATTTAATATGTCTGTGGGCACACACACACACACACACACACACACACACACACACACACACACACACACACACACACACACACACACACACACACACACACACACACACACACACACACACACACACACACACACACACACACACACACACGGGCCATGTCCACATGTACTGTAACAGGGTATTTTCATAACTGTATATTTTTTACAAAGATGCAAATGAATGCATAATTAATTAGTAAGGTAGTGTTACAGAGTGGACCTTTTAATACACGTGTGTGTGTGTGTGTGTGCGTGTGTGTGTGTGTGTCTGTGTGTGTGTGTGTGTGTGTGTGTGTGTATGTACGCCCATGTCTATTAGATCAAATACAGTATACCAGACCGGGTCATTAACAATTCTCTGGACAATATCTCTTCCTCTCGCTGTGTGTGTGTGTGTGTGTGTGTGTGTGTGTGTGTGTGTGTGTGTGTGTGTGTGTGTGTGTGTGTGTCTGTGTGTCTGTGTGTGTGTGTGTGTGTGTGTGTGTGTGTGTGTGTGTGTGTGTGTGTGTGTGTGTGTGTGTGTGTGTGTGTGTGTGTGTCGGAAGCCACCAAGGTCACCGGACCTGACGCCATTGGTTCTCGTGTTACCCACGGCAACATCTGACATGGCAACCAGATATCGGCCTCATCGCGCTAATTAGCATATCACCTTTCAACCGGCAGATACAAGCAGCGCTGATAGTGTAGCATTAATGGGAAAGGAATATGAGTGTGTGTGTGTGTGTGTGTGTGTGTGTGTTTGTGTGTGCGTGAGAGGGAGAGAGGGAGAGAGAGAGAGAGTGTGTGTGCGAGAGAGAGAGGGTGTGGGTGTGTATGTGTGTGAGAGAGGGAGGGAGAGAGAGAGAGAGAGAGAGAGAGAGAGAGGGTGTGTGTGTGCGAGAGAGAGAGAGGGTGTGTGTGTGTGGGTGTGTGTGCTTGTGTGTGTGTGTGTGCGTGAGTGCGTGTGTGCGTGCGTGCGTGGGAGCGATCGATCGATGGACAAATGACCCATAATGAGTACCAGGACATTCGGAAAGATAAGCACTTCTAACATTTATATATTATACAGCAAATAACTGTGATACTACAATCTGATTGGGATGAGGCTTCCAAACTATGTTTTCACTTGACATTATGTTCCCGGTTCTTTATATTTCCCTGGTGGAGACGAGACGGTGTGGATCCTCTGGCAGCATCTGAAGTCTTCCTGCATCCACACTATTCACACTTTACTTTAGTATTACCATGTAATCACCTGGTCAATGATTAAATTCCTTCGTGATTTTTCTCTACTTATGACATCTATTGCAGTATGTCCGTCCTGGGAGAGGGATCCCTTACTCTCTCGACTCTCCCTGAGATTTCTTCAATGTTTTAATCCCGGTAAAGGGTTTTTACTGGGAGTTTTTTCTCAGCCGAGCTAAGGGTGTAAGGGCAGGGTGTCATATTGTATCATATTGTATGGAATGTAAAGCCCACTGAGACAAATGTGTTTGTGATTTTGGGCTATACAAATAAAACTGATTTGATTTGATTTGATTTGTATCAAATTAAGATACTTCACCAAGTGCATCGTGACAATCTACTCAAAATGACTGCTGTCGGTCTATATTTTTTTTAGTTAGCTTGTTTTTATTGTATGTTAAAGCTGGGGTATGTGATTTCTGATTGGTCAAAATTAACATGAGCGGTACACTTTGACCAATCAGAGCGAGGCTCCGATAAAAAAATAAAAATAAAAAATCTGATTCTCTGTTCTTATTGGCTGTTGGGACTGTCCATTCACTTTGGCACCGACGTTGTTGGTGTGTAGAGCGTGTCAGGGAGGGACCATAGGGAGAGGGACCAAAGAGAACAAGTGGAGCGGTTGAGGTATTTGGATTCAAATCTCTATCCCAACTGCTATTTTCTCCCCAAATCCTCCACTCCAGCTTTAAGGGCAATTTATTTAAATCTTTCCACAAAATGTCTGCCTGTATTCGCTTATTGTTTTTATTATCTCTTGAACGTAATTTCAATATTTCCTAATGCCTAATCTTGGTGCATTTATTTGCGTCCATCCGTCCGTCCATACATACTGTGTTTTATCTGTCTGTGGACATGCTATCCCTCTCCTTCAATGTGTCACTTAAACAGCCTCAATATTCTTAACACACACAACATTTTTGTCTGTACGATACCGTCCGTCCATCCGTTTATCTATCTGTCTGTCTGTCTGTCTGTCTGTCTGTCTGTCTGTCTGTCTGTCTGTCTGTCTGTCTGTCTGTCTGTCTGTCTATCTATCTATCTATCCATCCATCCATCCATCCATCCATCCATCTGTCACTTAAACATCCACTCTCGCTTAATTTTCTCCATCCTGTCATTTCTTAGCTCCATATATCAGCTGTGCCTCCCGCACGCTACACGACAGTCAAGTTAAAATATCACCGCTAAAATCTACTTCAATTTTATGCATCATAAGGCGCGAAACGTGAATATTTAATGTGTGTGTGTGACTGTGTATGTGTGTGTGTGTGTGTGTGTGTGTATGCCAGCGCTACATAATAGATGGAGAGACACTTGAAGACTCACAGATCATTAATTGTGATTGCAAATTTTTCCAAACAGTATTCAGAATAGTTTATGTTCAGTCAGGGCTTCGCAGTAGCACACACACACACGCACACGCACACGCACACGCACACACACACACACACACACACACACACAGCCCACTGAAAACTATTAAAATATTATGATGTAAAATGTACTTTGTGCTTCATCCAAGCATCGTAACTGACAGAGGAAGTAGATTTGAAATGGTGGTTGTATGTTCTTTGCAAATGTATTTTTTTTTAATAACTTTTCAAAAAACTTTAATCATTTTAGAACGAAACATTCTTAAATCCTATAACTTACATAATTTAAATAATTTAATTAGAAAAAAACTATGTATACCTCCTGCTTGTTTTTGTCTCGTCCGTTCTGTCTTAAAGGTGAACACTTAAATTGTCATGTCCCTCACCATGGTTGCGTTCCGAATCGCATACTCTTTCTTTTTTCTATTCTACATACTACATCCGACGATAAAAAGAATCTAGTTAGGATGCAGTGAGTAGGCATACTATTGGGACATACTTTTCTCTCTTATTTCATCATAACATTGCGCCTTGATCTTGCCTCTTGCTTTTATATCCGTCGC
Source organism: Ammodytes marinus (assembly GCF_949987685.1). NCBI lineage: Eukaryota > Metazoa > Chordata > Actinopteri > Uranoscopiformes > Ammodytidae > Ammodytes > Ammodytes marinus. Next base: position 3,270,298 of record NC_137215.1, on the reverse strand, counting down.
ATCCCCGTTTGTTTTCATATGGAGGCTTCGTCAAATGTTACGTCACTTCACGTGCGCACTGGATTGTGGGTCAGAATCGCCCAAATAGGATGCACTTTTCAACACTAACAATCTTGGCCGCATGAAGTAGGACATCCGGGTACTTCTAACCATCCTAAATCCGACCACAAGAATCGGGACATCCTAAATCTTTTTTCTACCATACTATATAGTAGAAAGTATGCGATTCGGAACGCAACCCTAATGTTATGTATGTCACCTGTCTTGTCCTGCATCACGTAAAGAAAAAAAAAGTAAAAAAAAAAAAAAAAAAAAAGAATAAACTATGTATTTTAAGAAAGTTTTATTCTTATTTTGGATTTGTTTAAAGCTGCAGTGTGTAGAATTGTGGGTTTTATTTCCTAGCAGATTTTGGAGAAAGTAATTATAATATCCATAAGTACATTTAATTTGGTGCATAATAGCTGAAAACATTTTTTTGAATTTTTTTTCCCTTAGAAAGGGTCTCATATATGTCCATATTTCTGCATATTTTGGACCAAAGCCTAGTACAGCCATCTTGAAAGTGTCATAGTTGGAATGTCATCAGGTGCATTGTTTAGAAATTAGAATTGTTCTTGTCCTTGAAGGCCACTGTAGCTTCTGTTATTATTTGAAAGGGTTGGGGTTACCCAGGGAGTGTTGCATTCTAGAACTTTGTAGAACTTTCTTGGTGATGTCATATTACACACTGCACCTTTTAAGAAAGTTTTAATTCTTATTTTGGATTTGTTTAATAACTTTATTAGTCCCAAATGAAAAGTGGTTTACAGTGTGAGCTCAAACATAATACACATTCAAATTAAAACTTAATTTAGTCATAACTAAACGATGACACAAACACAAAAGGGCTTTTAGCAAAATTGTGAAAGACTTAGTCAAATTAAATGTTTAATCAAATAATTGTACTTTCTTGGATTTAGATGTGGAAGATATCTGGGTATAATAGACTCTCTGGATCACTCTTGTGTATTTCTCTCACACACACACACACACACACACACACACACACACACACACACACACACACACACACACACACACACACACACACACACACACACACACACACACACACACAGATAAGTACACACGCACACACAGGAACACATAAATACACACACACATACACCCACTAACACATAAATACACGCACACACACACACACTTGTGAATACACACACCAAATGGCACAGACAGACACACAAACCCACAAACCCACACACACACACACACACACACACACATACACACACACACACACACACACACACACACACACACACACACACACACACACACACACACACACACACACACACACACACACACACACACACACAGCCTCCTACCTGTATCTTGATCGGCCAGGTGAAGTTGGACACGTAGACGTAGAAAGTGATGTTGTGGTGAAGTCTGAAGTTGAACTTTTCACATGAGAAACTGTCTCTGTGCTCTTTGATGTTCGTCCGCGCGATGATGGGCATCTCTTCACCGGAGATGGTGCCGGCTGGGAGAGAGACAATAGGTTTAGTACATATAAAAGGTGATATGAAAAATAAATATTTCACAGATTATACACTAATTAAAACATACTTATGAATATATTCCAATTCTAGTAAGTCTGTGCTTAAAGGTGCTCCCAGGAAGTTTAATTATTTTTTTCTTTAAGATTATTTTTTTTGGGAATTTTCAAGCTTTATTTGACAGTACAGAGTTGAAATGGGGAGACAGAGAGAGAGAGAGAGAGAGAGAGAGAGAGAGAGAGAGAGAGAGAGAGAGAGAGAGAGAGAGAGAGAGAGAGAGAGAGAGAGAGAGAGAGAGCGAGCGAGAGAGGGGATGACCTGCAGTAAAGGTCCACGGGTCGGATTTGAACCCGCGACCACTGCAACGAAGGTCGAATCACAGCAGTGCTGATATAGAGCGACAACATTTCTCCCCCTCATGTGATATTGCTTGATTAAAATGTTATTGCAAATCAAATTACATTTTGTAAGCTAAAGGCTAGCCCAGACCAATTTTTTTTTTTTTAAAGTAACCTATCGATCAATACATAAAATCTTCCCGGAAGTAAGTTCTCATCCGGGCATTTCTCGCCTACACAAACTCGCATACACAACCACAACATACTCAAATTGACGTCAAAATGAGTATGAGTAGGACGTTAGTAGGGCTTTTAGTATGAGCAGGAAGTTAGTAGGGCTTTTAGTATTTCTAACCTTTATTTATACAGGTATATCCCATTGAGACCAAAGACTCTTTTACAAGGGAGACCTGTTTTCCTTTCCCACGTTACCATTCACACACACATTCACACACCGATAGCAGGCTAACTATCGACATTCACACGAGGCAAGGTGGGTGAAGTGTCTTGCCCAAGGACCCAACAACCATGACACAGGTGGCAGGGCGGGGATCGAACCTCCAACCCTTTGATCATCAGCCGACCCGCTCTACCAACTGAGCCACAGTCGCCCCAATGAGTAGGGATTTTCCAACATGGCCTAGACTCTCATCTCAGGCATATAAGGCATATAGAGTTAATGACAGATATAACTCACAGCTAGCATGTACTGAAGTGGTTTTGATTCAGAATCCTTCAGCGCTCTATCAGCACTTCTCTCTTAATGGCTTCAGTTTTTCACACGTTGCGAATAAAATATTTCCTGCCGCTACCGTTTTTATCAGGGCCATTAAACATTCTGTAATAGTGCACACACACACACACACACACACACGAGCATGAATACACACACACACACACGAGCATGGATACACACACACACACACACACACACACGAGCATGGATACACACACACACACACACACACAAGCATGAATACACACACACACACACACACACACACACACACACACACACTCACGCAAGCAAGCATACACACACACACACACACACAAGCATGAATACACACACACACACATACACACACACACACAGGAACGCAGGCACGCATAGAAGCACATACACACACACTCACGCAAGCAAGCATACACACACACACACACACACACACATAAACGCAAGCACGAACGCAAGCACAAATACAAGCACACACACACACACACACACACACACACACACACACACACACAGTCCCCCCAAGACACAGCTAGTGTGAACGCAGCGTGCTTTTATCTTAATTGAAAATCTGAAGGAAAGAAAGTATAAAATGCCCTTAATGCCAGAATTCAAAATAGCTTATGAAGTGTTTTGTGTAGAGAGGGGGAGTGTGTGTGTGTGTGTGTGTGTGTGTGTGTGTGTGTATGTGTGTGTGTGTGTGTGTGTGTGTGTTCGTGGGGAATCCCCGGGAGGCGAGAGGGAAAGTGGATCAGTGGCCATTTTACTTGAGGGCACTTCTTGGACGCAGATAAAAGAAAGAAAGAAACTGTGAGACTGTGAGGTATCAGCTGAACAACAGGGCCTAGTTTTTCACTTTTTTTTATAAGATAATTTATTTGGGCATTTTCAAGCTTTATTAGACAGTACAGAGTTGAAATGGGGAGACAGAGAGAGAGAGAGAAAGAGAGAGGGGGGGGGGGAGACCTGCAGTAAAGGTCCACAGGTCGGATTTGAACCCGCGACCACTGCAACGAAGGTACGCCAATATGGTACGCGCTCTATCCACTACGCCACCGCAGCGCCCATAGCACCCTTACTTGGTAGGCAGGCTTTATGCTGGACAGACAAAGTAATATGACAGTCTTCGAAATCAGCCCGGAAATAATCGAAATAAAATATGTTGTGGGGCGCTCCGGTGGCGTAGTGGATAGAGCGCGTACCATATCGTCTCCGGCTTTCGTTGTAGTGGTCGCGGGTTCAAATTCAACCCGCGGCCCTTTACTGCAGGTCATCCCCCCTCTCTCTCTCTCTCTCTCCCTCTCTCTCTCTCTGTCTCCCTATTTCAACTCTGTACTGTCTAATAAAGCTTGAAAATGCCCAAAGAATTATCTTAAAAAATAAGTAACTATAGTGTGTCTACCTGTTGAGCTGAAGGACCAGGTGATGTTCAGGTTGAAGTTGTTTGAGGCGTTGATTGACATGTCCAGGTTCTTGTTGGCCTGCACAAAAACATATTTAACTTAATTTAATTTTTTTTTAAATTTTATTTCAGACATATCAAAAACAATACAAAACTAAATGAAAAGCTTATTTAATCCTACCCCTTTTCCATAGTAAAAAAATAAAAATAAAAATATATAAAAAAATAAAAATAAAAATAAAAATAAAAATAAAAATATATAAAAAAATAAAAATAAAAATAAAAATAAAAATAAAAATAAAAATAAAAATAAAAATATAAAAATATTTATATAATAATTTGTTTAATACATGTATTTGAAAATACTATTTTAAAAAGGTACAGTGTGTAAAAAGCGGTGGTGTTGTTAATATGCCAGCTATAATTCCAGGGTGAGGGACCCATGACAAAGGCATTAAGAAAAACAATATAAAAATAGCATTCTTTACATGTAATTTATGATCATCAGAACAAAAATGAGCCTGTTGGGGGCGCCCTTAGCTCAGTTGGTAGGGCGTCCCCCCCCATGGGCCTCGGCCAGCAGCAGACCCGGGTTCGATTCCAGCCCGCAGTCGTTCTCTGCATGTCACTCCCCTCTCTGCCCCATTTCAACTCTGTCTCTACACTATCAATAAAGCATAAAAATGCCAAAAAAATATCTAAAAAAAAAAATTTGCCTGTTTCAGAAATATTTAAAAGGTCCTCGTAACACCTTTGCTCGTAACACCTAAGCACACTGCACCTTTAAGCCTTCAATTAAGGTTAATAAAGGCTCAGAAGTCAACCTATAAATCCCCCATGTGGCTTTAAATGTGTGTGTTACCTGCTCAGGCGTGGCCATGAAGTTGATGGCGGTGTAGTGGCGATCGTCTTCCTGAAGCAAACTGAAGGTGAACTGGTAATCGATCAACAGGTTGTCTGAGAAAACAACGACAAAACACAAGAACACACAGTGGTTAAAACAAACCAATCTGGAAATGATAATTGTTAAAAATCATTTAATCTAATTTAAAGCTGCAGTGTGTAGAATTTTGGGTTTTATTTCCTAGCAGATTTTGTAGAAAGTAATTATAATATCCATAAGTACATTTAATTTAGTGCATAATAGCTGAATTGTTTTAATGAATTATTTTTTCCCTTAGAAAGGGTCTCATATATGTCCATATTTTGGACCAGGGCCTAGTGCCGCCATCTTGAAAGTGTCATAGTTGGAATGTCATCAGGTGCATTGTTTAACATTTAGAATTGTTCTTGTCCTTGAAGGCCACTGTAGCTTCTGTTATTATTCTAAAGGGGTGGGGTTACCCAGGGAGCGCTGCATTCTAGAACTTTGTAGAACTTTCTTGATGATGTCATATTACACTGTCCCTTTAAGTGATGCATCTATAAACGCTTCAGTTAGCTAAAGGTGGAGTCAGTGATTCTGGAGAACGCTTGTTGTCAAAATCAGTAAATATCTCCTCATGATCTGCTACCTGTCTGTACTGCGTGTGTGCTGTTTGTTAATACACAGCCTAGGCTCTTTAAACAGGTATGTTGCTAGCTTAGTTTACAACCCCTTTGATTACATACCAGTGTATAGAGCCTAGGCTGTGCATGCATTAACACAATAACCCTTTTCCCCACACATAGTACATGAGGAGATATTCACTGACTTAAAAAGAAAAAGTGATTTTGACAAAAGCGTTCTCCAGAATCACTGACTCCACCTTTACATCTGGCTCATTCGGTTGAGAGTTCAATGCAGTTCTTTCTGGTATAACCTTTAATTTGTGGAGGAGTATTTGTCTCCTGGCTCTGAGCCCACTCACTCACACACACTCACTCACACACTCACTCACTCACTCACTCACTCACTCACTCACTCACACACGCACACACGCACACACACACACACACACAGACACACAGACACACAGACACACAGACACACACACACACACACACACCCTTTAACACTTTAACAATGGAACATTTCACATATAAAAACATCCGCTCCGAATCGTTTTATTGACGGTCCCGTCCGGCGCCGACAGATTTATGAAAGTAAAAAACTCTGGAGACGCTGAGTCGATATTCAATTAGATGAATACGGCTACAGTGGTCGAAGATCTCAATCAACAAATAAACAAGGGGTGTGTGTGTGTGTGTGTGTGTGTGTGTGTGTGTGTGTGTGTGTGTGTGTGTGTGTGTGTGTGTGTGTGTGTGTGTGTGTGAGTGTGTGTGTGTGTGTGTGTGTGTGTGAGAAAGTGTGTGTGTGTGAGTGAGTGAGTGAGAGAGAGCGAATGTGTGTGTGTGTGTGTGTGTGAGTGTGTGTGTGTTTGTGTGAGAGTGTGTGTGTTTGTATGAGAGTGTGAGGAGAGTGTGTGTGTAAGTGTGTGAGAGTGAGAAAGAGAGAGAGAGAGTGTGTGTGTGTGTGTGTGTTTGCGTGATCGACTGTGTGTGTGTGTGTGTGTGTGATTGCGTGATCGACTGTGTGTGTGTCTCCGTATGTGTGTGTATGAATTACGCAGTAGTCTGATAAATATGAACACAGCCTTTCACAATGTGTAGGCTGAGTTTAGCAGAAGCAAACAATAGGAATCGATAGGAATATGATGACAAAATAAATAATGTGTTTTACTGAGATTGAATCCTTTTTGAAAGCTGCTACAATATAGCCTGGTCCTACCAGACCATCGTACTTCATTTAGCCTGGTCCTACCAGACCATCGTACTTCATTTAGCCTGGTCCTACCAGACCATCGTACTTCATTTAGCCTGGTCCTACCAGACCATCGTACTTCATTTAGTCTGGTCCTCCCAGACCATCGTACTTCATTTAGCCTGGTCCTACCAGACCATCGTACTTCATTTAGCCTGGTCCTACCAGACCATCGTACTTCATTTAGCCTGGTCCTACCAGACCATCGTACTTCATTTAGCCTGGTCCTACCAGACCATCATACTTCATTTCATTTGTACAGAAGGTCTGGAATCGCTCAATTGACAAACGTTAACTCACTTGACGGCGGGTGTCTGTTGAAGTTTAAAACTATTGGATCTGCCCAGTGCCACTCTGGATCTGCCAACCAATCGTCATGCGCCGGCTTCTGACTACAACTGGTGCACGACTTCAACGTCATTGTTCTCAGCCACTCCCTCTGTTCGCTGATTGGACAGGTATAAATATTGACGGAGTAAACCCACTAATATACCGCGGACTCAGACTGACTACTGAAGGGAAATGAAAATTGAGCAGAAGTAGGTAGGCGGGCGGTGCCAGGCTATCACTATGCATTATCACTTTGTTGATATTGGTGGCAATAGATATGCAGTGTAACATAATCTAGCTGTCTTCAGGACTGTCTTAAAAATGATCTTAAGGGGCGCCCTTAGCTCAGTTGGTAGGGCGTCCCCCCCATGGGCCTCGGCCAGCAGCGGACCCGGGTTCGATTCCCGCCCGCGGTCGTTCTCTGCATGTCACTCCCCTCTCTGCCCCATTTCAACTCTGTCTCTACACTATCAATAAAGCATAGAAATGCCCAAAGAAATCTATAAAAAAAAAAATAAAAAAAATTCTCTTAATGTCCCTGTTAAATACCATCCAGTGCTTTTACAGGTAATACGTCGCTGTCAGCACAAACAAAATAGCTTTTTCAACTTTTAAAAAAAATGCTAAAAAAAGACTCTCTCTCTCTCTCTCTCTCTCACACACACACACACACACACACACACACACACACACACACACACACACACACACACACTTCCTCTCCCTGCTTTATGATCCCGGGGCGTCACCGAGACCAAAGCAGAATTATGTTTGACAAACACTGTTGTTTTGTTCAGGCGTCATGGCGACTTACAAGCTCACACACACACACACACACACACACACACACACACACACACACACACACACACACACACACACACACACACACACACACACACACACACACACACACACACACACACACACACACACACACACACACACACACACACACACACACACACACACACACACACACACACACACACACACACACACACACACACACACACACAGCAGATAGCATCAGATCAAAGACAATATCTCTGCACTCCCTCGCAGGCAGACATGCACTGCTGTTGTTTATCCCATAAGGGTCGTCTGAACCACTTCACAGTATTTTGGAGGCTTTTCATATACTTTTTAGGGTGAAGGGAGGTGTGTGTGTGTGTGTGTGTGTGTGTGTGTGTGTGTGTGTGTGTGTGTGTGTGTGTGTGTGTGTGTGTGTGTGTGTGTGTGTGTGTGTGGACACAGGATGTTTGTGTATTTACCTTAAAGTTTAAAGCTATAGCGCGTAACCTTTTTTATATAAATGAATGTCAGTTACATTCAAGCCATCACCAAAACGAGTTGACACAAAGTTGATTAAGCCTTTTATCAGCTCCACAAAACTCTCTCTGTATTTCTCAGTATGGCAGCGTTTACAAACTGGTGCCCTCCCGTCCCCCCCTGACACTGGTGCAGGGGCTCGGAAAAATCCCCAAGAAGAAGATCCCAAGAAATGTTTCAGTTGTTGATTCTACTGCTAAGAAAAAACCTGGACGTACAGCAGAAGGTATAAAATCCATGTGCCATCACTGAAGGCTTAAAGTGGCAACAAGGAACTTCCAATTTCCTTTCTGACTTTTCTGCCATAAATGGTTGGCGTGTATTCAGACCTTAGCAAAAGCATTCATATTTGTTTTTTTGCACTGATGGTCTCGTTTGCTTTTACATGTACTTTAGGATCATCAGAGGAAAAATAAGACCGTTTCAGAAATATTTAAAAGTTCCTTGTAGCACCTTTAACAAATGCAAGCCATCGCCAAATGAGTTGACACAAAGTTGATTAAGCCGAGGTTGTTTACTGTGAGGGTGGACAGGCAGACAGACAGACAGACAGACAGACAGTCAGACAGACAGACAGACAGACAGACAGACAGACAGACAGACAGACAGACAGACAGACAGACAGACAGACAGACAGACAGACAGACAGACAGACACACACACACACACACACCTTTGTACGGCTATACTTGTGAGGACATTCATTGACACAATGTATTCCCACAAAACTCTCTCTGTATTTCTCAGTATGGCAGCGTTTGCAAACTGGTTACAAATGCAAGTTGTGTGTGATTTTAAGGCCACAACAGAATGAGCTCGGTTTAAAAGTTCATCTCCGCTAATTACAAATCCCCCTCAGAGGAATCGGACGGCAGTTTCACGTCTTAGGCGGTCTCAAATTAACACGTGTGCATGTGCGAGTTCTCACCTTGAATGAAACGAGTCAACTAAAGGTATTAACAGTGTGTGTGTGTGTGTGTGTGTGTGTGTGTGTGTGTGTGTGTGTGTGTGTGTGTGTGTGTGAGGTATTAACAATCCCCACAGGAACCATGGATATAGAAAATAGTCTGTGTCAATTTCTCAGGTTCACAGATGGCTGGTCGTAATGAAAGCTGATTCAGACTATGAGTGTAACTAGATACTTAAAAAAAAAAAAACATTATCTTTGGATTAAGTGCGTGTGTGTGTGTGTGTGTGTGTGTGTGTGTGTGTGTGTGTGTGTGTGGGGGGGTGTGTGTGTCTGTGTGTGGGTGTGAACTGAAAAAGTGAACACACAAAAGACAAAATTAAATACACAACTAACATGGGGTAATCTACACACAGATAATAGTCGGGTATCTGGGTATTTTTCAGCATGCTGCATCTGACCACGTGTATTGGGACATCCTAAAACCTTTCTGCCTGAGCCCCAACCTCAGCGATTTTTACCAGCATCCAAT
>NC_137215.1:3237913-3242913 GCF_949987685.1 Ammodytes marinus | reverse complement strand
CCATTTCAACTCTGTTCTGTCTAATAAAGCTTGAAAATGCCAAAAAAATTATCTTTAAAAACAAAGTGTATACTGTCTCTCACACTCTCAGAGTAAATATTAAATCCACCAAGTTTAGAGTCTCAATGGATAATTCATGAATGTTATAACTTAATACGGTAAGCAGCACACTTAAACAGCATAGGAACAACTGGTGATTCCATAACTTTAGCTGAAATATATGTATACACACACACACACAAAGACACACACACACACACACACACACACACACACACACACACACACACAAAGACACACATAGAGACACACAGAGACACCATGTTCTAGCGATCCAAACCTGCACCACAATACGCCCTGAGCGCCCTGTGTGTGTAACTGTATCTCTTCTCACACACACACACACACACACACACACACACACACACACACACACACACACACACACACACACACACACACACACACACACACACACACACACACACACACACACACACACACACACACACACACACACACACACACAGGCCCAGTCAACACATTGTGCATTCAAAAAACAGGTTAAAGTTTTTCCTCTCAGAGATATTTTGAGTCATAGTGCTGGCGGCTCAGCCCGGGGACGCTGACAGCCTGTCCCACACTAAAACACAACTTGACAGCTACTGTTCCCATTGATGGTAAGTTCAGTTTGAATGTGTATAAGTCCCGAGAGGAGGAGCGCTCATGGCTTTAGTTACAGTCTGACTATCAGTTTTCTCTGCTTATGACATCTATTGCAGTATGTCCGTCCTGGGAGAGGGATCCCTTACTCTGTCGACTCTCCCTGAGATTTCTCAATTTTTTTTAAAATCCCGGTAAAGGGTTTTTACCGGGAGTTTTTTCTCAGCCGAGCTAAGGGTGTAAGGGCAGGGTGTCATATTGTGTCATATTGTATCATATTGTATGGAATGTAAAGCCCACTGAGACAAATGTATTTGTGATTTTGGGCTATACAAATAAAACTGATTTGATCAGTTTATCTATACGTTGAAATATCATATCTATCAGGATTTTGAAGAATGTACTCAGTGCCTACGTTTCAATCGCTATACCTCCCTGTCATTTTAATTAATAAATACATGTAGGCTATTCAAAATGCACTCCATCTTAAAATGAAGCGTAATGAAGCATATACCTTTAGTATGATAGAAAAATATTTAGGATGTCCCGATTATTTTTGTCGGATGCAACATGCAGACAAATACCCAGATGCCCTACTATAAAAGTATCAGACCTTCAGTTTGTTATCAGGTCAAAATATCACATCAATCTGGAGTTTGGAGGGATTTTGAAGAATTCTTACACAATTCAAACTTTTAAACAGTCCCTGGGTTAAAATCCTCATACTTCCCCTTGCTATTTAGTATGCTAGAAAAATATTTAGGATGTCCCAATACATGTGGTAAGATGCAGCATGCTGAAAAATACCTGTATCCCTACTACATCTGGTAGTAATTTTAAGTGTGGAAATCAGCAGCTTTTTATTTGGGGCAATTCTGACCCACAATCCACTGCAGCAGAAGTGACTTCACATCGACATAGTATTGAGGTCTGTATCAATTAAATACAAATAATAGCAATGCATACCAATATTTGATGATATTTAATCTGTAAAAACTTAGACCTTTTAGGGGCGCCCTTAGCTCAGTTGGTAGGGCGTCCCCCCCCATGGGCCTCGGCCAGCAGCAGACCCGGGTTCGATTCCAGCCCGCGGTCGTTCTCTGCATGTCACTCCCCTCTCTGCCCCATTTCAACTCTGTCCCTACACTGTCAATAAAGCATGAAAATGCCAAAAAAAAATCTTAAAAAAAAACTTTAAAAAAAACTTAGACCTTTTTTGTTTACTACTGGGTGTCAATGTGTGTATATTGTCTGTGCGGGTCCTGAAAATAATGGTTGGTGTGTGTGTGTGTGTGTGTGTGTGTGTGTGTGTGTGTGTATGTGTGTGTGTGTGTGTGTGTGTGTGTGTGTGTGTGTGTGTGTGTGTGTGTGTGTGTGTGTGTGTGTGTGTGTGTGTGTGTGTGTGTGTGTGTGTGTGTGTGTGTGTGTGCGTGTGTTGGTGGTTTTTGCGGGAATAATATATTGTGTTGTGCTTTGATTACAAACAACAGGGGAAAAACAGACACAAATAAACCGACTCCATATTTAGGGGAAAGCGTAATGTCTGGAGGAACACACACACACACACACACACACACACACACACACACACACACACACACACACACACACACACACACACACACACACACACACACACACACACACACACACACAGGAGGAAAGATGAAATAAATAAATGCAACAGAAAAAAACAGCTTTACCTAATGGCCCCATTATTTCTGAGTCTAAATGTTTATGACTTTGCACAGAACACACACACACACACACACAGAACACACACACACACACACACACACAGAACACACACACAATTTCTCGTTCTCTCTCTCTCTCTCACACACAAACACACACTTTCTTTCTCTCTCTCAAACACACACACGTACACACACACACACACACACACACACACACACACACACACACACACACACACACACACACACACACACACACACACACACACACACACACACACACACACACACACACACACACACACGTACACACACACACACACACACACACACACACACACACACACACACACACACACGTCTATGTTTACCTTGTGTAACCTGAGGGCGCTCACCCTGAGGTGAAATTACTCGTTCATAATCAAAACGACAAACAAATGGCTCTGTATTTGGCACGCCATTTTGGAATGACTCAAGGTAAGCAAACAGACAGAGAGACTATTTGAGAGAGAGAGAGAAAGAGAGAGAGAGAGAGAGAGAGGCAGGGCGAGGGAGGGAGAGAGAGAGAGAGCGATAGGGAGTGATAGAGAGAGGGGGATACAGAGAGGGAGAGAGAGGGAGGGAGAGAAGGAGAGGGAGGGAGAGAGAGGGAGTGAGAGAGGGAGGGAGAGGGAGGTAGCACATCAAGGTGTATGCGACTGCAGCACAGAATCTTCGGGGCACAAGTGATCACACACACACACACACACACACACACACACACACACACACACACACACACACACACACACACACACACACACACACACACACACACACACACACACACACACACACACACACACACACACACACACACACACACACACACACACACACACACACATTCTGCATTGTTGACAGTGAATCAAATTGTTTGAAAGAGTTACAAGTCAGATTCTATTAGCAACTGAAACTGTTTTTCATCAATAAGTTCACTACCCCCCGCCCCCCATTGAACATCAGCTGCACTTTAACATGATTTGTCTAGAGATGTATTTTATACTTCATGTATTTTAATCTTGATGTATTTCATGCCCCTGTAAAGCACTTTGAGTGGCCTTGTGTCTGAATTGTGCTATAGAAATAAGCTTCCCTTGCCTTATTATTATTATTATTATTATTATTATTATTATTATTATTATTATTATTATTATTATTATTATTATTATTATTATTATTATTATTATTTATTTTTTTAAAGATATTTTTGGGCATTTTTTATGCTTTATTGATAGATTGAAGAGACAGAGGTGAAATGGGGCAGAGAGGGGAGTGACATGCAGAGAACGACCGCGGACAGGAATCGAACCCGGGTCTGCTGGTGGGCCTGGCCCGGGGGATGGGGGGTGTGGGGGGGGGGGACGGCCTACCAACTGAGCTAAGGGCGCCCCCGCCTTGCCTTATTCTGTCTGTAACTGGCTCTGTCTTGGCCAGCTCTGTACTGACAAGGGAAACTAATACGGTTAAATAAAGGTTATGATAATAATAACAATATTGGTATTGTGTGAGTGTGTTCTAAGGGGTCTTAAAGGGCCACTCACACTGATTCAAGTTGACAACTAACATGTGGAGAATGTCTGGCAGTGTGTGTGTGTGTGTGTGTGTGTGTGTGTGTGTGTGTGTGTGTGTGTGTGTGTGTGTCTGTCTGTGTGTGTGTGTGTGTGTGTGTGTGTGTGCGCGTGTGTGTGTGTGTGTGTGTGTGTGTGTGTGTGTGTGTGTGTGGAGTTGAGGTCAGAGTGAGGTAATATGTGGTGAGAGTCAAAGTTTAAGTTGAAGGTTAGAACATTTGCATAAGTGGAAACAGGTATGAATCAAGATGTTTGTGTGTGTGTGTGTGTGTGTGTGTGTGTGTGTGTGTGTGTGTGTGTGTGTGTGTGTGTGTGTGTGTGTGTGTGTGTGTGTGTTTTTCTGAGCAGTTAGTATGACTTGAGTATTATTATATTATAGTACGTTCTCAAAAAAAATCAAGGACCAGTGGAAACCCTGCTAATACCATTACTTCAGTTTGTTTTATTTATATAGATAATAAAAAAAAACTGCTGGACATGGCAAACTACACACACACACACACACACACACACACACACACACACACACACACACACACACACACACACACACACACACACACACACACACACACACACACACACACACACACACACACACACACACACACACACACACACACACACACACACACACACACACACACACACACACACACACACACACACACACTGCACTCTTGTTTCTTGGCCTCACATACTAGATTTATTGATGCAGCAACTTTCCATCTCTCTCCGTGGTTCGTTTAAGATATTGTAGTGCTGCAGTGGTCTGGCACGGTCAAGGGAACACACACACACACTTTTTATACACACACACACACACACACTTTATACACACACACACACAATCTTACCAAAAAAGAATGTCAACAATATTTTCCTAAATACTAGGAGTTGATTGCTTGGCGGTGAAGTACTGGCTTTATATTTCAATTTAAAAAATAATAAAAGTAAAAATTTTAAAAATATTATTGACTGAGGAGTTTGTGTGTGAGTGAGTGTGTGAGTGAGTGAGTGAGTGAGTGAG
>NC_137215.1:3232913-3235413 GCF_949987685.1 Ammodytes marinus | reverse complement strand
GTTTATATAAGTCTATACTTCTTCCTGCTCCTTTTCGGGCATGTCACATCAATACAGATAATTTTTTTTCTCTTTTTTTTTTCTTTTTGTGAAGTCTTTTAAACATAAATTTTGTTTATTGTATTTGTATGCTTTTCATTTAGTTTTGTATTGTTTTTGATAAGTCTGAAATAAAATAAAAAATGAAATGAAATGAAATGAAATGAAATGGGGGGCGCGGGGTTATGGCAGGGGGGACGCGGATGAATATGTAAAATTTCTTTTAAAAATTAAGTTTTGTTTGTGTTTTTTATATTAAGATCACGGCATAGCTGGACAAGAGTTCTTCTGCTCCGTTCCTCTCCTCTCACTGCATTTAAATGAATTCCTTATATTACAGAGAAATATGTCTCGTTAAAGAAAAAGAGCACCAAGCCCAACCCAGAGGACCCTGCATAGATTTTATTTTAAATTAATATTTTTATGGAAAATCCATGTGTCTTTCTTCAATAGCTTCTAATTCATCCGACCCAGTGTCTCCAAATTATTTGTTCACACAAAATTCCTCATATTTAGCCTCTTACTTTTCCTCTCAAAGTGCACCAGATTCATGCATTTCACATAAAAAAGGTGAAAAAAAATCTCCCGGGGGGGGGGGGCAGACCCCCCCTAGGAGGGTCTGGTTCTCCACTGGCTACTATTCTCCTCCAGCAGGACATTGGAGGCACTAGCGAAAAAACACTGGGTGTGTGAATGACATTTAACTAGTCAATAATTTGGGCAAGTCTGTCTGCCTATCTTTCTCACTCCGATGCACACTCAGTCACTACTATCCATGTTTAAAGGAAGCAGGTTTAAAACACTGGATTAAGATGCTAAAATGTATTAAAAAATGTGTTCAGAAAACGCACAAAAACGTTTAGAATGTTTAAAAAATATGTTTAAATTTGTAAAATAATTAGAGGTGGGCATAGATTAATTTTTTTAATCTAGATTAATCTAGATTAATTTTGAAATTAATCTAGATTAATCTAGATTAAAATGGCTCATTTGAATTCATTCATAATATGCGTGTGCTCCTAAATAATGACTCAAAGTAAGTCTTTGAGAACGTGTTTCTCAAGCCAGGTGGCGCATCAGACCAGGGGCTCATCTCCTGTTTCCAACATGCATCACAAACTGCTTGAGGAAGCTGTTCTACTATGATAATTGGTGATGAAAATAAATAATGTTCAACAAGATGTACTTGTGTTTACAAACTGTTTATTCAGTTAAACATGAACTTTGAACTGTAGGCCATAAGAGGTAACGATGAATTGTTTAGGGCTGCAACTAACGATTATTTCAATAATCGATTAATCGGTTGATTATTTTTTCGATTAATCGATGAATCGGATAAAAAAAATAAACATTTGTAAATGCTGCATCTTTATTCAAAAACTGAACATTACTTCAAATTCACAGTGCACACTGAAGTGTCAAAACACCAGGTTATTGCTCCAACGTCCCGGAACTATTAAAAGTAATATTAAATGATAAAAAATTAATAATAAACTTAACTGGGATAACACAAAAAAAAACATACAATGTATGATATACATTTATACAGTATAAGGGATGTCCATGGTAAACCAGTCAACCGATAATATTTTTAACCGGTAAATACTAACGGTTAAAAAAATTAAATCATCTTAATTTCTCTCAGATGACAGGAGAGTTAATTTGTATTGATATTGATACCATTTTCAAGACTCCTTAACGATCCAAGTCTTTATTGATATCAAAATTGATAATTTTCTATTATTTTGTTGAAATAGAACTTGTATTATTGCTTTAATTGCTGATATGATCATAGCTCAAGATAGGACATTAAACAGGTCATAATTCCATTCCATCTTTACTATCTATTTTATCTTGCTGGGAAAACAAGTTTTGCCAAAATCTCAAATTTCTTTTTTTTTGTGTTGCATTTGAACACATCAATCATATTACTGAGCCGGCCTGAACACATCACAGTTGACATGTTTGCTACTTTTTTTTAAGCTAACTAGCTTTATATCCTTCCGATTTTAACATGGATTTAAAATCTGGATCACTATTTTTAACTGACGGGACTTTCTACACCGTTCGGTTGTATGATTACTGCCGCTGCATTGAATGACTGTTGATGCGCCGATGCCGATTCTCCGAGCACGTCTGCACACCGTCTGCAGCAGCAGCTGACAGAGTTTTTTTGGACTAGACGGATACTGAGTTGATGGAGTTTTTTTTAACCCAAAGAAAGCAAAGGTACAACACTTTTATATAGGCCTGCAGTCCAGTGTTAGATATGACCAAAATACAAGCTGTGGCCGCTCACACTATAGCTTTCCCGCACGTGAAGCGAGCCTTCACGTGCGGAAGGGGGTTCACCCCGACGGCGAACAGCATCTCCCCTGAGCCGAACAGGAGGTGGAATTAAGAGATTAACGGCGATATTTTTTTTATCGCCCGATAAGAGTCTGGCGTTAACGCAGCCGTT
>NC_137215.1:3212913-3220413 GCF_949987685.1 Ammodytes marinus | reverse complement strand
TTGGCTATAGTGCCAAGCTGGATTCGAATTGAGCATTCCGTGGCGGCCATTTTGTAAAATGGCCGCCACGGAATGCCAGAATGAGCTGCTTTCATCTAAAATCCTCAATATCTCTGGATCTATTTATCATAGAAACCTCATTTTTGTGTCGAATTGTATGTTTTCAATGTCATATATCAGTTAAATATTGTTTTTCTGTTCATGGCACTTTGGCGGCCATTTTGGAAAATGGCCACCAAAGTGCACCGCTTTCATCTTACAACCTCTATATCTCTGGATCCATTGATCATAGAAACCTATTTTTGGTGTCTATTGTAGGTTTCCAAGATCATAGGTTCAAATTAACACTGTTTGGAGACCCTTTGAATAATATTTACTTTACTGTGTCATGAAGGTGACAATGGCTTAAGGTGGCCAGAATATGCAAATTTCTGTTCATCACTCCAAGTATCAAAATTGATGGCAAAAATCAGTGATATATATTTCAGATTATAATGAAAAGACAAACAAAGGGTAAATTAATATATGTTTACTTCACAAGTTGATTAAAATGCGCTATTAGAGTGTAGTTGATTTAGTCAGCAAGATCCTCCACATTTGCAAAGAGCTGTGCAGGCAAGAAGAGCTTTTGCGCATTTGCAGTTTTTTTGACAGCCTTTGGTGCATCCACACCGCAAAAGTTCTTGGCAAACCTTGCTTGCTTCTGGAAGTGAGCTCCAGACAACTTCCCATGGCCCTCCATTGACATTGGTCCAGCCCCATCCTTCAGGTCTCACAAGATTCATTACAGGCTGCAGTGATTGGCTCCAGCAATGGCCCGCCTGATAAGCAGCTCTCCGCACATGTTGTACTAGGGCTCCTCTTGATGGCGGAATACTGTTGACATCTCTTCCTTTGCGGGCAAACAGATCTACCCGTGCATCATTGACACAAATCTTTGAGCTGGTTTTGTCGTACAATAGTACAACAAACCTTTCAAGTGTGTCCATGGCATCTTCAACCTCAGTGAGTTGCGGCTGATCCATTAATTTGGAAAATGCTGTGGTCACTTCAGGATAGAGTTGCCAGATTTCCCATGCAGTTCGTTTCCCTCTTCCTTGAAAAGCTGACACTGTGTCACACCCAGTCATGGCATGGAAAAATGGAAGTGCTAGGCTTTTTTCACGGCCTATGGCAGCATATATTTTATGCACTGCAATAAGTCGAAAATGTTTGCTAGTTCCATATGCTACCCACAGTGTGGACAGTAGTGAGGTCAGCTGGGCAAAGACATGAATTGCAAGTACTACTACATCGCTGTCTACTGTGCGTATAAGTATTGTATCGTACTGCTTTGCTGCATCTGCAACATGTACCATAATGCGACTGTCAGCCTCCTCATGGGAACAAGGACTTATGCCTTCAGTTGATGTTGGCTGTCGACAAACCACTTCTTCATTGAAAGTGCTGATTATTTGTTTTTCAGTGGGAATAGATATGACTACTCTGCTCAAGAAACCAAACAGTTCAGTTTTATTATCATCCACTCTGAGGAACTCTCCCCAGTTTTTTGGGACTGCACTTTGAGGTTCTACTCTTCGACGCACACCTTCCCCTCTGTGTTCTCTTGTTTGTTGTTTAAGCGAATCGGGTCTATATGTGTCCCATACAATATCCACCCT
Source organism: Ammodytes marinus (assembly GCF_949987685.1). Lineage (NCBI taxonomy): Eukaryota > Metazoa > Chordata > Actinopteri > Uranoscopiformes > Ammodytidae > Ammodytes > Ammodytes marinus. Next base: position 3,218,752 of record NC_137215.1, on the reverse strand, counting down.
CTTTGCTTTGGCCAACTGCATCTTTATGTAGGGAATGAATATGTTTTGGGCATAATCATGAAATGTCTTTGCAGAGCCAGGCTTCAGCATATGAACAACTGCTGGACCATCTAACACCACTGCATCAACCTTATGTTGCACGTCATCCTCTTCTTTTGTGGATTCCTCCAGGCAATGGACTATATCAGATTTAGTTCCTGCTCTTAGCTTCCCTCTATCAGAAAGTGATGGAGGACAGCCCTGATTTTCGTGGGCAAAAAATTCCTCCAGGTTACCGTCACGGACTTGGCAGGCTACATAAAGACGTGAAAAAAGATTACGATCATATTTCAATGATGATACTTGCTCCTGAACCTTTGTTCTTCTGTGTGATTTTGGTGAGGCAAAGATACGTAGTTTGTTTTTCCGAATCGTGTGGTCTAACGACTTTGTTCTGTCAACAAGTCGTTCTTTGACAAAGTTGTCAAACTGCTGACAACCAAGGCCCTCCACTTGAGCTAATGTTTGCAATGCAGTTTGGTTTGCCACATCCTTCGAGTCTAGAACCAGCAGATCCCCACTGGATTCTAGGAATGGGTTTCCATACTCTTCCAAGGTGTTTTTCATTGAGATGATGTCCCTCAAGAAAGCCCTCTGCTTTGAAGGCCTTTGTTCGTGGTGCCGTCCATCTGGGGTTTTCTGGGCTTGATCAACTGATTTTTCGAAATCATTTATGAGCCGAGCCATCTCTGGTCCACTGACCATCCATCTCTGTAGGGCAGAGGGACACTCAGTCAAGCCCACAGCTCCACCATCATCTTTTACCATGGCATTGTTTTGTTCATGGGCTTGGTCAATAGCCATTCTGGAGAAGGCATGAATAGTTTTTTTGACTGTGAAATGGCCCTTCAAAAACTCCTTGTACACTACAGGGTGCAACTTCGGTAATATTGTCATGTCACGTAGGTGGATTGGTATCCATCTGGCATAATTGAAATGGTCTAAAGCAAAGAACCATGGAACCAGCTTTGACAGTGAATCAACATAAAGATGGAAGTCTCCAGATCGGATTGACCTTATGAACACTAGTACAGTGAGCTGCAACTGAAGAACATTGAACCAGAAGTTGAACATGGGCTGACATTTCCGTTGGTTTTCATACCATTCTTCTTGACCCAGTAAGTTGGTGCCTGCACAACTCACATACTCTCTGTATGCTTCCTGTAGAGCGTTGTAAATAGCACAGGCAGTCACTTGGTGAGCTCGCCGTGTGCGTGTGATATGCGAGACTTTCAGGAAAGAGTCTGCTCTACCAGATGTAGCCACACCAGCCTGAACGAGCCAAGATGACCATCCGCTACCTTCAAGTAGATTGCCAATCGTCTTCAAGGCAGCCTGCTCAATATGGAGTCCGCCAAACATAATCACATATTTTGATTCTCCATATAATGTAGGCCACCTCCATTGGATGTTTTTTGCCAGTGCAAAGAGCGGTTGGTCCATTGCAACAACAGGAACCTGTCCCGGATTTGTCAGCTCGATTACTTTTCTGATAACGTCAAGTGAATGTCGCATCATAGGCACTGTTGCAGCATCTTCCTGGAACAATGGCAGAAGACAGGATGTTGTAGTTGGTGTTTCTTGGGAGTTCACCTGCCCGATGTTGGCATGGAAAGCTGACCATGAGATGTTGGCTGTTTCCTGGCCACCTTGTATAACTAGCTGAATATGCTGTAGCCACCTGAAATCAAAGAATCATTTGATGAGTAAAATGTAATTATTTTACTAGTAAAAAACAAAAAACAAAGCTGATGTTTACAGTATCAACAATTGAGTGAATATATATAATATATAGATTTGGTACTAAAACATATATTACCTGATTAAGGTAGTTAAATTCAAACCATACCTGTATTCAACTTGCAAAGCTGGAGACACAAGGAGGCCACTAGACATCACAAGTCCATCTGTTTGTGGGATGGGACTAGATAATTTGGCTTCTGGAACTGGCGGTACTTGTGTGTATGATGCAGGTAACTTTGGCAGTCTTTTTTTAGTCACACTGGTAGTTGGTTCAGTGTTCCTTTTAGGGTCTGGAAGCTGATCGATTATTGCAACCTCGGTTATTGTATCAACATTGTCTGGGTGCTGGAATATTGATATTCCTGTTCCATTGAAGGAGCTATTTGCTGTTGTAGAGCTGGTTTGGTGATTGATGTTGTCCACCGCGGCTGTGGTGAACACATGTTTTTTCAACTGAGGTGGACATAGTGTGTTGAGCTGGTCATAATAGTTGCATATTTGTGTGCCTGCATCAGTGGAAATTTCCAAAACCCGGTCATATGAAACAGAAAGTCCAAGTTCAAACATCTTTTCAACCAGTTCTCTTTTCCTTGTTTTGTTGTGAATCAGGACTCCAAGATAGACAGGTAGTGGAGGTTCCCGTGATTTGTTGTGTCGCATCACTTTTGGTTGTTTCTGACGTTGATTCACACTGTTGAACATCACCAGTTGGCAAATGCTCAGTAAGGCTTGCGTTTGGTTTTCATGTGTTTGGTTGATGATGTTGGCACCATGCATCATCATATCAACTAGAGTAGCCAAGGAACGAGGGACAGATTCCACTTGACAGTTTTTTGAAAATGATCCATTAAACTGTGTTTTCATCTTCATTACCTCTTTGTGAATAATCGTTGCTGCTCGAGCTAGAATAATTGCTTCATCCTCAGCATCATTTTCATATGCCTTCCGCAAGGCAATACCGATATCTTTGTTGGAAATGAGAAGTAAGTCACGTCCTTCTTTAAATCCTTCTAGTTCAGGAAAGTTTGCCAGGATCCGATCCTTAAAGCGTGATGAATGTACATATGGATATGTCACACCAAGTTGTGATAGTCTGTCACTATATAGTTTAATTAAGTCAGCAAGTTTGAATACAGGGGAAGTGTGTTGAATGTGGCTTTCATCTAATGTATCTTGTATGTATGTCACAAGCTCAGCAAAAGCACGAGCTTTGTAACACTTTGTCTCTGGATCTTCTTTTTTTGATTCAGACTTTTCCTTTCGACATGCATTATACAACGCAGCCAAACACTTTGCATGGTATTTTGATTCACTGGCCACAAGGTCGCCAGATGAAACTTTTGCGATTAGGCGTTCATCAAGGAGTTCTATAGCACACTGTCGCACTTTCAATCCCATTTCAAGGGTCATTGCTGCATGCAATGGTTCAGTAAGACTCTCAGGCTTCTCACAAAACAGACAAACAAAGGCATCAGTTTCACTCTTTAGCCGATGAGGTCGTGTGCCTCTGGCTTGTTGTTCATCTCCGCCACTAGTTGATGGTTCATCTGGATGTTTTCTTTTCAATGCACGCTGTAATCTACTCTTGCTGTACTGCAGACGGCATGTTGGGTGAAATTTAGCAGATTTTTGATGGAATGTGGTTTCAAGTCCATCGCCTTCATCGAGTTGAGAAATGTTGAGATTTCTAGACAAGCACCCATTGTCACTAAATAGATGCAGATCTTCCGCTAAGCCAATATAACCAGCACCAACACAACTTCTCTTGGAGCTTGCAGGCAAACATAGCCTTTCAGTGCTATCCTCCTGGCATATAAGACACTTTGACCAGTCTGTTCTTTTTACAGGTGGAGCTAGTTGTTCTGTCACATGTGTCACAAGTTTTACTGTTGATGCCATGTCAGCCTGAGAAGAAAAAAACACTGAATTAAATTACCTTACTTTTTTTTGAACATCATTCTGTAATACATAAACAGGTACACAGCTCTTAGACAGTAACTGTAGCCGTCAACTGTCTTTATACACGCACTACATTACAAATGTTTGCTTATACATTCTTATTCTAATATGGAAATAATCCTTACTAAGTCTGACAACATTCTCTTAAAATATATATCAGAATAATAAAATAAAGCCTTGTTGCAGTAATAACATATTTTTATTAAGCACCTGCTACTTTTAGTTAGCATTTACTGTTAGCATCTTATTTACATACATACATTTAACAGTTATACTCTTACAAAAAAATGTAGATCAAAATAAACAATCAGTGAGCTATATGTTAAAGACACAATTCATATTTTAAAACAGAAAATTATCTTTACCTTTTTTTTCTTGATCTTATGGTCACATAGTTAGGGTGGCCCCGAAGTGTCAAAATGTCCCGACTAACTGTTTCCATGGAAACCAGAGTATGGAATGCAGGTAGGAATCAGAATTCTAAAAGGCGCATTTTGATGATGAAATCATTTAAATGATCGGTAAATAAAACAAATTTTAATCAGCAGTTAATCAGATAAGGTTATTATGGAGTAAATATTTATTTGGAACAAAGTATTTTGAATAAAATTATGTATTGAAATAATTAATTCTTCGTATCTCAACATTAAGACTGAAGTTGTGGGACCTGTTTTGCACAATAAAATGGGTTTTATATTCATTTAATCACTTCATTTAGTTATAACTTTCATTGTTTAAGTCAATGTGGATGATTACACTTTATATGTTCATCAAAAATCACATTAGAAATGTAAATATCATGATCAACGTAAATTTCCATATTCTGGCTGCATAACATGGTCACCTTCATGAAATAAAGTATATAATATTCAGAGGGTCTCTAAACAGTACTTGTCTGATATTGGACCTTGAACACATACAATTAGACACCAAAATTAGGTTTCTACGATAAATAGATCCAGAGATATTGAGGATTTTAGATGAAAGCGGCTCATTTTGGCGGCCATTTTGGAAAATGGCCGCCACGGAATGCTCAATTCGAATCCAGCTTGGCACTATAGCTAAAATCATTAGTATTTCCATATTCTAGCTGCATGCAAAGTTTCATGCTTTTATCGCAAAATGCACGATTCTAGGTGAATGTGGTACTTATCCGCTGGGCTATAATAACTGTTGCTAACATCTGCTGCTGCTGCTTCTTTTTAAATGTATTTATAAATATAAATCTGTATTTTACTTTTTTACCATGTTGTATATTGATGCATTTTAGCTTGTGTTACTTGTGTTGTGTCATGTTGTATGTACTACAGCTGCTGGATTTTTGAATTTCCCTGAAGGAACACTCCCAAGGGATCAATAAAGTGTCTATCTATCTATCTATCTATCTATCTATCTATCTATCTATCTATCTATCTATCTATCTATCTATCTATCTATCTATCTATCTATCTATCTATCTATCTATCTATCTATCTATCTATCTATCTATCTATCTATCTATCTATGTATGACTTTAGTACGACAATATCCAAGTTATTTTTTTTTGTTTGTTACAGTAAACATAAGTTTTTTTTCTTGGAAATGTAGAACTTTTAAATTCATTCATAAATGTGTAGGGTTTTTTTTTTTTAATTCTAACTTTAATCTCAGAATATAGAATATTTTTTCCCATAAAATTGTATTTATTTTTTATTTTTCGTACATGCCCCTCAGCAAATTCATTTTCAATAATAAACCATCCACTCACCAGGACACTGTATGAAGGCCCAGTTGAATCCCCTGTCAGAGGAGCATAGCCCCTGATCCAGCACCATCTCTCTGTCCCTCAGTCTCTCTCTGGTTCCATCCCGGTTAGCGTTAGCTGTAGCTTTAGCGTCTTTCATGGGCCCGCGGTACGATCCCTCCACACACACACCGCGTCCCGTGTTAGAGGGGTCCCCGCACCAGCCACACTCGGCCCGCTCCAGACAGGCAGAGCACGAACGAAGGCCGGAACAGTTCAGGGCTGGAGAGAGACGGGGAGAGAGGGGAGAAGGTTCAAGATTCAAGGTCTTTATTAGTGTCCCAAGAGGGCAAATTGGTTCACAGTGAGGAGCTA
>NC_137215.1:3205413-3207913 GCF_949987685.1 Ammodytes marinus | reverse complement strand
TCTCGTTTAACAAGGCTCGTTGGCCTTAAAACCGGCCTTAAAATCGGCCTTCATAGGCTATAGCCTTCATAGACCGCGAGACTGCGTCCTACCAAGTGCGTGGTCTCTGAATCAAGACACAGCCGTAGTGGCAAGGATGAGATTATAATATACACACAGTAACTAGAGACACACACACACACACACACACACTCTAGACACACACACACACACACACACACACACACACACACACGCATAAATATATATAGCTTATTGAGAAACCCAGCTTTGATATCATATAATTTTTTTTAAATTTTAGAACAGGTTTCACACAGGCTTTAACTTTTTACACTTTTTAAACTAACGTGTAAAAGCAAAGAAAAAGGACTGTGGTTCGTTCTGGGGGCATTTCTGTCAAATCTAAAATTCTGTGTGTGTGTGTGTGTGTGTGTGTGAGCGTGTGTGTGTGTGTGTGTCTCATTTCACTTCTATGTGACATTGCGTGTGTCCCTGGATAGCACCAAACGTCAGGCTTCGTCTCGTGTCCTTCAGTATGTGACAGTTAGCATCAGTGAAGCTATGGGCGAAAACAGATCTGTGAGCGTCCATACATAATACATCAAGTGTATGAGCTGCCTTCTACACACACACACACACACACACAGTCTCTCTCTCTCTCTCACACACACACACACACACACACACACACACACACACAGTCTCTCTCTCTCTCACACACACACACAGTCTCTCTCTCACACACACACACACAGTCTCTCTCTCACACAAACACACACACGGTCTCGCTCTCACACACAATCATACAAGCACACACACGCCTTCTACTTTACTCTTTTCAAAGTATGTGAATCTACAAAACCAGTCAGACACTATGTTGGATATATAGACACTCAAACCCTCTCTCTCTCTCTCTCTCTCTCTCTCTCTCTCTCTCTCTCTCTCTCTCTCTCACTTTTAACCTTTTTTTAAACTTTTTAAATAAACAAAAACATACTTCTTCACTTACTTACTTTCCTTTCCCTATCCTATCATATGGCTACCACAGCCCAAACAGCACAGCCACCTTCAACAGACCCAGGCTCTGTACAAACAAGCTCCAGGTAGTGTCAATGCCGATTCTACCTATCCTATCCTACTACATGGCTATCACAGTCTAAAAACAGCAACGCCACCTTCAACAGACCCACGAACACACACACACACACACACACACACACACACACACACACACACACACACGTTTACTGTGTAGATTTCCTAAGCGAAAATTTACATTTGACTTTGTGTCTCCAAGTGAGGAAAGTCAAATATGTTCAGTGCGTGAGAGATTCATTTGAATTGTTTTTAACTTTTACCAAATCCCATCTTACACATTTTCTTCTATTTCTGCATTGTTTTATACACACACACACACGCACACACACACACACACACACACACACACACACACACACACACACACACACACACACACACACACGCACACACACACACACACACGCACACAATCACACACACATTTTCTTCCATTATATGGCATTATTTAATGCTGAGACTCAAGCATGACATTGCAATCGGCTGATGCTGTAATAGTTTTGCATATTTTCACAAATAAACCATCTTGAAAATGAATCTTGACTTTCCTGTCTAGACACTGAAACACACACACTGACTGACCAACCAAATCCGTGTACCTTCCATTCAATCCATATCCGTTTGGAAATCAAAACACGAAAAACGAAAAGTGACCTGTTTTTTTAATAATCATCCTCTCATCTACATCATATATTATAATAAAAATAACGTTTTTATCCATTTTTAATCACAATTCATGACCAGGATATCAAATATGAGAATAATGGCCTAAATGTGGATTAGCTCGTGGCATTGTGGCTGATTAATATAAATTATTATTTGGAACTTCAAAAATTAAAATGCAAATTTTTTACATTTTCTGTTTGTCTACTTTCCCATTTTCGTATGTAAAGGGCGACATGGAAAATAAAAAATAAGAAATGGCAATCAATTCATGTTTTACAGGCATATTTTGAATAAAACATGCCTGTTTTTTATTTTTTTTTAAATGAAACAAATAATTAAAAAATAAAATCAAACAGTTTTTTTCGTTTTTCGTGTTTTGATTTCCAAACGGATATGGATTGAACGGAAGGTACACGGATTCAACCAAAAGCATTTTATCAAACCCAATTATCTTTAATGGAACACACCTCTATTCACATTTGCATTTATTTTTTTGGGATTTAAAAAACTAACAATGAACAGTTGTCTCTGCATTAAATGTAATCGTTATGCGATTGGTGGCAGATCAAGTGAGTTAACGTTTGTCAATTGAGCGATTCCAGACCTGTACAAATGAAATTGACTGGTAGGACCAGGCTAATGTGTGTGTGTGTGTGCGTGTGTGTGCGCGCGTGTGTGTGTGTGTGTGTGTGTGTGTGTGTGTGTGTGTGTGTGTGTGTGTGTGTGTGTGTGAGTG
>NC_137215.1:3195413-3200413 GCF_949987685.1 Ammodytes marinus | reverse complement strand
CGCACAGAACCCCGAGTCGCTGGGTTCCCCTGGTAACCATCTCAGGCTGGTGTTAGTGAAGGGAGAGGCGTCTTCCCAGCACCAATACGACACGTTGATCTTCCTCAGACCGACCCACGGAGATAAAATCTGTTTGGGGGAAGAGAGAGAGATATGGGTTGTGTTGGAATAGCCCTACTAACGTCCTACTCGTACTAAAAGGAGATAACGTCTGTATGGGGGACGAGAGAGAGATATGGGTTGTGTTGGAAAAGCCTAACGTCCTACTCACACTAAAAGGAGATAAAAGGGAGAGACAGAGAGGAGATGTATGGGTTGTGTTGGAAAAGCCCTACTAACGTCCTACTCACACTAAAAGGAGATAACGTCTGTATGGGGGAGAGACAGAGAGGAGATGTATGGGTTGTGTTGGAAAAGCCCTACTAACGTCCTACTCACACTAAAGGTGCGAACACACTACATGCGTTACACGCGTACAGACGCGTATAAAAATCGGCAATTTTTCCATAGGGAACCATTGGTTTATGCGCGTACATGGCGCGTAGATGCCTACGCAGCTACGCACAGAGTTAAAAAATTTTAACTTTTTACGCTCCTACGCGTGACGATTAGCCGCGTTGGCCAATCAGCAAAGGGCTTGACCCGCGACGTCACATACATTGGCAGGGTCGGAGAACAGTGCACTGTACACAGAGGCTGATGAGAGACACCGAGGAGGAAATGTATTGCGGGCGGCCGGTGCTCAATGAAGCAGCTCGGGGTTAGAAGACGTGGGGAAAGTAAACCAGGAGAATGGACTTCCTGGTTAATTCAGTGAATATGTGCTGCTGTGCTTTAGCCGATAAACCAAGTTAGCGCCGTATAGCATTAGTTAACTCACCCTGTTGTGTGCAGGCGGCTAGCGCCTCATATTATGAACCCAAACATGACGGCTATGTCCGGGGGACTTTCACAACAAGTAGAGCGAAGCACCGGTGTTGATCTACGCCAGCCACGGTCCCCTGTCACGGTCCCCTGTCACAGCCAGGTAGGGTAATGTTGGCTACTTGCCTTTATGTTGTGCCGCCGTGCACCGAGGCTGCTGTAACTGTGTTTGTTATGTAGCTGCCGTGAATATGCAATGCTGTTTTAATGCTAGGCTATTTGTGCTGTTCAGTTTGTCTTTTGGCACAGTTGTTGGCCGTGTTGTTGTTGTTTTTGTGCAGACATGCACGCTGTTGTGTCGGGTCTGATCGCAGCCATGCGATCAGACCCGATTGATTAGGGGAAATACAATATCGGGAGGGAGACTAGGCGTCTCCCTCCCGATATTGTTAAATATTTGATATAATTAAAATAAATAAATAAATCGGTTCGATAAACATATCGTTACATCCCTAGTAATCTGCCTTTTGCCAAGAGTAAAATACAACATTCTGGGGGAGCTCTGAATAACAAAACTGAATGTTCTCCATATGAAAAAAGATCTTAAATCAAACCAACTGCAAATGACTTTAATTGTTTCAAAAGCAAAAGCTCTTCAGTTTCACGGCGTCAACTCACTTAGCGAAGATCTTCAGAATGAGGCTGTAATTATAGAAGCTGATTGAAGTGTAGTGCACTGAACATTTTAATTATTTGACGCCGAACATTTGTAATTTCACACACAGACAGTTACACACACACACACACACACAGTAAAACACACACACACACAGTAATACACTCTTTCACACAGGAACACACACACACACACACACACAGTAAAACACACACACACACACAGTAATACACTCTTTCACACAGTAACACACACACACACACACACACACACACACACACACACACACAGTAAAACACACACACACACAGTAATACACTCTTTCACAGAGTAACACACACACACAGTAATACACTCTTTCACACAGGAACACACACATACACACACACACAGTAATACACTCTTTCACACAGGAACACACACACACACACACACACAGTAATACACTCTTTCACACAGGAACACACACATACACACACACACAGATTAATTCATAAAACCATTCAAAAGGCTTTTTAACTTGACACGTTATGATCAAAAGCAAAGAGCTTGTCAAACAAGTAAAACAAACCGACAGTACATATAGGCTACAGTGATTATGTTTGTGTGAATGTCTTTAAGAGTGTTCAAATATTTTGCTCACATGTCTCCTTGACACTGCACATTAATCAAGAAGTCTCTGTGTGCGTGTGCGTGTGTGTGTGTGTGTGTGTGTGTGTGTGTGTGTGTGTGTGTGTGTGTGTGTGTGTGTGTGTGTGTGTGTGTGTGCGCGCAAGTTTTGTAAGTCGGTTTGGATAAAGTAGGAAGTGAAGGAGATTTTGCGAAGAGCATTTACTAACAGAAAGAAGTTAGAACAGGTTAACGTGAACAAATTGAGTGACAAGTGACCACAGAAAAAGTAAGTGATGGGTGAATTTGGAGGCGGGCTTTCGCCGTGCCCACCCAATCAGAAACTACAGTCCTCCTGGTATAGTAAATACACATATTCTAATTGGCTGAAAAAATACTTCACTTTTGATTGGGTGGGTAAGGCGCACATTTGGGTGGTCTAAGCCGCCACAGCCCTAGAACCGAAAAGTCCTGAAAAATATGGCCGCGGTTCAGATTTCTTTAATCAAGTAATGTATTAAAGGAATACTTCACCCATACGGAACCGGCATTCTATCATTATAAAAATCGCTATTATAATATAATGAATGAGGTTTTTCTTCCCTCAGTCTTTCCTCAGTCTTCCCTTGGCCCAGCTGTCCTGTTAATCCTAACCCTACATTTGTACTAGTGTGATGTCACACGTGGGAAAATGTAGGGTTAGACAGTGAGACCATAAAACACTCTTCCTGCCTTTTCTCAGGCTAGGATGAACCGATTTATAAAATGTTTGCACATTTATACTACACAGGATCTCAGAGTTCGATACACCTTCATATTCTCACCGGTGAAGTAGGTCTTAAACTATTCCACCACCCACCTTGTCTTGCAGCTGGTATTTCTGCAGCTCTTCTAACACAACGTTGATCTATGTGTCAGTAACACTTTATAACCGTGGCTCAGGTGGTTAAGCGGGTTGGCCAATGATCCAAGGGTTGGCGGTTCGATCCCCGCTCTGCTATCAGTGTCATGGTTGTTGTGTCCTTGGGCAAGACACTTCACCCACCTTGCCTCGTGTGAATGTGTATGACTGCTGTATGTTTGAGGTGGTGGTCGGAGGGGCCGTAGGCGCTGAATGGCAGCCACACTTCCGTCAGTCTGCCCCAGGGCAGCTGTGGCTACTATGGTAGTTTACCACCACCAGTATGACTGTGTGTGAATGAATGGAACCTGGAACCCTGTAAAGCGTCTTTGAGTGCCTTGAAAAGCGCTATATAAATCCAATCCATTATTATTATTATAAGGCAGAAACTATAGTGGAATATAATGATTTATTTTTACTAACATTATGAGCCTGTAGGAGTCAACTTTCTTATGTCCTGGGCACCTTCGTGATTTTTGTCTTGTGTTTATTGTTGTGTGTTTTTGCACTGTGTATGCTAAGTGAAACTTGATTCACAATTTTTGATTCCAGTAATGTATTAACTCTTACACAAAATAAAGCTTGAAAATGCCAAAAAATAATCTTAAAAATAGACAGACAGACAGACAGACAGACAGACAGACAGACAGACAGATAGACAGATAGACAGATAGACAGATAGACAGATAGACAGATAGACAGATAGACAGATAGACAGATAGGTAGATAGATAAATACAAAATAAAAATGGCCATCCCTACTAGCACCCACCTTGTCTTGCAGCTGGTATTTCTGCAGCTCTTCCAGCACAAAGTTGATCTGTGTGTCGGTGACCAGCGAGGCGATGTTCCCTCCCAGGTTCTTACAGTAGTGCTGAGCGTTATCATAACTCTCTCTGGACGAGTTGATACGAAGACAGGCCTCTGCTACATGGTGCCAGCCCTCCCCACACAGCTGGCCTAGAGAGAGAGAGGGGGGATAGAGAGAGACAGGCAGGGGGATAGAGAGAGAGAGACAGAGAGAGACAGGCAGGGGGATAGAGAGAGAGAGAGAGAGACAAAGAGAGAGAGAGAGGCAGACAGACAGACAGGCGGATAGATAGAGAGATAGACAGACAAAGAGAGAGAGATAAACAGACAGACAGACACAGAGAGACAGGCACACACAGAGAGAGAGAGAGAGAGAGAGAGAGAGAGAGAGAGAGAGAGAGAGCGAGAGAGAGAGAGAGAGAGAGAGAGAGAGAGAGAGAGAGATTGTCAGGCAGGCAATTCTGTAAATGATGTACATTCTGTACATAGCACATAGTGTACATTGTATTTTTCTTTTTTATAAAATGAAGAAAAGTATGTTTCCAAAATGTGTTGTTAAAACTTTGGACACAATTTTTCTTAAATCTTCATCTCTACATTACTTATTGAAAATGCTCTTAATGACAGACATTCTTATTGTGAATTTGGTAGAAATGTTGTCAGTAGTTTATATTATAAAATCAAAATGTTCATTCTACTCAAACATATGCATCTTAAGAGTCAAACAAGAGACACTGAACATTTGGAGTGGTGTCTATATTTTTTCCAGAGCTGTATATACTGTATATTTATATATATATATATATATATATAAATATATATATATATATTACCCTATTCACCTAAAGTGTCTCTGTCCGCCTTGAATGTATCCTAGACTGATGTAAGAAGCTGATGTAATTGTTAGTTTTTGCTTTTATCTTAGATCAGAGCTCCTCATTCTTATTTTGCACAGACCATCATTGAGTCATTATTGAAATATGTTCCACATGGAAAAAGAAAATTCAAAAGGATCTAAAATAACTAAATAATCTAATGTATTTCTATTCCTGTTTGGTAAATACAGTGGGTTAGAGTCCCATGGAAAATAGGTTGACGTCATATTTTAATTTAAATTAGCTTTTCTTATGTCTATTCTATA
>NC_137215.1:3182913-3185413 GCF_949987685.1 Ammodytes marinus | reverse complement strand
AATAGGCCTCTGGGGAAAAGCACTTATCTTTGATTGTGCCGAAAATAATATGTTGGAATGACAGTGAAAATATTTAGCGCTGAGGGAATGGAGTAGGGTTAATATTGGTAGAGAGGGACACTTAGCGATCCTGTTTCAAGTGCACTCGTATGAAGTCTACTTAGATTTCTACCGGTTATTGAGGTTAGATGTCTAGATAAATGAGACCTTTTGTATGTTTCAGAAGCATGCCTACTTTGTTTACATTCCTTTTATCCACATACCAGTTAACAGAGCCTTAGCATTAGAATCAACAACTGAACAATTTCTAGAGATTTTTCTGAGATGGCTAAATAAATGAGACATTTTGCATATGTCTGTCTTTAAAGGTGCAGTGTGTAATATGACATCATCAAGAAAGTTCTACAAAGTTCTAGAATGCAACGCTCCCTGGGTAACCCCACCCCTTTTGAATAATAACAGAAGCTACAGTGGCCTTCAAGGACAAGAACAATTCTAAATTCTAAACAATGCACCTGATGACATTCCAACTATGACACTTTCAAGATGGTGGCACTAGACCTTGGTCCAAAATATGCAGAAATATGGACATATACGAGACCCTTTCTAAGGGGAAAAAAAATCATTCAAAACATTTTTTTCAGCTATTATGCACTAAATTAAATGTACTTATGGATATTATAATTACTTTCTACAACATCTGCTAGGAAATAAAACCCAAAATTCTACACACTGCAGGTTTAAATCTATAAGATTTTACATTTTTTACATTAGTTTATCTGCTTGTCTAAAGGAAGAAATAAAGTGTCCAACTCTACCACTATTCCATTACAGGTATACAAGGTAATTGTAGAGAATGTTTGTTGACAAATCACTTTTTTGTGTGTTCAATCTAATAGGCACGGAATAGGCATTTTGCGTTTAACACACCAGATTGAATGTACAGGGCAAAACGTAATAATACATTGAGGTTGCGTTCCGAATCGCATACTTTCTACTATATAGTATGGTAGAAAAAAGATTTAGGATGTCCCGATTCTTGTGGCCAGATTTAGGATGGTTAGAAGTACCCAGATGTCCTACTTCATGCGGCCAAGATTGTTAGTGTTGAAAAGTGCATCCTATTTGGGCGATTCTGACCCACAATCCAGTGCACACGTGAAGTGACGTAACATCGACGAAGCCTCCATATGAAAACAAACGGGGATGCGACGGATATAAAAGCAAGAGGCAAGATCAAGGCGCAATGTTATGATGAAATAAGAGAGAAAAGTATGTCCCAATAGTATGCCTACTGCATCCTAACTAGATTCTTTTTATCGTCGGATGTAGTACGTAGAATAGAAAAAAGAAAGAGTATGCGATTCGGAATGCAACCAATATTTTAGATAACGTACCAGGTCTTATGGGGCAAAAGGCAGCGGTTGAGGTGTTCTGAGTTGGACTGGGTTGCCATGGGACACATCTGTTCCTGAGCCAGACACAGCGCAGGCCGGGCCCAGCGGCAAGGCACCACGCAGAGTTATAGAAGGCCCAGCAGGAGGGGGGCGTGTAGGCCAGGACGTCCGAGAGAAGCACCCCCGAAAAACCTCCAAAGATGTACATGGAGCTGGAACAATAGATAGGAATGTTATGGTTAGATTTACAGTGTGTGTGTGTGGGGGGGGGGGGGGGGGCGGGGAGAGTGTGTGTGTGTGTGTGTGTGTGTGTGTGTGTGTGTGTGTGTGTGTGTGTGTGTGCGAACAAGAGTATGCCCGAAAAAAATCCAAAGATGTACATAGATCTAAGAGAGAGAGAGAGAGGGTTAGGGTGAGACACTGTAGGTGATTAGAGTAACATTTTTAACCGATATCGTCTGTGAAACTTTGCCAGTTGATTACTGCCGTTAAACTTTTTTTTTGGTACAAATCCTTCTGTAATAACCTTCAGAATATTGCTACGAACGATTACAAAAAGTTTAGTTGATGTAAGTGCTTTAGAAGTTGAGATTTTTGGTTCAGAGTATTGAGAAAAAAAAAATAATGTTGAGATAATGGCCGTTAAAGATGGTTGTATAGGAGAATGGGGGCGTGTAGGACAGCGAGTCAAGACAGAATGACCCCCAAAAGACCTCCAAATATGAACATAGAGCTGCAAGAATAGATAGGATTATTATGGTGAGATTTACTTCACATTCATGCAAATAAACCCATCCATCTATTCACAGATGCGTTATTGTTTTGTTATAGTCTTCATGCTGTGTGTGTGTGTGTGTGTGTGTGTGTGTGTGTGTGTGTGTGTGTGTGTGTGTCCTCTAAGTTTTAGAACAATGAGAATCTTGGTTGACTTCTAGTTTTGTTTTGTAGAATGTTTTTTGGATTGATGTCGGTCTGTATCCCAATGTTATATTTAGCTTCAGTTTGCTGGCTGCTGTGAAGATTTCTGTTTGGAAACTGTGGCTGTCACACACACACACACACACAAACCTAGACACACACACACACACACACACACACACACA
>NC_137215.1:3175413-3177913 GCF_949987685.1 Ammodytes marinus | reverse complement strand
ACACCAGTTTATAAACGCTGCCATACTGAGAAATACAGAGAGTTTTGTGTGGAGATGATAATAGGCTTTATCAACTTTGTGTCAACTCGTTTGGCGATGGCTTGAATAAAACCGACATTTTTTTATACGAAAAAGTTACACACTATAGCTTTAAGTTGATATACATAAGGTTGTGAGGCAGGTAAAGTGGTGAGCCCCCTTTTTGCTAAACAGCTGTTGTTCTCATTGGAGATGTGAGTGTGCGAAACCCCGGTGGAAGTTATTTCTAGAATTTTGCACCAACACTGATGTATTGTCAGCTGTATTTTAATAATATAACCTGTGACACCCTGCACCACATTGGCCCCTTACGTGTCTACAGGTGCAAACAGCTGTGGGACAATTAAAGGTGCAGTGTGTAATATGACATCATCAAGAAAGTTCTACAAAGTTCTAGAATGCAACACTCCCTGTGTAACCCCAACCCTTTTGAATAATAACAGAAGCTACAGTGGCCTTCAAGGACAAGAACAATTCTAAATTTTAAACAATGCACCTGATGACATTCCAACTATGACACTTTCAAGATGGCGGCACTAGGCCTTGGTCCAAAATATGCAGAAATATGGACATATATGAGACCCTTTCTAAGGGAAAAAATAATAATAAAAAAAAAAATTTCAGCTATTATGCACTAAATTAAATGTACTTATGGATATTATAATTACTTTCTACAAAATCTGCTAGGAAATAAAACTCAAAATTTTACACACTGCAGCTTTAAGCTTATTTTTCTGTCTTTAAAATGCATTTTACAGAAGCACAGAACAGACAAACTTAACGGCCTTACATGTTTTTATATACAGTGGGCGTCCTGGGGAAATGCACCTGTTGGAAGACCAAGAAGAAGAAGAAGAAGTACTATAGAATAAATAACTAAATACATCTTCCCCTCATCACTTGATATTGTGGAAAGACTTGAGCTTCTTGTCCTTGAAGGCCACCGTAGCTTCTGTAAATTCTCCCACTAACGGAGAGGTTAGCAAGGGAGCACTGCAATCTAGAATCTCACTACTAGATGATGCTAAGTACTCTGATAATATTACACACTGCATCTTAAAAATATAAAAACAGACTTGTAGATATTGGACTTGAAAGGTTGACTCATATTGCAAACGGCAAGCGGAAGGAATTTGTTGAGTTTTCTTTCTTTCTTTAACCTTTATTTCTACAGGTAAATCCCATTGAGACCGGAGACTCTTTTTCAAGGGAGACCTGTTTTCCTTTCCCACATTACCATTCACACACACACATTCATACACCGATAGCAGCAGGCTAACTATCGACATTCACACGAGGCAAGGTGGGTGAAGTGTCTTGCACAAGGACACAACAACTATGACACAAATGGCAGGGCGGGGATCGAACCTCCAACCCTTTGATCATCGGCCGACCCGCTCTACCACCTGAGCCACAGTCGCCCCCCCTTTGGGAGCCATACGTGAACATGAGATAAGATAAACATTTTCAGTTTCTTTGTCTTGAGTTATATTGTGTCCTTGTTGTAATGGTGTAGGCGTTTGTTATAAAAATGTCAATACATTCTGTATATTGTGAAAAATAAATAAAAATCTTGTAGATGTTGTAGTTTTGTTTCGTTTGAACAAAAAGCCCTGGTGCAATTCTCTTAAGATACAACAATATCCGTCCCCCCAACTTTCAAACATCTACTTCAATATAAAATAATAATAAAAAAGATTAAATCTTCAGACTAACCGTACAAGGACACCACGCATACACACTCATGGACACACACACACACTCATGGACACACACACACACACACACACACACACACACACACACACACACACACACACACACACACACACACACACACACACACACACACACACACACACACACACACACACACACACACACACACCCAAACACACACACACACACACACACACACACACACACACACACACACACCACAGATTTTAATTTCCTCTCCGGATATGAGAAAGTCTGTGTTAATAATGCATGGTGGGGCTGAGCCGGGATGATTGACAGTTTGATCTGATCGGCTCTAACGGACAAACTCATGAAGAACGCTGGATTTTGAACGGCAGCCATTGTTTGTTCCAACAATATATCACGACTTATAACATCTCCCAAACAAACTCCTTGTCTGCCTTTGGTTGTGTGTGTGTGTGTGTGTGTGTGTGTGTGTGTGTGTGTGTGTGTGTGTGTGTGTGTGTGTGTGTGTGTGTGTGTGTGTGTGTGTGTGTGTGTGTGTGTATACTTGTACATCAGCTTTTTGAGGACCAATTTTAGCTTTTAACCATCGTAGAGAGGACATTTTGTCTGGTTCTCACTTTGGGACAGGCCTTTAAAGGGCTGTTTGAGGGTTAACACTAGGTTTTAAGGTCCAGGTATGAATTAGGTTCATGTTAGGGTTAGTGTAAGGGTTGGGGTTAGGCATTTAGTTTGGATGGTTAGGGTTAGGGTAAGG
>NC_137215.1:3157913-3165413 GCF_949987685.1 Ammodytes marinus | reverse complement strand
CTTTTTAATCGAAAAATAAAAATAACATTATCTAAGTAAGTGTATAAACTGCGTACAATGGCTAGTTTTCGCTTCAACATTTTCGGGGGACAAATTATAGGTGTGGGGTATGGGGGTGCTCCCCCCGAAAATTTTGAATGTCAAACACTGAATTTCCTGCATTCTGGTGGATTTTTATCCGATTCGGCATCAATTTATGGTGGAAATGTCTTAATTTCTGTAAAGGAAAAGACAACATTCAGGTTCCTGGTGAAACAATTCTAAAGGACTATAATGCAGTAAGGCTCTCAGGCATTCTGGATTGAGCCACAATATTTATTCTCCTGGATTTTTCAAAACGTTCTGCACATTCAAAAACATATCACATGTTTTGTTTTTTTAGGAATCATGATGCAGCACCAGTGTTAGCTATGACACTTTACATTGGTAATGAAATGCCAAGCCACCATTGGAAACGAAAGGGGAGGGCTATCAGCAGCTAGCTAACGTTAGCTAGTTGGCTATATTGTAACTTAAAGCAAAAGTTAGAAACCAGATAATTTTGGCATTATTCCTTAGACACTTGACACAATCAATCATCAATATTAGCATGCTATTTAGCCACATATGTTGGCCTATTTACAGCCCTCAGAAAACTGACAGCTCTTCTTAGATGCAAGTTCATCAATTCATGGCTTAAAATCCTGAGCTGTGGAACTTTCAGCAGACATTCCTAGCTGTAAGCCACGTAAGTTTCCTAACAGTTGGGAGCGTATGCAACGCGCGGATATGGCACAGGCTCCATGAAGAATTAAAAAAAAAAAAAAAAAAAACTGATTGACGAATTGATTCGCGGGCCAGATCAAAACGTGTCGCGGGCCATGAGTTTGACACATGTATTTTACACCTAGAATCTACTCTCCTGGGACAAGGGAGAAATAAGTGGATAGAGCGCGTACCATATCGGCTCCGGCCTTCGTTGCAGTGGTCGCGGGTTCAAATCCGACCCGTGGACCTTTACTGCAGGTCATCCCCCCTCTCTCTCTCTCTCTCTCTCTCTGTCTCCCCATTTCAACTCTGTACTGTCTAATAAAGCTTGAAAATGCCAAATAATAATGCCTTTTTTTTATTTTTTTTATTTAAAAAGGTAAGAAGGATGGACAAGCATTGAAGGAATAGTTTATTTTTGAAGTGAGGTAGTATGAGGTTACTTATGCATATTAGTGTGTTATCTTATGGAGAAGGTTATCACAAAGTCAGCTATAATGCGTAACATTACATGAGCTCCTGCACCAGTGTCAGGGGGGCGAGAACCAGTTTGTAAACGCTGCCATACTGAGAAATACAGAGAGAGTTTTGTGTCTCATTTTTCCTCTGATGATCATAAATGACATGTAACAGCAAACAAGACCATCAGTGCAAAGAATGCTATTTCTATATACTTTTTCTTAATGCCTTTGTCATGGGTATACGCTCACCCAGGAACTACAGCTGGCATAGTAAAAACACTACCGCTTTTGTCCAAAGGGGGGCGCTAGAATTAACACAATCTGAAAGTTCCTCGGAGCACCTTTAAAGATAATTCACCATTGAACAAGATTCCTCCGCTCCCGTTCACATTGTCAGTATTTATTTCTGGAGAGTGACCATTTCATTTTATAATATCCCGGCTTATAGTAGGGGAGAACGGGGTAAGTAGGCACACTTTTTACTCTAGTGAGAATTGCTCATCACCACAACATCTGTCAATAGCCATTCCTACATTAAATTGAAGCTTAAGGTGTTGGCTAGAAATGTGTGTCTCTCTTTTTTTCCAACTTATTGTAATGAAGAAGTAATTTACCATCAAAGACACTCTGACACATTGTGACAACCAACCCCATCAAGGGGTCGGTTGTCACACACTATGGGGTTGTTTGTCACAATGTTATCTTAATGGGAAAAATCTTAAAAAGAAGGCAAGGAGGCAGAACCAAATTTGAATGTTTAATTGCATTGTCAAGTTGACAAATAGGCCTACATAACGTTCTGTAGCCTTGGCAGCTGGTCTAGTTTGGGATGCACTGGGTTGTTTTGATTTTGTTGCCCTTTTTTCTTTTGCTTGCTAGCTGCCTTTTCCTGCTCTATTCTTTCCTTCTCTGGGGTGTCAGTGAGGATACAGCTTGACAATTTCTTTCGTTATTGGGTTCCTTTTCTGGCTGCAGCCTTGAGATAACATGTGACAACCAACCCCCCAAAAAATTTGACGACCAACCCCAACTTGAATTTCTTGCTAGCATCAAGGCCAACAACCATCTGACAACTAATTAGCTTGCTAACCACAATCTAAACTATAGTTTACCCTTCACACTTTCTGAGGGTAACAAGTGTTTTGTTATAAACCCATTGTGTAAAAGCCTAGAAGAAAAATACTGAGAAGCAAAATATTTTGAATTTGACATGAAAAACACAAAACATCCTCTCACCTGAAATGCAGCTGTCTTCCTCCAAGGAAGTCTATGTATGTGACCTCTGATCCCAATTCTGGACCTTTTTTATATCAACATTTCAGAGCTAGCGCGCTCTGGTGGCGAGATATAACGAATGTGACATCCAACCCATGTGACAAATTACCCCGTTCTCCCCTATACCTCATACAACCCCAGTTCAATAAAACTGAACCATCCCTGTGCCTGTGTGTGTGTGTGTGTGTGTGTGTGTGTGTGTGTGTGTGTGTGTGTGTGTGTGTGTGTGTGTGTGTGTGTGTGTGTGTGTGTGTGTGTGTGTGTGTGTGTGTGTATGTGTGTAAGAACAGAGAGATGGAGGGATGAGAAAGAAAGAGAAGAAGAGAATGACAGGGAGATTTGAGAGCGAGGGAATACAGTGGATTCATTAATCATTGTCTTTTCCCAGACGCTCTGGCCTGGGTGCCACCTCTTCTTAATGACCACTCTGTGTGTGTGTGTGTGTGTGTGTGTGTGTGTGTGTGTGTGTGTGTGTGTGTGTGTGTGTGTGTGTGTGTGTGTGTGTGTGTGTGTCTGCCCTTGTAAATGCGGATTTTTGAGTACCAATTTAAGCTTGTAACCATCGAACTGAGGACATTTTGGCCGGTTCTCACTTTGGGACAGGCCTTTAAAGGAGCTGTTTGAGGGTTAACACTAGGTTTTAAGGACAGGCCTTTAAAGGGCTGTTTGAGGGTTAACACTAGGTTTTAAGGACAGGCCTTTAAAGGAGCTGTTTGAGGGTTAACACTAGGTTTTATGGACAGGCCTTTAAAGGGCTGTTTGAGGGTTAACACTAGGTTTTAAGGACAGGCCTTTAAAGGGCTGTTTGAGGGTTAACACTAGGTTTTAAGGTTCAGGTATGAATTAGGTTTATGTTAGGGTTAGTGTAAGGGTTGGGGTTAGGCATTTAGTCTTGATGGTTAGGGTAAGGGGCTAGGGACATTATGTCAATGAATGTCCTCACAAGTATAGCCGTACAATAGTGAGTGAGTGAGTGAGTGAGTGAGTGAGTGAGTGAGTGAGTGAGTGAGTGAGTGAGTGAGTGAGTGAGTGAGTGAGTGAGTGAGTGAGTGAGTGAGTGAGTGAGTGAGTGAGTGAGTGAGTGAGTGTGCGTGCGTGCGTGCGTGCGTCATATTTGCCTCTCAGTCTGTGTTGTGTGTCTAGTTGAAGATGTGTACTTGTGTGTACAAATTAAACTGCTTGTTCACAACGCTGTGTAACACTGCCATCTATTGGCTAAACAGGGAAATACAAATATACAGCTCTGGAAAATATTAAGAGACCAGTCCAAATGTTCAGTGCCTCTTGTTTTACTATCTATAGGCATATGTTTGAGTAGAATGAACATTTTGGTTTTATAATATAAACTACTGACAAAAAGTTTAAAAAAAAAAAATTTTAAAGGTATTTTTTTGTCATTTTTATGCTTTATTGACAGTGTAGAGAGAGTTGAAATGGGGCAGAGAGGGGAGTGACATGTAGAGAACGACCGCGGGCTGGAATCGAACCCGGGTCCGCTGCTGGCCGAGGCCCATGGGGGGGACGCCCTACCAACTGAGCTAAGGGCGCCCCCTACTGACAACATTTCTACCCAATTCCAATGACATTTTCTGTCATTTAGAGCATTTTCAATAAGTTACGTAGAGATGAAGATTTGAGAAAAATCCAGACAGGTCTCTTAATTTTTTTCCAGAGCTGAATGTCTTAGAATGAGCCTTTTATATATATATGTATATATATATATATATAGGAATTGACAACTCCAACAGCTCACAAAGTAACTTGAGAGTTATAGTAAGTTGTCCCCAATACATACACAGACCTGCAAACTCATAGGAGGTGAAAAAGGTGACAAACACCCGTCCCTTCTAGGGGGGTCGGGTGTTTTTCGCTGTCCAAACGATTGGCTATTGTTAAATATCATTCACACAACCAGAGTTCTCCACTATTGCCTCCAATGTCCAGCTGGGTGAAAATAATAGCCAGCTGAGATCCTGACCCTCCTAGGGGGGTCCGGGGGTATGCCCCCCCGGGAGATTTTTTTTAAACTTTTTAAAGTGAAATGCATGAATCTGGTGCACTTTGAGAGGGAAATTAAGAGGCTAAATCTGAGGAATTTTGTGTGAACAAATAATTTGGAGACACTGGGTCGGATGAATTAGAAGCTTCTTGGATTTTCCATTAAAATGTTCATTTAAAATAAAATATTATGCAGGGTCCTCTGGGTTGGGCTTGGTGCTCTTTTTCTTTTATGGGGCATATTTCTCTGTAATATAATGAATACATTTAAATGCAGTGAGAGGAATGAAGCAGAAGAACTCTGTTGTCCAGCTATCTTTTTTTCCACAGATGAGGCTGAAATAGGTTATACAGTGCATGGGCATCTGAGCCCCATTTCCAAATGTCTTTAAATAAACTCAATACACACTGGACGTGAACGTGACGTGATCAGTTAAACTTGGATTACCTCCCAGATGAACTGATTAAATTATTGGGCTATTAACTAGGCTATCTAGATCAAAACATTGTATTATTTTTTTTGTATGATATAATAATATGATGTTAATATCAAACACACAAACTAAAAAATAAAAATAAATTGGGGGGGGGGGGGCGGGGCTGTCGGTCGGCTCTGATTGTGAGCGCACTGCAGACACTTCATTTCTGCAATGTGCGCTCATTAAACTGTCAGCTTCACTTAAGAGTCCTGTGTGGGTCAACAGTGCAGTGCAAACTATGCAGCATAAAGTTATAACATTCGTCTACGACCGTGATGTTAAATCACCTTCACACAAAGTCTCCGCCCCAGCAAAGCAGCGAGTCGATCGCTGTGACGGTGAAAATCACCGGGACCCGGGAGACCCAGTGAGCGAGTGAGACGCCGCTCAGAAAAAACTCTGTGGTTTGATGGATGAAATCAGTCGGGGATATCCTGCCCGTTAACTTTGTCTACGGGAACGGCTTCCGCGATCTTTTTCTATGTCTCGAGTCTAACAGAGAGCCATGTCGGCAAACGGACAGCGTGACTAAATACAGTGAGCTGCGTCCCTCCGTATAGTTTCTGTTTCAGTAGGCTGTTACATTAACCTCTGAAGCATTGACAGTGTTTAATCAAAGCCTCTAATTTTTTATTATCAAAAGGGTTTTGATTGAGACTTTTAGCCAATTGTAAAGTCTGAACACACAGCGGCAGCAGTGATGCTTGTGCCCGATCTTAACGCTGATTGGACAATAGGCTACTCATGACGTCTACCAAAGATGTTTTATTGCCAAGATAACGATATTCCCTTGTCTCACACTACGGTAACTCGCCCACACAGTCCAGTCTGGGAAGCGCTGGCTGACTTCTCTGGCAGCTGCCGCTACCCCCCCCCCCCCCTCCCTCCCAAAAACAAAAACTCTTCGGATCTATACGATTCACGTGGGTCATATATTTTGATTCTAAACGGCGATTTTCGCCGAAAAGCGACGAGTTTGCAGGTATGATACAAGTTACTAATCTGTTGATAAGCCTCGGAAAAAACAGCTCTGGTTGTCAATTCCTATGTAGATATAAAAGGCTCATTCTAAGGTCATAAAAAACTTTTTTTATTTTCAAGTGATTATAAACTAATTAAAGCATACTTATTAATATTATATTTCATTTCTACCAAGTCTGCTCTAAATACCCAGTAGAGTTGCTCCAGAATCTGAATTTGAAATCGTTTTTTGCCTATTTGTGATGGCCAATTTTTTTTTTTGGCATTTCCAAGCTTTATTAGACAGTACAGAGTTGAAATGAGGAGACAGAGAGAGAGAGAGAGAGAGAGAGAGAGAGAGAGAGAGAGAGAGGGGGGGGGGGGATGACCTGCAGTAAAGGTCCACGGGTCGGACTCGAACCCGTGACCACTGCAACGAAGGCCGGAGCCAATATGGTACGCACTCTATCCACTACGCCACCGGAGCGCCCGTGAATAGCCTATTCTTGTCATATTATTCTATGTTTTTTTAAAGTGACTAAACAGAACAATGAATGTGGGTAGTAACACACGAACAAGAGGAGTTTTAATATCAAAGAGAAAACTATTCCCACCTATAGGCCATAAAGTAAATACGAATCAATTTTTAAAAAAGGTCCAATTAGGAACCGACAAGTCTGTATTAAAACCAAAGTGGACACAGCCTCTGCTAAATGTCAGCCGTGCCTCTGTCTGTCCGACTTCCATCAATAAAAAGCAATTAAACTTTAAAACAATCGCCAACAAAAGAAAGAAAAAAAAATCGATTAGTGCAGAGTCAGCAGGTGAACTTTCCCTGTGTTCCAATCCCCATAATTCCCCTTTGCTATTTAGTATGGTAGAAAAAGATTTAGGATGTCCCAATACATGTGGTCAGATTTAGCATGCTTAAAAGTAACTAGATGCCCAACTACATCCGATCGGTAAAAACACTACAGCTTTTGTCCAAAGGGGGGTGCTTGAAATTACACAAACGGAAAGTTCCTCAGAGCACCTTTAAGATGAAATAGATAAGTAAAAGGTTTAGCCTACAGCATGCAGCTAACTATATTCTAGTCATGGTCAGCTGTAATATGTAGAAAAGAAAAAAGAAAAGAGTATGGCTGTGTTCGGAAAGCCCTACTAACGTCATACTCATACTCATTTTGACGTCAATTTGAGTATGTGACAGTTGTGTATGCGAGTTTGTGTAGGCGAGAAATGCCCGGATGAGTACTAACCTCCGTGAATGTTTTGTGTATGGATCGTTAGGTTACTTTTCCTACTCAACCGCCCCACAATGCATTGCGTCTTTTCAAACGACACAGACGTTTTTTTTTATTCTTTATTGCTTCTGTATACTTCAGTGTAAACGGTCCGACGAACCTTGCATAAACAATCCATCGTAGACAGTATTAAGTACATGTTGAGTATGTAGGAGGGAGGAAGTTAGTAGGCTGTTTTGAACACGGCCTCTGAGATTTTGAACTATATACTTACTGATGTTGTACTCCTGGACTTTGTTGATGTAGCTGTA
Organism: Ammodytes marinus; assembly: GCF_949987685.1. Lineage (NCBI taxonomy): Eukaryota > Metazoa > Chordata > Actinopteri > Uranoscopiformes > Ammodytidae > Ammodytes > Ammodytes marinus. The sequence goes on along the minus strand of NC_137215.1, from coordinate 3,157,938 downwards.
TATTGGCGAGTACCCATACTTTCTT
>NC_137215.1:3140413-3150413 GCF_949987685.1 Ammodytes marinus | reverse complement strand
TAGACAGATAGACAGACAGACGGATTATATACGTACGAGTATGTGATACTGAACCCCGTCAGGTTGTAAGCAGCGTCACTGAAGAAATGCAGCAGAGCGTAGCCGGACGACGTCACCACCTCAGGGACAGACTCATTCCCCCTGGACTCTGGGACAACCAGACCACTGAGAGAGACACACAGAAACAGACAGACAGTCAGACAGACACACACACACACACACACACACACACACACACACACACACACACAGAAACAGACAGACAGACACGAACACACAGACAGGGAGATTCAGAATATCAAATCAACTTTATTTTATATATAAAATAAAAAAGCAAAAAAATTAATTGTGTCACAGGTTGTGCATTTGAATTTGCCCGGACAGGCAAAAACTGTTCACCTGAAGACAGCTACCAGCGGTGCGTAGATAGAGTCTCCGTCATAGATGTACATGTGGTCCCAGCTGCACTCGGTGGCAAAGTGGTTGAAGCGAAGCCGCAGCACTGCATTAGGACTGAACGAGACAGAGAGAAGAATATACAGGTGAAACTCCAAAAATTAGAATATCGTGCAAAAAGTTCATTTATTTCAGTAATTCAACTTAAACGGTGAAAATAATATATTATATAGACTCATTTAATGCAAAGTGAGATATATATTTCAAGCCTTTATTTGTTATACTTGTGATTATTATAATTTACAGCTTATGAAAACCCCAAATTCTAAAATCTCAGAAAATTTGAATATTACATTAAATCAATAAAAAAGGGATTTTTAATACAGAAATGTCGGCCAAAATCATGATAAACTGAAAAGAGTGAATGAAACACATTTTTACTTACTATCCTTCTATCAGCCAAATCATGATAAGATAATAAGAGTGTGTGTGAGTGAGTGAGTGAGTGAGTGAGTGAGTGAGTGAGTGTGTGTTTTGATTTGATTTTGATTTTATTAGGATCCCCATTAGCTGATGCAGAAACATCAGCTACTCTTCCTGGGGTCCACTGGTGTGTGAATGAAACACAGTGCTACTTACTATCCTTCTATCAGCCAGGTGCATTTGGTTTTGTACTTGTAGTTGACTGGTCCGTCTGTGAGCGATCCCGACAGGTCTGTTAACCTGTAGGAAGACAGAGGCAAACAAGAGGTTTAGTCTGAGGGGCCACTCACACTAGGGCCGCGGCCCCGTGCCAAAGCTCATTAGCATACTAAAGTCTAGAACGTTTGGCTAGTGTGACCACGCCATCCGTATTCCAGCACGGAACAGCCCCTTGGCCACGGCACACCTGGGAGAGGTGTGCCGTGGCCAAAGTACAGATGCTAATGAGATGACACGCGCACAAGCAAGCGCACAGGCGGCGTTCCTGACGTGAATTTATTAAGGATGCACTGTCCGTTAACGTCCGCTGCCTTACTAGTCGGCACCAGAATTGCCCACCACTTGGACTTGTAGCTATAATGTGTGAGAATTAACGTGTGTGTAAGCCTAGGTGTGGGCTAATAAAAGAGGGAGAGAGCTAATTAGGTCGGCTCAGAAAGCACAGCAAAAAGGTTTTCGTGTTTACTCACGTTCGTCAGATGATTTTTTTTCTTTTTCCTCCCGTCAGCTGTCATAACTGCATTTACGCATGGCGGTGGAGACGCACCCAAAACAACACACCGCAGCCCGGTGATAAGGAAACAGTAGCCTACACTAAGGTTTAACAAGAAACTTTATAAAGACACTTAAAAAAACGATCTCTGCCCATACAAAAAGTTCTGACTTGGATTTGATGGAGCGATCGATGTGTACAAAACCATCCGGATACATATGGTCTGATGACGGGCCGTTATATTAATAATAAACAGCGTGCTGCACAAATATGAGACTGTTCACCGCGACCTATTACGTCAAGACTACATTTAAAAAAAAACAATAGCTTAAGGATTCTCGTTGCTCTAATGTGGAAGTGGAATATTTGATGCAAATTTGGCCGGATGAAAATATTCACAAACAGTCGTATAGCCTACAAGTAGACTAAGCTCCAAATCCTAAACGTGCACGGTGACGTAGGCAAGGTGCAAGTGTGCCCAGGCCACGAGCAGTGTGAGCACGGGCCTGCGGGGGGAGTGGGGAGGGGGGGGAATCGTGCTGAATCGTGCTGAGCACGGAACAGGCAAACGGCACTAGTGTGAGTGCGCCCTGATAATCTGTGAAAATTAGTTTTGTTTTTTAACCATTTTAGATTAAAGACCTACTTCACCGGGGGAAATATGAAGGTGTATTGAACTCTGAGATCCTGTGTAGTATAAATGTGCAGAAATTTTAGAAATCGGTTCATCCTAGCCTGAGAAAAGGCAGAAAGAGTGTTTTATGGTCTCACTGTCTAACCCTACATGTTGTGTGACATCATGCATGGTAAAATGTTAGGTTAGGATTAACAGGACAGCTGGGCCAAGGGAAGACTGAGGAAAGAAAAACCTCATTCATTATATTTTAATAGCGATTTTATAATTATAGAGCCTAGGTTTCTCGTAGCACCTTTAAATTACTCAAGGTATCCTATTAACTTTAGTATTTTTTATTTTTATTTTTTTTCCACGTGTTACTTTTCTTCTTGATATCATAATGTTGTACGGTATGTTCCTTTTTCCTGTATGAATAAATTAATTAAAGGGGCACTGTGTAATATGATATCATCAAGAAAGTTCTAGAATGCAACACTCCCTGGGTAACCCCAGCCCTTTAGAATAATAACAGAAGCTACAGTGGCCTTCAAGGACAAGAACAATTCTAAATTCTAAACAATGCACCTGATGCCATTCCAACCAACATGGATTCCTCCATAAGACCTGCCTGCTCAATGTACAAAATGTAATATTAATATTTGTAATTCTCCGCTCAGGAGGATAATTCAGATTATTGGCAGAGGTGATTTTACACCAATGAGGACATATTTATGAATGAGGATATTGATTTTAGCTAATACATTACTTAAAATGTTACACAGTGTCCCTTTAATACAAAAAATGTAATACATAAATAATCATCTCATTGTTTCAACATCCACCTTGCATGAAGGACACACTGGTGACAGAATAACAATATTACTGTGAACAGATAAAACGTGATATCACACTCATGTTACAGTTTCCATAGCGATCACGGCACACTGTTGTCATGTGGAAATTGTAATAACGACAATCTTGATGTGTGAGTGTGTTTGTGTGTGTGTGTGTGTGTGTGTGTGTGTGTGTGTGTGTGTGTGTGTGTGTGTGTGAGTGTGTGTTTTACACATCGGTCACGGCTGTCAATCAAACTAATCCCATTCCGCCGCTGCATAGAAGGAAAAGGTGGAGAGAGATACACAGACACACATCCAGTCTCTCACACACACACACAAACACAAGCACGCTGTCACACACACAAACACACACTGTCACACATAACACGTCACTGGCGCAGAAGATATCGCAGCCTGCCTCGGCTTGGACAGTATGTCACTCTGTGTGTGTGTGTGTGTGTGTGTGTGTGTGTGTGTGTGTGTGTGTGTGTGTGTGTGTGTGTGTGACAGAAGGCTTTGTTGGCACATTGGCAGGCAGCCAGACAAGACAAGGCAGTGAGAAAAAGAGGGGAAAATGAAACAATCAATTTCTTTTTTTTATTTCTTTCCAATTGAAAATTGATTTTTCTAAAGCCGAGCGACAATGTAATCTACAGGGGATGAAACAATGGTAAACCACTCACAATAAAAACACAAAATATGATGCAACTAAACAAACAATTACATTTTTCATCGAATTCAGGGAGTTAAAATAAAATAAAATAAAATAAAATAAAATAAAATAAAATAAAATAAAATAAAATAAAATAAAATAAAATAAAATAATGAATAAATTAAGAAAAAATTAAAAATTGTGTGAGCTAAATCAATTCATACTTCTACTATCTATTCAACAGTTCCTCTTTAACGGAATATATTTTGATCGTAAGCCTTCTTTGCTGAGGTTATTTCATTTTTCTATGATCTTAGAATTACAAAAAAATAAAATTAGGGCAAACAATAAAAATAATGTGCAATAAAAGATTGATCGCAGCATGTACAGGAATTTGAATGTGTAAAATAAGATTTTTAAAACGACTGAAATGTTTAATCTACAAAAAAAAAGTTATTCTATACCGAATACCTAAAGTCACAGGAAGATACAAAGGGCTGGAAAGAAATCAAAGAATATGCAACCTCTGTGATTCTAATTGTGTTGGAGATGAATACCATGTACTTTTTGAGTGTAAAAATGTGGATGTAATGTATTATAGAAAAAAGTACCTGCCAAATTATTATGTTTATTTTCCATCCATGACCAAACTGATTTCGCTTTTGAGGGCCAGTAGGCCAGGGGTTATTGTTAAAACAGGTGCCTTTTTGAGAAATGTTTTGCCATTGTTTAAGTGATGTTTTTGTTTTGTTTTTGTTTTGTTTTTCCTTGCCGTGCACCATTGTTTTGTTTTGTAATGATTTCAGTTGAATTGTGTGCTCCATGCCATGTGCTATGGCCGTGAGCCGTAATAAATAAATGAAATGAAATAAATGAATTAATATTCAAAAATATAGACTTGGACACCAAAGATTCCAGAATTTCCAAGATACCTAACAACACTGGTTTGGGGCATTTTTTTTGTCATTTCTACATTTCTACCTATTCTAATTCCATTCATATTGTTTCACATGATCAAAAAGCTTTGTACAGAAGCCCGTCTTAGCTGCCACATGGACATCGCGCGTTTAAAAACTATGTAGATTTTCTAACCTTTAATTTAAAGGGACACTGTGTAACATTTTAAGTAATTTATTAGCTAAAATCAATATCCTCATTCATAAATATGTCCTCATTGGTGTAAAATAACCTCTGCCAATAATCTGAATTATCCTCCTGAGCGGAGAATTACAAATATGAATATTACATTTTGTACATTGAGCAGGCAAGTCTTATGGAGGAATCCATGTTGGTTGGAATGTCATCAGGTGCATTGTTTGGAATTTAGAATTGTTCTTGTCCTTGAAGGCCACTGTAGCTTCTGTTATTATTAAAAAAGGGTAGGGTTACCCAGGGAGCGTTGCATTCTAGAACTTTCTAGATGATGTCATATTACACAGTGCCCCTTTAAACCCATATTACTGTTGAAAAACCATGTATGAAAAAGTGCATTTTGCAGATAGTAAGTCACCTTTTAGAATTTGAAGAAGCAAAATGAAGCAAAAAAAGAGCAGTGAGTTGGGTTGAAGAAACACACACGCAAGCACGCACACACACACACACACACACACACACACTGTCATGACATCATAACCATCACCACGGTTACTACATGAGATTAAATATGTTGCAGTTGGAATGGACCTCAGCCTCTCTGTAATGTGAGAGAAACGGGGAGCGCAAACAGATTGAAACACAGCGGGACACAGGCCGCAGTGGATGCTACAATCCTGCCAATAAACACACACACACACACACACACACACACACACACACACACACACACACACACACACACACACACACACAGGGCGCAGACTCTCACACACACACACACACAGCAAGAACCCACACACACAGACAGCGCGCAGAAACAGGCAGACACACACACAAACAGCGCGCAGACACACACATACACACAGACAGCGCACAGACACACACACACACACACACACAGCGCACAGACACACAGATGTGAAAAAATATACATATTATTTTTTTGATAAAATAAGATGTTTTTGTCATTGCACTGATAAAACAATACAAACATTTAGCAGCATCCAGATCAAGTCATAACAGTATTCATCAAGTAGTAAATCTATAATAATTTAAAGCTGCAGTGTGTAGAATTGTGGGTTTTATTTCCTAGCAGATTTTGTAGAAAGTAATTATAATATCCATAAGTACGTTTAATTTAGTGCATAATAGCCGAAGCCTTAGAAAGGGTCTCATATATGTCCATATTTCTGCATACCTTGGACCAAGGCATAGTCGCCGCCATGTTGAAAGTGTCATAGTTGGAATGTCATCAGGTGCATTGTTTAGAATTTAGAATTGTTCTTGTCCTTGAAGGCCACTGTAGCTTCTGTTATTATTCGAAAGGGGTGGGGTTACCCAGGGAGTGTTGCATTCTAGAACTTTCGTGATGATGTCATATTACACACTGCACCTTTAAATAAATATTAAAATTATTTGAGCCGACATATTTTTTCTCTTCTTTCCATCTCTTACTCCATCCATCCTTTCTATCTATCAGTACGTGCTGATCACAGTTTGATCCTCTGGCTCTCGGTCTGTGTGTGTGTGTGTGTGTGTGTGTGTGTGTGTGTGTGTGTGTGTGTGTGTGTGTGTGTGTGTGTGTGTGTGTGTGTGTGTGTGTGTGTGTGTGTGTGTGTGTGTGTGTGTGTGTGTGTGTGTGTGTGTGTGTGTGTGTGTGTGTGTGTATAATCCCAGATTAGAGCCAGCGGATATATCTCTGTCATCATGAAGCTGTAATGCCAGATTTGGTTCATAGTTCATGATGAATATTGTAGATTTTCAAAATATTTTTTTGTATTTTTGTCCTGTTTGTTTTAGCATTTAAAACATTGTCACCATTTGAACAAGAGGTGTTGTGATAGTTTGGATGCAAAATTTAGAAATATTAGATGACTCGACTCCACTGCAGATGTTGAAGCAAGTTAAAAAATGAAGGGGGCGCCTTTAGCTCAGTTGGTAGGGCGTCCCCCCCATGGGCCTCGGCCAGCAGCGGACCCGGGTTCGATTCCAGCCCGCGGTCGTTCTCTGCATGTCACTCCCCTCTCTGCCCCATTTCAACTCTGTCTCTACACTATCAATAAAGCATAAAAATTACAAAAAAAATATCTTAAAAAAATTAAATAAATAAAAATTAAGTTGCAGGTATAATAATAACAGACAAATTGATCGCCCAAACTATATAAAAAAAAAATCGAGTTTGCAAAGGCCTTTTAGGAGGTTACGTTGGTGTGGTTCTCCTCCCAAATGTTGTGCGGAAGTGACAAACTCAATAAACTGTGTGTGAGCGCTGTGACTATACAAGACACTCAGCCATCCCGTGTGTGCGTGTGTGTGTGTGTGCGTGTGTGTGTGTGTGTGTGTGTGTGTGTGTGTGACTGTGTGTGTGTGTGTGTGTATGTGTGTGTATGTGTGTGTGTGTGTGCCATCCCGTCTATGAAAGATGTTAAAGTAAGTAGTTCCCATTCATAGTTAATGAGGATCAGAGAAGTGGGTTCTACTGCAGCCCAAACAAACCATCACTCCAAACGCATAGACCATTCATACTAGCAAATAGGCCTAGTACACACACACACACACACACACACACACACACACGCCTAGCAAACACACACACACACACACAGGGCTGGCAGACACACACAGGCGCCTGACAGACAGACAGACACACACACACACAGGCGCCTGACAGACAGACAGACACACACACACACAGCCTACTGTCTAGCAGTTCACAGCATGAGGTCAAAGTCAAATGCTTTACAGATTCCACAAGACTACTATTAGGGTCCACACACACACACACACACACACACACACACACACACACACACACACACACACACACACACACACACACACACACACACACACACACACACACACACACACACACACACACACACACACACACACACACACACACACACACACACACACACACACACACACACACACACACACACACACACACACACACACATAGAGGGAGAGAGTCCGGCACCTTTTGAAATATTCATCCGACTACATGTGAATTATTGATGACGTACAGAAGATGGATAGACAGACAAATGGATGGAGAGATCACGAGGGATAGGTAGATAGAGAGAGAGATAGAGGTATAAAAAGTACAAATTCTGGGGGCGCCCCGGTGGCGTAGTGGATAGAGCGCATACAATATCGGCTCCGGCCTTCGTTGCAGTGGTCGCGGGTTCAAATCCGACCCGTGGACCTTTACTGCAGGTCATCCCCCCTCTCTCTCTCTCTCTCTCTCTCTGTCTCCCCATTTCAACTCTGTACTGTCTAATAAAGCTTGAAAATGCCAAAAAAATTATCTTAAATTTTTTTTTTCTACAGGCCAATCACGATACATCAATTTCTTATATCCGACGTTACAAATACGGTAAAATAAAAATAAAGTTAGTTGGATTTTTTTTTCAGCACACACACAGTAGTTTGTCCTGCTCTAATCTACTGTTTTGTGCACTTTCCTATAATGTTTAATGTACGCTGTGTTTTATTGTCTGCTTATTTTATTGTTTGTTTGCCATTGTCTGTCAATTCGTTCTTACTATGTGTTACTGTAGGGGAGAACGGAGTAATATGTCACACGGGGTAGGTTGTCACAATCGTTATATCTCGGAACCAGAAGGTGCTGTCTGTTTAATTTTGGTATGTAAATATCCACAACTGGGATCAGAGGTCACCTAGATAGTCTTCCATACCTATTTGTTTTGTTCTTTATGTTGTTACATACAGTAAGTTGGTCTTAATACGGATTTCCTTTTTGTTTATTCCTTGCTCATTTTGTGTTAAGATGCATAAAGTTATGTAGGCCTATTTTTCAACTTGACAATGAAATTAAACTTTCAAGTTTAGTTCTGCCTTCTTTTTAAGATTTTTCCCATTAAGATTACATTGTGACAAACAACCCCTTGATGGGGTTGGTTGTCACAATGTGTTAGAGTGTCTTTGATGGTAAATTTCTTCTTTGTTATAATAAGTTAGAAAAAGTGAGGGGTTCACATTTCAAGCCAACACCTTAAGCTTCAATTTAATGTAGGAATGACTATTAAAAGATGTTTAGGTGATGAGCAATTCTCACTAGAGTAAAAATTGTGCCTACTTATCCCGGTCTCCCCTACTTTCTGAGTTGACAATGTTGTTTTTTAATCTTTGTTCATAAATGCATTTTATTTCTGTAATTTTAGGTTGCCTTTTAAATATCTGGCAGGGGACAACAGATGAAAACTAACCTCTATAGGCTAACTCTGGCTCACTTACACTTTGAATGTTGATAAGTGTACAATGTCCCTGAACTAAACCAATAAATAAGTAGTACAGACAGGTAGTGGATCACGAGGAGATACAGTATTCACTGATTTTGACCAAAAAGTGATTTTTTTGACAACAAGCGTTCTCCAGGATTGCTGACTCCAACTTTAAGAATTGCACTGATAGGTCAGTGTGTCTTACAATTTGCTTAAACCTGCAGTGTGTAGAATGTTGGGTTTTATTTCCTAGCGAATTTTGTAGAAAGTAATTATAATATCCATAAGTACATTTAATTTAGTGCATAATAGCTGAAAAAAATGTTTTGAATAATTTTTTTTTTCCCTTAGAAAGGGTCTCATATATGTCCATATTTCTGCATATTTTGGACCAAGGCCTAGTGCCGCCATCATGAAAGTGTCATAGTTGGAATGTCATCAGGTGCATTGTTTAGAATTTAGAATTGTTCTTGTCCTTGAAGGCCACTGTAGCTTCTGTTATTATTCTAAAGGGTTGGGGTTACCCAGGGAGCGTTGCATTCTAGAACTTTGTAGAACTTTCTTGATGATGTCATATTACACACTGCACCTTTAAGAAAAAAAGCGTTTTTGTTTTGATTTTTTCTCTCCTATTCTTTCCAGGACAACAAGACAGAGACTCCCACTAACTACTGGCATACACACACACACACACACACACACACACACTGCATACAAGACTTTCAGTGACAGTGTCCAGTCAGCTGAGAGTGACGTCACTGTCAGAACCATAATACACACACACACACACACACACATGTTTGCGATTAACTTGACTGCAAGGACTTACATGGGCTGCTTAGCTTTCACACACACACACACACACACACACACACACACACACACACAAACTGGGCAGTTTGAGTTTGAGGGGAGAGTTGTACAAAAGTTACTTCACTTTGCAAAAATGTACTCCCTATT
>NC_137215.1:3122913-3130413 GCF_949987685.1 Ammodytes marinus | reverse complement strand
ACATATCGTACTTTATCAGTTTACGTATATCTTTATCTATCTTTTTTTTTTTTGGGGGGGGGGGGGGAATAACCAGATACTGTATTAGTCTTATTTCAGGGTGAGACAATGCATGTTAAAGGTGCAGTGTGTAATATGACATCATCAAGAAAGTTCTACAAAGTTCTAGAATGCAACGCTCCCTGGGTAACTCCACCCCTTTTGAATAATAACAGAAGCTACAGTGGCCTTCAAGGACAAGAACTATTCTAAATTTTAAACAATGCATCTGATGACATTCCAACTATGACACTTTCAAGATGGCGGCACTAGGCCTTGGTCCAAGATATGCAGAAATATGGACATATAAGAGACCCTTTCTAAGGGAAAAAAAATATTTAAAACATTTTTTTTCAGCTATTATGCACTAAATTAAATGTACTTCTGGATATTATAATTACTTTCTACAAAATCTGCTAGGAAATAAAACCCAAAATTCTACACACTGCAGGTTTAAAATAGTATATTTGTAGATATAATCATGGAACTTTGCCAGTTGATAACTTACATTTAATAAATTATGTTTCAGAAATATTTGAACAAATTACACAAATTTGGCAAATATCTTACAAATGATATGTACATCTCTTTAAAAACCAACCAAGGGGGCGCCCTTAGCTCAGTTGGTAGGGCGTCCCCCCCCTCCATGGGCCTCGGCCAGCAGCGGACCCGGGTTTGATTCCAGCCCGCGGTCGTTCTCTGCACATCTCTCCCCTCTCTGCCCCATTTCAACTCTGTCTCTACACTATCAATAAAGCATAAAAATGCCAAAAAAAAACTTTAAAAAAAAAACATCTAAATGTTGGATAAAGCCAGAGAAAACATCTTTATTTCATTTTTACAATATATGAGGGTCCAAGGTTTTTAGAGACCAGATTTGGGATGCAGCCTGTTTTCATTTTGTAAATCAAAACAATCTCATGTACAGGTCTGTAAAATGCATGTTCGGACATGTTACTGAAGCAAAATATAGACAAAATCTCAAGATTGACCAGTGCTTGAAATAACAATGTGTTTTGCCTTCAGTGTCTCACATTATTCCAGTAAGTCTTGTGTCTGACTAGAAGAGGTGAATTTAAATCCAACCTCATCAGTGTTGTCTGGACTGTGAGTCTGAAGTGTGTGTGTGTGTGTGTGTGTGTGTATGTGTGTGTGTGCGCTCCTCTGTGATTAATACAGTTGACTCTGCTGCTGTTTGTCTAAGTGTGCAGTGCACTCACAATCTGTAACTCTCTTGTCAACAGTAGCGTCCTCTGTTAGCTGTAAACACTTTTCTTTTTTGTTTAAGATTATTTTTTTGGCATTTTCAAGCTTTATTAGACAGTACAGAGTTGAAATGGGGAGACAGAGAGAGAGAGAGAGAGAGAGAGAGAGAGAGAGAGAGAGAGAGAGAGAGGGGGGGGGATGATCTGCAGTAAAGGTCCACGGGTCGGATTTGAACCCGCGACCACTGCAACGAAGGCCGGAGCCAATATGGTACGCGCTCTATCCACTACGCCACCGGAGCGCTCTAATATTTGACTTATTAACAGGGCCACACACACACACACTGCTTCAAAGTCAGTGTCTCGATGCCAAAAATTCCCAATTGCAAACGATGGCCGTAGCCCGAGAGACACACACACACACACACACACACACACACACACACACAGCCAACGATGACACTGCAGCAAACAAACTAAAGTGTAACAGTGTGTACAGGAGTCAGGGCACCTTGAACTGCAAACAAAGTCACACACAGTCACACACAGTCACACACACACACACACACACACACACACACACACACACACACACACACACACACACACACACACACACACACACACACACACACACAGTCTCACACACACACACACAGTCTCACACACACACACACACACACACACACACTCTTCTTTAAAACATAAGCTGCTGTGCTGGAGCCTAGAGGAGCGATTAATATGTGCATTCATTAATATAAATTAAGTTTAGAATTTGTGAAGAGACACTGATGACAGGACAGCAACAGAGTACATTTACTTGAGAACTGAACTTAAAGCTACAGTGCGTAAACTTTTTGCATATAAATGAATGTTGGTTACGTTCAAGCCATCGCCAAACGAGTTGACACACAGTTGATTTAGCCTATCAATCAGCTCCACAAAACTCTCTCTGTATTTCTCAGTATGGCAGCGTTTACAAACTGGTGTCAAGTCAACCCCCTGACACTGGTGCAGGAGCTCAGAAAAATCCCCAAGAAGAGCCCAAGAAATGTTTCAGTTGTTGATTCTACTGCTATGAAAAAACCTGGACGTACAGTAGAAGGTATAAAATCCATGTGCATTTACAAACTTGTGTCCCCCCCTCCCCCAACCCGACACTGGTGCAGGAGCTCAGTAAAATCCCAAGAAGAAGAGCCCAAGAAATGTTTCAGTTGTTGATTCTACTGCTAAGAAAAAAACTGTCTGGCAAGTCTGTGTGTGTGGCGTTTGTGTTTGTGTGAGTGAGAACTAAACAGCATTCACAGACAATCACTACAATCACATTGATGGAGATATCATTTAAAAACGATTCTGATACACAATCAACTGCGCAGCGGAAGTTGCATCACATGGACTGAGCCTCCCAGTGAAAACAACCAGCGATGAGACGGATATACAAGCAAGAGGCAAGTTCAAGGAGCCTTGTTAGGATGAAATAAATAAGTAAAAGTATGTCCCAATTGTAGCATACTGCATGCTAACTAACCACATACTTTTTATGGTCAGCTGTAGTATGCAGAATAGTAAAACTGAAAGAGTATGCAATTTGGAATGCAGGGATAGTTTTCAAAATAGCCTAAACATGGCACCTTCAACTAAAAAACCTCTTTCAGCCTAAATAAAGTAGGCTATGTCTGTAAGTCTGATTCATTTTTAAAGAGCACCTGCTCCATGGCAAAGCAAAGCCTGCAAAGTGGCAGTGAGGGAGGCAGTCACTCTCCGAACATTAAAATTACATGTTGTCATATTTAGAAAAAGTGTTTTTGCACGCATGGGGGCTACTTAAACTGAGCCATGTTATAGAGGCGTGCAGTGCAGTAACAGTTACTTGCACTTAACCTCAGTGTGTGTGTGTGTGTGTGTGTGTGTGTGTGTGTGTGTGTGTGTGTGTGTGTGTGTGTGTGTGTGTGTGTGTGTGTGTGTGTGTGTGTGTGTGTGTGTGTGTGTGGAAAGACATGACCCACTAATGTCCATGTGTCATCTGAAATTTAGATATTTTTGCTATTGAAATTCTCAAAATAATAAGCTTAAAGTGACCACAAGGAACTTTCACTTGTTGTTGATTGTAGCGCCCCCTTTGGACAAAGGCAGCAGTGTTCTTTACAACACCAGAGCTTGCTGTCCTAAAGATCTTTGCTAGCGCAGAGAACGCTTGTTGTCGAAAATCACTTTCTGTCAAAATCAGTGAATATCTCCTCATGATCCGCAACCTGTCTGTACTGTGAGTGCTGAAAAAAAAAAAGCATCCAGTGTTAATACACAGCCTAGGCTCTGTAAACTGGCATGTAAACAATGGGTATGTAAACAAAAGGGGGCCCACCACTTGCCCGTTTACAGAGCCAAGGTTGTGTATAAACACTGTTTTTTCCCCTCAGGGCACAGACAGAACGGACAGGTAGCGGATCATAAGGAGATATTCACTGATTTTGACAAAAGAGTGATTTTGACAACAAGCGTTCTCCAGAATCACTGAATACACCTTTAAAAATGAGACACTGCACCTTTAAACGGATCACTCATTCACCTGATAGGACACATGTTGGACTTTTCTTAACACAACACAGACAGACAGATGAGACAGTTATCCAAACAACATTCCATCACACACACTTTAAACCCATTAAAAATAACCAGATGTCTTATTAAGTCAAATGTATTTCTATAGCACATTTAAAAACAACATCAGTTGAACTTTCTTGATGATGTCATATTACACACTGCATGTAGTTGTCTCTTTTGTAACTGTTTTTAATGGGTTTTTTTTTATGTAATTTTATATGTCATCTTTCCAAGGATTGTTTGGGGTGTGGGGTGGGTGGGCTTCTAAATGTTGTGTATGTTTGTTAAAAAAGAAAATGTTCAATAAAAATCGTTTATGAAAAAAAAACAAAAAAAAACAACAACATCAGTTGACCAAAGTGCTGAACAAGAGACAATACAAAACAACATATAAGATACATGAGGGAAATAAAGTTAGGAGTGTCAAAGTCTCAACTTGTGTTAAAGGCCAATGCAACAAAACAAAAGTGAGTCTTCAGCAACGTTTTATATTATAATTTATAGCCTAAATAAATAAAAGTGACACAGACAGACCGACACACACACACACACACACACACACACACACACACACACACACACACACACACACACACACACACACACACACACACACACACACACACACACACACACACACACACACACACACACACACACACACACACACACACACACACACACACACACACACACACACACACACACACACACGAAATAAATGAATGACCCAATAACTTACTTGAATCTTCCCTGGCAATGCTGGCACTGATCCCCGACCCATCCGTGGTCACACACGCACGTGCCGTTCACGCACTTGCCCGAAAAACAGCTTTTCTCGCAGGACTTAACGGACACAGCTGATGATGTGGTGGAGGCTTCCGTATGTTGTGCTAGCTGCAGGAGCATCAGAAATATTCCCACATATGTTTTCAAGAATTCCCGGGCGTTCCTTTTGCCTTTGGGAGACTTGGTCCAGGTGCAAAGATTAATCCAACCGTGATAATCCATTTTGGAAGTGAAAAAGTCAGTTTTTTTGACGGGTTGCCCCCACAAAACAGACAACAATTTGAGCTGTCACCTGTTAAGCTAAGAGGGGATATATTGCCATGAGGGTTAGGAGTTACAGGGGGTTCAATTAGATCAATTACCCTACCTGTGTGTCACGCGGCGCCTATATGGAAAAGACACCAAACAATTGATATAGTAGGCCTATAGGCTAATAATTACGCACTGTCAATTTCAAAGCATTTCCAAGCATTTTAGGGAAAGCTTCGGGGCAGGACAAATATATTAAACTTAGATGGGAACAGTTTTGACCCAAGAGCGAACTACAAATGCATTTCCAACACGAACCATCGCTTCAGTGCAACAAGAAAAAGTCCAAAAAATAAATCCTCGTGTTGCGCTCTTCAAGACGTCTCCAAAATGCGTCCAGATAACTTCCAATGTAGGATATACTGTGTGTGTGTGTGTGTGTGTGTGTGTGTGTGTGTGTGTGTGTGTGTGTGTGTGTGTGTGTGTGTGTGTGTGTGTGTGTGTGTGTGTGTATGTGAAGGGGGTTGATCCGGGTTCAACGTGAGCCACTGTATAATCCAAGCGATAAATAAAATAACATCACAACCTCGTAGCTCAGATGATATGCGTTCGCGTGTCCTTACAGGCTACATGTCTCTCTCTCTCTCTCTCTCTCTCCGTCTCTCTCTCTGGTTCTTCTCCCCGACAAAGACGAGCTGCTATCCGAATATAGGTGATGCGACAGCGGCACACAGACACAGACACACAGCGGTGCTTCCACCCGGAGCTCCGTATTCCTTCCGCTATCTCTCTCTCTCTCTCTCTCTCTCTCTCTCTCTCTCTCTCTCTCTCAGTCTCTCTCTCCCTCTCTCTCTCCCCCTCTCTCCCTTGCTCTCTCTCTCCCTCTCTCTCTCCCTTGCTCTCTCTCTCTCTCCCTCTCTCTCTCTCCCTCTCTCTCTCCCCTCTCTCCCCTCTCTCTCTCTCTCTCTCTCAGCCTCTCTCTCTCTCTCTCTCTCTCTCTCTCTCTCTCTCTCTCTCTCTCTCTCTCTACACACACAGCTGGTTTCTGACGGTGGAATCTCATGCACAAAAGCCCCGAGCGTGAGCAAGTACGGCGGCCCACGCGGTTAAAGGGACAGCTCCCTTTAAAAAGGCTGTCTGTCAAAGGAGCCCATGCAGTTAGTAGCAAGGCTGTGTGGCTGTGTGTGTGTGTGTGTGTGTGTGTGTGTGTGTGTGTGTGTGTGTGTGTGTGTGTGTGTGTGTGTGTGTGTGTGGAGACCGTGACATTTAAAAGAGTGGCCTTTTAAATGTAAGGTCAGTTATCCTGGAGAATGCTTATTGTCAAAATCAGTGAATCTGGTGTCTATAGCCTACACAGCCTAGGCTCTGTAGACTGGTAGGCTACATTATGCTAACAAAGGGGGCCACCAGCTAGCAACATGCCCGTTTACAGAGCCTAGGCTAAACACTGGGATACACACAGTATATGGACACTTTTTTTTTTTTTTTTTTTATATTTTTATTCACAATTATTCACATACAAAACCAATAAAAGACAAAGTACAAGGAGATAATATGTTATGAATCTGCAGCAACATTTGAGTTTTGTCTGAAAGAAAATTGCTCTGAGACAATTTGGACACAGAATAACACATCTGTCTGTTAGCCTGGAAATCCAGACCCTGATATCTTCAACGATAGAGGGTCTGGCCACGATCAATAGTCATTTCCAACTCAAGGGGCGGCTCCTACTCGTGCATTTCTGCCAATCAGACATACACATACACACAGTGTGTGAAGTCACGTTACTGTTGTAGACAGAAATAAAGTGTGGATATACGCTCAGACTTAGGATAATAATAGCGGCGGCGATCCGGTCGCAGCCTAGCTTAGCCTAGCCTAGCTTTCCCATTGTACAACTTCCCCTGGGCAGAAATAGACTCATACACTCTGCAAAATGAAGCGCGGGGGTTTGGATTGAGCAACGGACCTTATGATCAGCTAGATTATACACCGTTCCTTTTATTTGGTGATTTTTACGGGACATCAGGCCGCCGTGATTAATGTTAAACACACGTCCTTCAACTGCTAACATGTTCGCATGTTTAGAACGTAGGCTATGGAACGTCAAACGCCCCCCTGTTCCGCAACAACAAGCTGGAGCATTTAAACAGAGAGGCGGAACTGATTATGTCGGGAATCTTACTACCCCCCGAGGTAGTAAAATTCCCGGAACAATCTCTCGCACCTTTCTTCCCTCGTTCCGCAACGGTCGCATTTAAACAGCAGGGCGGAGGGCCGAAAGGCCGGCATATTCCCGGCTTTCACTGGCTGTATAAAAGGGGCTACTGACTCCACCTTCATTGTGAGTTTTGTCACATATTTGTATGTGCCAGTTTAATGTTTAATTTCCTCAGTTTTAATCAAAGTTAAAGCAGCTATGGTGTTTTTTTTAAGTCACCAAATAACTCCCCTTGACTCTCCGTGAGCTTGTTTCATATCTGACTAGAGCAGGTAATCTGGCATCCGGCCACTTCTCAGGGAAACAGCTGGTTTACTGCACGCTGGCTTTCTCCTTCCTACAAGCCTCCTGGGACACACAACACACACACACACACACACACACACACACACACAA
>NC_137215.1:3117913-3120413 GCF_949987685.1 Ammodytes marinus | reverse complement strand
TTGCTGCCAGCTGTGTGGTGTTAAACAGGGTTGTTTTATAGCCATTTAAAATTATATTAAATTTTAAAATTCTCTTTTACAAAGACAGCCTAAAAAATGACAAAAGTCTAGAGGGTTTTAAAGTACATCAAATTAATACCATCACAGCCATAGTTTTAAAAGAACACACACATTAAAAAGCAACACACACACACACACACACACACACACACACACACACACACACACACACACACACACACACACACACACACACACACACACACACACACACACACACACACACACACACACACACACACACACAGATGAGTGCATGGGGATAGTAGAGATTTAAATGAGCCATGAGGAAAGATTATTATTATTTTTTTTTAAATAAATTCTGGTTGACGTTTGGCGCCACCTGCTGTTCGAAAGATGCTGATGCAGCCAATACAAAATTATACTGGGCTCTGGAAAAAAATTATCAGTCTCTGCTTTAACTATGTATTTTCAGTATTAAAACCATCATTTGGATTTTCAATTAATAAACATACTAATTCTAAATGTACATATCCACCTTCTGTCCTTTATCTTTCCGTTCATACAACAATATACAGAGACAATTCAAAATTTTCGGGCATATTTCGAATGGTAAAATTTTAATCGTTTGACAGCCCTACTATTTATATAATAATAATACTAATAATAATAATAATGATAATAATAATAATAATACTAATAATAATAATAATAATAATAATAATAATAATAATAATAATAATAATAATAATAATAATAATAATAATAATAATAATGTATTTGTTGGAGTGAAATCAAAATGTTTGTTTTATTATATGGACGATTGGCAACATTTCCTCCAAATGTCCTTTACTACAGTATTCCCATTAAACAGAGGCCTATTTGCAGATTCAGTGTGTATAATTTTTCAGAACAGACTTGGTAATAAGCTTAAATAAGTGTCTAAATGCTTGAAAATAAAAGTTTATCATTATTTTAGATGATGGTAGGGGAGTTGGTTTAGGCTTGAAATAGCAAACAGTCTCCAGGAGGGGGCAGCAGAGTCAAAGGCTTAAGACCATACAGAATCACACAGTAACTACAGGATGGGACTTGAGAAATTCATCTTCACATCTATCTGACATAATATCAAGTTCTACATTTCCCTCATAGTTATTAAACCTCAATCACAGTTAACCAATACTCTCTTCACTTTAGCTCTTAAAGGTGGGGTATATGATTTCTGATTGCTCAAAGTTAACATGAGCTGTACACTTTGACCAATCAGAGCGAGGCTCCGATTCTCTGTTCTTATTGGCTGTTGGGACTGTCCATTCACTTTGGCACGACGTTGTTGGTGTGTAGAGCGTGTCAGGGAGGGACCATAGGGGAGGGACCAAAGAGAACAAGTGGAGCGGTTGAGGTATTTGGATTCGAATCTCTATCCCAACTGCCATTTTCTCCCCAAATCCTCCACCCCAGCTTTAAATGTCTAATATGTCAGTGAAACAGCCAGTGTGTAAATTAGATCTGTTAATAGCAATCTTTTTTTTTCTTCCCTAATCAGTTTATACGTATACTCAAACTATTAGTGAGTTTAAAGGAGTTAAAGTCAAGCCCCCTGTGTTGCAACATGTACGCATTTCATAATCATGCATGTATAATTTAAATTACCCATTAAAGGTGCTGCGAGGAACTTTCAGTTTGTGTTCATTCTTGCGCCCCCTTTGGACAAAAGCGGTAGTGTTTTTACTACGCCAGCTGTTGTTCCTGGGTGAGCGTATACCCATGACAAAGGCATTAAGAAAATCCATATAAAAATAGCATTCTTTGCACTGATGGTCTCGTTTGCTGTTACATGTAATTCATGACTATCAGAGTGAAAAATTTGACTGTTTTAGAAATATTTAAAAGTTCCTCATAGCAGCTTTAAATTAACTGTGTGAATATCATTAGCTGCTGCCATGCTGTTTAGAGTGGAGAGTCACATTACAAAGGACTTAGCAGCGCAATGGAAAATCACCTGACACATTTAGCCACTGAAAGGAATCAACTGTCCAAGGCCGCCCCGGTCAGCTGTGCCCTTGAGCAAGAGCCCTGCAAAGCTCGTGTGAATGAATGGAACCTGGATCTGGAACCAGAGATAGTATGTGTCACTAGAACTTGAATTCGAATTGATCAATTTGAATTTGAATTAATTATACTTGAATCTGAATCAGTTAATATTCGATTTTTTTTTTGCATTGGCCTTTAAGAAAAGTTCAAACGTTGACATTTTTTTTCTCACGTATCTTATATTATAGAATGAATAACATCTTCACCTCATCACTTGATATTGTGGAAAGACTTGAGGCAGTGGTGGATGATGCCATCTTTAGTAACTATAGCTTCTTGTCCTTGATGGCCACCGTAGCTTCTGTAAAGTCTAATAAACCAACCAACTTATAAAAAGATGAAGAAGAAGTACTATAGAATAAATAACTAAATACATCTTCACCTC
>NC_137215.1:3092913-3100413 GCF_949987685.1 Ammodytes marinus | reverse complement strand
GAGAGAGAGAGAGAGAGAGAGACAGACACAGACAGACAGAGAGACACACACACAGTCAGAAAGACACACACACACACACAAAGGTACACACAATCAGAAAGACACAGAGACAGAGGGAGAGACAGACACATAGGGAGAGACACACACAGATAGAGAGAGAGAGAGACAGACAGACAGACACACACACACACAAAGGCACACACACAATCAGAAAGACACACTCACACAAAGAGAGAGAGAGAGACACACACACACACACACACACACACACACACAGAGTAAGACAGACACACACACACAGAGAAAGACAGACAGACACACACACACACACACACACACACACACAGGGAGAGAGTAGACAGAGGGCTGATTAATGCACTAGACTCATATACAAAGATCAAAGTTGATCACTTAAAAAGTTCTTGATACTTTGGCAAGTTTTGCAATTCACTTCCGTGCCAAAAAACACAAAGCACTTTTAATTCTGCAGGTGAGATAGTAACAATAGAGCGAGAGAATAGAATAGAGAGAGAGAGAGGGAGAGAGAGAGAGGGAGATAGAGAGAGAGAGGGAGAAGGAGAAAGAGGGAGAGACAGAGAGAGAGAGAGAGAGAGAGAGAGAGGGAGTTGGAATAGAGAGAGAGAGAGAGAGTGTGAGAGGGAGATAGAGAGAGGGAGAAGGAGAAAGAGGGAGAGAGAGAGAGAGGGAGAAGGAGAAAGAGGGAGAGAGAGAGAGAGTGAGTGTGAGAGAGGGAGAGAGAGAGAGAGAGAGAGAGGGAGAAGGAGAAAGAGGGAGAGACAGAGAGAGACAGGGAGAAGGAGAAAGAGGGAGAGACAGAGAGAGAGGGAGAAGGAGAAAGAGGGAGAGACAGAGAGAGGGAGTTGGAATAGAGAGAGAGGGAGTTGGAAGAGAGAGAGAGAGAGAGAGAGAGAGAGAGAGAGTGTGCCAAACAGTAAAAGAAGGCCAAAGGAAATGAGACTATTGAATTTAAAAGTGTTCCTTTATTAGACGGAGCGCGATGCATACAAATTAACTTCAGGTGCATAAGACATTGTATTAAAAGAAATAACTAGGCAAAGGATTACATCATATCATCCGAGCAGAACACACACACACACACGCTCGCTCGCTCACACACACACACACACACACACACACACACACACGCTCTCTCACACACACACACACACGCTCACACACACACACACACACACACACACACACACACACAGCCCTCCGATATAGTGAAGACACAGCAGAACAAACAATAGGCTTTGAACCTTCAAAAGGAAAAAAAAAAACGAACGTGCCGTCAACTCGAAACGGTATAAGCCCTCGAGACCAAGAACACTGATAGAAACACACACACACACACACACATTCTGTCATTCTCACACACACACACACACACACACACACACACACACACACACACACACACATTCTGTCATTCTCACACACACACACACAAACGCAGAGAACTAAGACACACAAGGAAAGCAATCCCCATACAATTGCAAATGTCTTCCTTTTTTTTTTTTTTTTTTTTACTTCAACTGTAATCTGTGTCAAGAGCCTGCGTCAGAGTGTAGTGCACCCACACGCTGGTGACGGTTATAATTTTGTAAGAATACTTTTGAAACTCTTTAAAATCTTCATAGACCTTTGTACGAGAATTCATTTCTGAAAACTACAAATGTGTAAGACTAGAATTTGGGGTTTTATTTCCTAGCAGATTTTGTAGAAAATAATTATAATATCCATAAGTACATTTAATTTAGTGCATAATAGCTGATTTTTTTTTTTAGAATTATTATTTTTTTCCTTAGAAAGGGTCTCATATATGTCCATATTTCTCCATACTTTGGACCAAGGCCTTGTCACCGCCATTTTGGAAGTGTCATAGTTGGAATGTCATCAGGTGCATTGTTTAAAATGTAGAATTGTTCTTGTCCTTGAAGGCCACTGTAGCTTCTGTTATTATTCGAAAGGGTTGGGGTTACCCAGGGAGTGTTGCATTCTAGAACTTTGTAGAACTTACTTGATGATGTCATATTACACACTGCACCTTTAAGTTACATCAAAGGCAAAAAATAAATAAAAAAACTGACTATACTGGCTCATACATCACAATTTTTTATAACGTATCAATAACTGTCTTGAATATCATGGGGGATGTAGCTCAGTGTGTAGGGCGTTCGACCCGCAACTACAGGGTCGGTGGTTGGATCCCCCGTCTCCCCGCCACATGTCCAAGTGTCCCTGGGCAAAGAGACACTGAACCCTAAATGTCTCCTGATAGTTAGCTTGCACCCTGCGTGGTAGCTGCTGCTGCTGCTATCGGTGTATGAATGTGGATTAAAGCGTCTGCTAAATGACAGGTAATGTAATGTAATATAATCATGTAATGGTCTAGCTATAACGCTTTGGTGACAGAATTCTCGATAAAAACTAGTTTCTCTATCGCACAGAAACGACCTTCTTTTGTCCGATTGATCTGATCTGTTGTCTTTGGGTTTTTTATTTATTTATACTTATGTGTCATGTTTTTCTTTTTAGCTTTTCAAATACAACCCCTGCTGTACTTCTTATTTCATTCCACATTTTTGAAACTGAAACCACACCCTGTTCTTTTTGTTCTTTGTATTGTCTTCTATGTAAAAAAAAAAAAAAGGATGGAGCAGCGTATATTTAGCATCAAGATGATTGTAAACTGCATATACAAATGTGTCTCCAAATAAAGATAATTAAAAAAAATAAAAAATAAATAGTTTCTCAGAAAGCTTGTATTGAATAAAGAAATGTACAAAAGAAAATGTTACAGTCAATTTACAGACACAGGGACAGGGAGAAGGAATCGAATCGGAAGAAAGCGCAAGAAAGAAATAAAGACAGGATTTGAAAAGACGAACCAAGAAACAACTGTAAAAGGTCAACTCATCTTGTGTGATGTGTGGCAGCTAATTGCAGTGAACCTTCCTCTCTGAACGGTCATTATAGTGGTTCTAGCTCATATTTTACATCAGGGGTGTCAAACTCATTTTCACAAAGGGCCGCTCTACGATATGATAATCACACTAAGGGCCAGACTGACACACCTTCTTTTTAATCGAAAAACAAAAAGAACATTATCTAAGTAAGTGTATAAACTGCGTACAATGGCTAGTTGTCGCTTCAACATTTTCGGGGGACAAATTATAGGTGTGGGGTATGGGGGTGCTCCCCCCCGAAAATTTTGAATGTCAAACACTGAATTTCCTGCATTCTGGTGGATTTTTATCCACCGATCTGTGCCTTTTCGGCATCAATTTATGGTGGAAATGTCTTAATTTCTGTAAAGGAAAAGACAACATTCAGGTTCCTGGTGAAGCAATTATAAAGGACTATAATGCAGTAAGGCTCTCAGGCATTCTGGATTGAGCCACAATATTTATTCTCCTGGATTTTTCAAAACGTTCTGCACATTCAAAAACATATCACATGTTTTGTTTTTTTAGGAATCATGACGCAGCACCAGTGTTAGCT
Source organism: Ammodytes marinus (assembly GCF_949987685.1). Taxonomy (NCBI): domain Eukaryota; kingdom Metazoa; phylum Chordata; class Actinopteri; order Uranoscopiformes; family Ammodytidae; genus Ammodytes; species Ammodytes marinus. Next base: position 3,096,888 of record NC_137215.1, on the reverse strand, counting down.
ATGACACTTTATATTGGTAATGAAATGCCGGTAACACTTTATAATAACTATCCGTTGTAACTTGTTAATAGATCATTAGTAAACTCTTAATTAATGATTATTAATGATTTGTTAAGTGTTTGTTAGCAGTTTGTTAAGGATTTATAACAATGGTAGATAGTTAATAGCTTAATAATTGAATCAGTTCATCTGGGACGAGGCTGAAATAGGCTATAGACTATACACAGTGCATGGGCAACTGAGGGCAGCCCCATTTTCAAATATTTTTAAATAAACTCAATACACACTGTGCATGCCATGGACTTGAACGTGACGTGATCAGTTAATCTCGGATTACCTCCCAGATGAACTGATTCAATTATTAAGCTATTAACTATCTACCATTGTTATAAATCCTTAACAAACTGCTAACAAACACTTAACAAATCATTAATAATCATTAATTAAGAGTTTACTAATGATCTATTAACGAGTTACAACGGATAGTTATTATAAAGTGTTACCGAAATGCCAAGCCACCATTGGAAACGAAAGGGGTGGGCTATCAGCAGCTATAGCTAACGTTAGCTAGTTGGCTATATTGTAACTTAAAGCAAAAGTTAGAAACCAGATAATTTTGGCATTATTCCTTAGACACTTGACACAATCAATCATCAATATTAGCATGCTATTTGGCCACATATATTGGCCTATTTACAGCCCTCAGAAAACTGACAGCTCTTCTTAGATGCAAGTTCATCAATTCATGGCTTAAAATCCTGAGCTGTGGAACTTTCAGCAGACATTCCTCGCTGTAAGCCACGTAAGTTTCCTAACAGTTGGGAGGGTATGCAACGCGCGGATATGGCACAGGCTCCATGAAGAAGAAGAAATGAAAAAAAAAAAAAAAAAAAAAAAACTGATTGACGAATTGATTCGCGGGCCAGATCAATACGTGTCGCGGGCCATGAGTTTGACACATGTGTTTTACACCTAGAATCTACTCTCCTGGGAGAAATAAGTGGATAGAGCGCATACCATATCGGCTCCGGCCTTCGTTGTAGTGGTCGCGGGTTCAAATCCGACCCGTGGACCTTTACTGCAGGTCATCCTCTCTCTCTCTCTCTCTCTCTCTCTCTCTCTGTCTCCCCATTTCAACTCTGTACTGTCTAATAAAGCTTGAAAATGCCAAATAATAATGCCTTTTTTTTTTTTTTTTTTTTTTTTTTAAAGGGTAAGAAGGATGGGCAAGCATTGAAGGAATAGTTTATTTTTGAAGTGAGGTAGTATGAGGTTACTTATGCATATTAGTGTGTTATCTCATGGAGAAGGTTATCACAAAGTCAGCTATAATGCGTAACATTACTTGAGCTCCTGCACCAGTGTCAGGGGGGCGAGAACCAGTTTGTAAACACTGCCATTCTGAGAAATACAGAGAAAGTTTTGTGTCTCATTTTTCCTCTGATGATCATAAATGACATGTAACAGCAAACGAGACCATCAGTGCAAGGAATGCTATTTTTATATAGTTTTTCTTAATGCCTTTGTCATCGGGTATACACTCACCCAGGAACAACAGCTGGCGTAGTAAAAACACTACCGCTATTGTCCAAAGAGGGCGCAAGAATTAACACAAACTGATAGTTCCTCGGAGCACCTTTAAAGATAACTCACCATTGAACAAGACTCCTCCGCTCCCGTTCACCTTGTCAGTCTTTCTTTCTGGAGAGTGACCGTTTCATTTTATATTATCCCAGCTTATAAGCACCTCATACAACCCCAGTTCAATAAAACTGAACCATCCCTGTGCCTGTGTGTGTGTGTGTGTGTGTGTGTGTGTGTGTGTGTGTGTGTGTGTGTGTGTGTGTGTGTGTGTGTGTGTGTGTGTGTGTGTGTGTGTGTGTGTGTGTATGTGTGTAAGAACAGAGAGATGGAGGGATGAGAAAGAAAGAGAAGAAGAGAATGACAGGGAGATTTGAGAGCGAGGGAATACAGTGGATTCATTAATCATTGTCTTTTCCCAGACGCTCCGGCCTGGGTGCCACCTCTTCTTAATGACCACTCTGTGTGTGTGTGTGTGTGTGTGTGTGTGTGTGTGTGTGTGTGTGTGTGTGTGTGTGTGTGTGTGTCTGCCCTTGTAAATGCGGATTTTTGAGAACCAATTTAAGCTTTTAACCATCGAACTGAGGACATTTTTGGAGAGTGAGGACATTTTGGCCGGTTCTCACTTTGGGACAGGCCTTTAAAGGAGCTGTTCGAGGGTTAACACTAGGTTTTAAGGACAGGCCTTTAAAGGAGCTGTTCGAGGGTTAACACTAGGTTTTAAGGACAGGCCTTTAAAGGAGCTGTTTGAGGGTTAACACTAGGTTTTAAGGACAGGCCTTTAAAGGGCTGTTTGAGGGTTAACACTAGGTTTTAAGGTTCAGGTATGAATTAGGTTTATGTTAGGGTTAGTGTAAGGGTTGGGGTTAGGCATTTAGTTGTGATGGTTAGGGTTAGGGTAAGGGGCTAGGGAATGCATTAGGTCAATGAATGTCCTCACAAGTATAGCCGTACAATAGTGAGTGAGTGAGTGAGTGAGTGAGTGAGTGAGTGAGTGAGTGAGTGAGTGAGTGAGTGAGTGAGTGAGTGAGTGAGTGAGTGAGTGAGTGAGTGAGTGAGTGAGCGTGTGTCATATTTGCCTCTCAGTCTGTGTTGTGTGTCTAGTTGAAAATGTGTACTTGTGTGTGCAAATTAAACTGCTTGTTCACAACGCTGTGTAACACTGCCATCTATTGGCTAAACAGGGAAATACAAATGTACAGCTCTGGAAAATATTAAGAGACCAGTCCAAATGTTCAGTGCCTCTTGTTTTACTATTTATAGGCATATGTTTGAGTAGAATGAACATTTTGGTTTTATAATATAAACTACTGACAACATTTCTACCAAATTCCAATACATTTTCTGTCATTTAGAGCATTTTCAATAAGTAATGTAGAGATGAAGATTTGAGAAAAATCCAGACTGGTCTCTTAATTTTTTTCCGGAGCTGAATGTCTTAGTTGTCAATTCCTATGTAGATATAAAAGTCTCATTCTAAGGTCATAAAAAAACTTTTTTTATTTTCAAGTGATTATAAACTAATTAAAGCATACTTATTAATATTATATTTCATTTCTACCAAGTCTGCTCTAAATACCCAGTAGAGTTGCTCCAGAATCTGAATTTGAAATAGTTTTTTGCCTATTTGTGATGGCCAATTTTTTTTTTTGGCATTTCCAAGCTTTATTAGACAGTACAGAGTTGAAATGGGGAGACAGAGAGAGAGAGAGAGACAGAGAGAGGGGGGGGGGGGATGACCTGCAGTAAAGGTCCACGGGTCGGATTTGAACCCGCGACCACTGCAACGAAGGCCGGAGCCGATATGGTACGCGCTCTATCCACTTATTTCTCCCAGGAGAGTAGATTCTAGGTGTAAAACACATGTGTCAAACTCATGGCCCGCGACACATTTTGATCTGGCCCGCGAATCAATTCGTCAATCAAACCCGAACCCGTGACCACTGCAACGAAAGGCCGGAGCCAATATGGTACGCGCTCTATCCACTACGCCACCGGAGCGCCCGTGAATAGCCTATTCTTGTCATATTATTCTATGTTTTTTTAAAGTGACTAAACAGAACAATGAATGTGGGTAGTAACACACGAACAAGAGGAGTTTTAATATCAAAGAGAAAACTATTCCCACCTAGGCCATAAAGTAAATACAAATCAATTTTTAAAAAAGGTCCAATTAGGAACCGACAAGTCTGTATTAAAACCAAAGTGGACACAGCCTCTGCTAAATGTCAGCCGTGCCTCTGTCTGTCCGACTTCCATCAATAAAAAGCAATTAAACTTTAAAACAATCGCCAACGAAAGAAAAAGAAAAATCGATTAGTGCAGAGTCAGCAGGTGAACTTTCCCTGTGTTCCAATCCCCATACTTCCCCTTTGCTATTTAGGATGGTAGAAA
>NC_137215.1:3077913-3087913 GCF_949987685.1 Ammodytes marinus | reverse complement strand
CACAGTTCTCTGTAGCTTTAAACTCCCTTTTCCTTGTACCATTGACTTTAATTTATATATAAAAGTTACGCACTGTGGTTTTAGATTCCCTCTTCCTTGTAAGAGATTGGACTTCATACTATACGAACGTGACGGACTGTATATCATGGTGTAATTTAACTTTTTAGCTTCAGTGCACCTGACTCCTGGAACAACTTACAGCTAAAAATTAAACTAAATACATTCATATCCTTTGGCCAATTTAAACAGACTATCTTGGATCTGCCAAACTCTACTTGTAACTGTTTTAATTAGACTATATTGTACTTTATGCCTTTTAATTGCTGCCACTCTTCCCCACTCTGTAAATGTTTCAATCGTTTTGTTTTTTCTTCTCTTCACTTGTTGTGTATTTGATGTTTTTGCATTGAATATTTTGTTTGTATTGTTGTTTTGAATTTGTTTTGACTCGACGTCATTGAAAATGAGGGTCACCCCTCAATTGGTCTCTCGAGGATAAATAAAAGTTAAATGAAAAAAAATGAAAATGTAATAAATAAATAAATGTATAAATAAATAGTTCAAAATTTTTATAAAAATACTTCTGGGAAAAAAAAAACGCACTCTAGCTTTAAATGTTACCTTGCCAGCTGTCGTTGCAGACACAGAGCTTCTCCCCGGTGAGGTCACAGTAGCCGTGGTCCGGACTGCCACAGTTCTCCCGGCAGTACGGAACCTCACACGCGGAACCCTTCCAGTTCTCCTCACACTCGCAGAACACTCGCCCGGAGACGGAGTTCAACGCGCTGCAGCGACCGCGACCGGAACAGTTGTTGGGGCACGAGTTGGTCCTAAAAGAGAGACACAAAAGGGGTATGAACGTAAAAGAGAGGGAGGGAACACAGTAGAGGTATGCACGTTTACAAAAATGTCTAAACGGTTACACTAGGGAGTTTTTTTCCGTGTACACAGTTAACCGTGAATTCATTGCACTTAGGCGACTTACAAGCTATAGTTCACGTCAACTGGGTAGCTTTAATCTTTAGGTTAAATATATATTTATTTTTCTATTCTTTTGTGGCATTTTCAAGCTTTATTAGATAGTACAGAGTTGACATGGGGAGACAGAGAGAGAGAGAGAGAGATAGAGAGAGAGAGAGAGAGAGAGAGGGGGGATGACCTGCAGTAAAGGTCCACGGGTCAGATTTTAATAATATGGCACGCGCTCTATCCACTACTACGCCACCAGAGTGCCCCGATGCTTTCTATTTTAAAGGATTACTTCTTATTCTTTAAAACAATATAGTGAAGAATGACTCGAAAAGAATCTCAGAAAAAAGAAAATACATTCAAAAGACATCTCTTGTCCGTATTGAGTTTGAACGCACTTATTGTGTGTGTGTGTGTGTGTGTGTGTGTGTGTGTGTGTGTGTGCCTGTCCGTCTGTCTGCCTGTGTGTCTGTGTGTGTGTGTGTGTGTGTGTGCGTGTGTGTGTGTGTGCGTGTGTGTGTGTGTGTGTGCCTGTCCGTCTGTCTGCCTGTGTGTCTGTGTGTGTGTGCGTGTGTGCGTGCGTGTGCCTGTCCGTCTGTCTGCCTGTGTGTCTGTGTGTGTGTGTGTGTGTGTGCCTGTCCGTCTGTCTGCCTGTGTGTCTGTGTATGTGCGTGTGTGTGTGTGTGTGTGTGCCTGTCCGCCTGTGTGTCTGTGTGTGTGTGTGTGTGTGTGTGTGTGTGCCTGTCCGTCTGTCTGCCTGTGTGTCTGTGTATGTGCGTGTGCGTGTGTGTGTGTGTGCGTGTGTGTGTGTGTGTGCTGAAAGACTATAGTAACCATTGTCAGTAGTACCATGTGTCCAACCTAGCACATACTATTATATCATTCAATGCTCCATCATTGACAATTCTACTCGCACAAAGCAGGGGCGCGTTTTGTCAGTTTATCCATAGAAAGCATTATGATCGGGGCGCTCCGGTGGCGTAGTGGATAGAGTGTGTACCATATTGGCTCCGGCCTTTGTTGCAGTGGTCGCGGGTTCAAATCCGACCCGTGGACCTTTACTGCAGGTCATCCCCCCTCTCTCTCTCTCTCTGTCTGTCTCCTCATTTCAACTCTGTACTGTCAAATAAAGCTTGAAAATGCTAAAAAAATAGATAGACAGATAGATAGATAGACAGATAGATAGATAGATAGATAGATAGATAGATAGATAGATAGATAGATAGATAGATAGATAGATAGATAGATAGATAGATAGATAGACAGATGGATCATACACGTACGAGTATGTGATACTGAACCCCGTCAGGTTGTAAGCAGCGTCACTGAAGAAATGCAGCAGAGCGTAGCCGGACGACGTCACCACCTCAGGGACAGACTCATTCCCCCTGGACTCTGGGACAACCAGACCACTGAGAGAGAGAGAGACACACACACACACACACACACACACACACACACACACACACAGATAGGGAGAGAGAGAGAGAGAGAGAGAGATCATTTAAATCAACTGTATATCCTCTTTTTTCTCAAGGTTTATTTATTGGTATTTTTGACGTTTTACAGAATGCAATGCAGATACAATTAGATTCATACAATTATAACCCCCCTCCCACCTCCCAACCCCCACCCCAACTTGCTCCAACAGAGCCCCACCCCTTTAACAGTAACACTGTACCATTCTATAACAATAGCATTCAGGGATCACATTTGAATTGCACATAAGTAAAAAGACAAAATCAAAACAAAAGCAGAAATACATACAAACAGTTAAATAACAGTCTAAGGGGAAAATACAAAAAATAAATACAGATTGAAATTAAAATTACACCTCAGTAAATCAGCTACAATAGAGAAGGAAATGAGGTCAGCAGCCCTAAACTCCCATACTAGCATAATCTATCCTCTCCACATAGGTCAAAAAAGGTTTCCATAGAGCATTACATTTCTGAGCACACCCTCTAGTTGTCATGGTCTGTCTTTGTTGTGTCTTGTTTTGGTGATCCCCTGTGTTTCCTGTTTTATTTTGGTATGTCTGTCTTGTTCCTCCCCATGTCCTGTCAAGTTTCCCTCCTGTTTGATTGCTGTTCCCTTCCCTAATGTGTTTCACCTGTCTCTCGTTGTCTACCCTGTCTTGTGTGTGTGTATAACCCCCAGTGTTTCTTTGTTCCCTGTCCGAGCATTGTATCCTGTTGGTGAGTCTGTCCCGTGCTTGTTCTATGTTTTCCTGTTTCTCCTGGATGTTCGCCTGTTTTGTTAAGTTTTTGGACAATAAATATATTTAGTTTTACGTCTTGCATTTGGGTCCTGTTTTCCTGCCTGTCTGCCTGCCTCATCGTAACTCTAGTAGAGTAACGAATCTTCTCTAACACTAAGTGATGCATCATATCTTTAATCCACATTTTAAAGGTTGGGGAGAACTTCTCTTTCAACTGTATATCCTCTTTAAACAATTTAATTTGACAATTTTTACATTTCAACAATGCACAATGACATTGACTTCTAAAAGTCACTGGAGCGCACCGGTATTACTGTATTTTGAATGAAATCGTCTCAAATGAAATACTCCCATCAACGTGGCTTTAGATAGTCCTTTGCAAATACAAAAAGCAATATGCAATAAAGCTCCAGAAAAATACATAGCATTCAGCATTCAAATATGAGTAATTTCAATATCTTCTTTTTATTATCACTGCTACTGTGGTAGGATGGTTATTACAAGGCCCATTGTTTGCCTATAAACTTGATGCACAAGTGCGAAAATGCATTGAAATTTTGCATATGCCAGACGCAAACCTAATATCTTGCTCTGCTCACCTGAAGACAGCCACCAGCGGTGCGTAGATGGAGTCTCCGTCATAGATGTACATGTGGTCCCAGCTGCACTCGGTGGCAAAGTGGTTGAAGCGAAGCCGCAGCACTGCATTAGGACTGAACGAGACAGAGAGAAGAATATACAGGTGAAACGAGAAAAATTAGAATATCGTGCAAAATATTGTTAATTTATTTTAGTAATTCAACTTAAAGGTGCAGTGTGTAATATGACATCATCAAGAAAGTTCTACAAAGTTCTAGAATGCAACGCTCCCTGGGTAACCCCACCCATTTTGAATAATAACAGAAGCTACAGTGGCCTTCAAGGACAAGAACAATTCTACATTTTAAACAATGCACCTGATCACATTCCAACTATGACACTTTCAAGATGGCGGCACTAGGCCTTGGTCCAAAATATGCAGAAATAGGGACATATGAGACCCTTTCTAAGGGAAAAAAAATAGTTGAAAAATGTTTTTTCAGCTATTATGCACTAAATTAAATGTACTTATGGATATTTTAATTACTTTCTACAAAATCTGCTAGGAAATAAAACCCAAAATTCTACACACTGCAGGTTTAAACGGTGAAAATAATATATTATATAGACTCATTACATGCAAAGTGAGATATATATTTCAAGCCTTTTATTTGTTATAATTGTGATTATTATGTCTTACAGCTTATGAAAACCCCAAATTCTAAATCTCAGAAAATTTGAATATTACATTAAATCAATAAAAAAGGGATTTTTAATACAGAAATGTCGGACAAAAATCATGATAAACTGAAAAGAGTGAATGAAACACATTTTTACTTACTATCCTTCTATCAGCCAAATCATGATAAGATAATAAGAGTGTGTGTGTGTGTGTGTGTGAGTGAGTGAGTGAGTGAGTGAGTGAGTGAGTGAGTGAGTGAGTGAGTGAGTGAGTGAGTGAGTGAGTGAGTGAGTGAGTGAGTGAGTGAGTGAGTGAGTGAGTGAGTGAGTGAGTGAGTGAGTGAGTGAGTGAGTGAGTGAGTGAGTGAGTGAGCGTGTGTGTGTGTGTGTGTGTGTATGAAACACAGTGCTACTTACTATCCTTCTATCAGCCAGGTGCATTTGGTTTTGTACTTGTAGTTGACTGGTCCGTCAGTGAGCGAGCCTGACAGGTCTGTTAACCTGTAGGAAGACAGAGACAAACAAGAGGGTTCGTCTGATATTCTGTGAAGATGAGTTTTGTTTTTTTAACCATGTAGATTAAATACCTACTTCACCGGTGGGAATATGAAGGTGTATTGAACTCTGAGATCCTGTGTAGTATAAATGTGCAGAAATTTTAGAAATCGGTTCATCCTAGCCTGAGAAAAGGCAGAAAGAGTGTTTTATGGTCTCACTGTCTAACCCTACATGTTTTCATGTGTGACATCATCATGCATGGTAAAATGTTAGGTTAGGATTAACAGGACAGCTGGGCCAAGGGAAGACTGAGGGAAGACTGAGGAAAGAAAAACCTCATTCATTATATTTTAATAGAGATTTTATAATGATAGAGCCTAGGTTTCTCGTAGCACCTTTACATTACTCAAGGTATCCCATTCAATTTAGTATTTTTTTTTTTTTTTCACGTGTTACTTTTCTTCTTAACGTCATAATGTTGTACGGTATGTTCCTTTTTCCTGTATGAATAAATTAATTAAAGGGGCACTGTGTAATATGATATCATCAAGAAAGTTCTAGAATGCAACACTCCCTGGGTAACCCCACCCCTTTAGAATAATAACAGAAGCTACAGTGGCCTTCAAGGACAAGAACAATTCTAAATTCTAAACAATGCACCTGATGACATTCCAACCAACATGGATTCCTCCATAAGACCTGCCTGCTCAATGTACAAAATGTAATATTAATATTTGTAATTCTGCGCTCAGGAGGATAATTCAGATTATTGGCAGAGGTGATTTTACACCAATGAGGACATATTTATGAATGAGGATATTGATTTTAGCTAATACATTACTTACAATGTTACACAGTGTCCCTTTAATACAAAAAATATAATACATAAATAATCATCTCATTGTTTCAACATCCACCTTGCATGAAGGACACACTGGTGACAGAATAACAATATCACTGTGAACAGATAAAACGTGATATCACACTCATGTTACAGTTTCCATAGCGATCACGGCACACTGTTGTCATGTGGAAATTGTAATAACGACAATCTTGATGTGTGAGTATGTGTTTGTGTGTGTGTGTGTGTGTGTGTGTGTGTGTGTGTGTGTGTGTGTGTTTTACACATCGGTCACGGCTGTCAATCAAACTAATCCCATTCCGCCGCTGCATAGAAGGAAAAGGTGGAGAGAGATACACAGACACACATCCAGTCTCTCACACACACACAAACACAAGCACGCTGTCACACACACAAACACACACTGTCACACATAACACGTCACTGCCGAAGAAGATATCGCAGCCTGCCTCGGCTTGGACAGTATGTCACTCTGTGTGTGTGTGTGTGTGTGTGTGTGTGTGTGTGTGTGTGTGTGTGTGTGTGTGTGCGTGTGAGTGTGTGCGTGTGTGACAGAAGGCTTTGTTGGCACATTGGCAGGCAGCCAGACAAGACAAGGCAGTGAGAAAAAAAAGGATAAAATGAAACAATCAATTTCTTTTTTCTATTTCTTTTCAATTGAAAATTGATTTTTCTAAAGCCGAGCCACAATGTAATCTACAGGGGATGAAACAATGGTAAACCACTCACAATAAAAACACAAAATATGATGCAACTAAACAAACAATTACAGGATTTCATCGAATTTAGGGAGTTAAAATAAAATAAAATAAAATAAAATAAAATAAAATAAAATAAAATAAAATAAAATAAAATAAAATAAAATAAAATAAAATAAAATAAAATAAAATAAAATAAAATAAAATAAAAAAAAAAAAAAATAAAATAAAATAAAAAAAAAATAAATAAAATAAAATAAAAATAAATAAATAAATAAAAATTTACAAATTCCGTGAGCTAAATCAATTCATACTTCTATCTATTCAACAGTTCCTTCTTTGCTGAGGTTATTTTCTTTTTTTATGATCCTAGAATTACAAAAAAATAAAAAATTAGGGCAAACAATAAAAATAATGTGCAATAAAAGATTGATCGCAGCATGTACAGGTATTTGAATGTGTAAAATAAGATTTTTAAAACGACTGAAATGTTTAATCTACAACAAAAAAAGTTATTCTATCTATATTCAAAAATATAGACTTGGACACCAAAGATTCCAGAATTTCCAAGATACCTAACAACACTGGTTTGGGGCATTTTTTTTGGGTCATTTCTACCTATTCTAATTCAATTCATATTGTTTCACATGATCAAAAAGCTTTGTACAGAAGCCCGTCTTAGCTGTCACATGGACATCGCGCGTTTAAAAACTATGTAGATTTTCTAACCTTTAATTTAAAGGGACACTGTGTAACATTTTAAGTAATTTATTAGCTAAAATCAATATCCTCATTCATAAATATGTCCTCATTGGTATAAAATCACCTCTGCCAATAATCTGAATTATCCTCCTGAGCGGAGAATTACAAATATTAATATTACATTTTGTACATTGAGCGGGCAAGTCTTATGGAGGAATCCATGTTTTAGGAATGTCATCAGGTGCATTGTTTAGAATTTAGAATTGTTCTTGTCCTTGAAGGCCACTGTAGCTTCTGTTATTATTAAAAAAGGGTTGGGGTTACCCAGGGAGCGTTGCATTCTAGAACTTTCTAGATGATGTCATATTACACAGTGCCCCTTTAAACCCATATTACTGTTGAAAAACCATGTATGAAAAAGTGCATTTTGCAGATAGTAAGTCACCTTTTAGAATTTGAAGAAGCAAAATGAAGCAAAAAAAGAGCAGTGAGTTGGGATGAAGAAACACACACACGCAAGCACACACACACACACACACACACACACACTGTCATGACATCATAACCATCACCACGGTTACTACATGAGATTAAATATGTTGCAGTTGGAATGGGCCTCAGCCTCTCTGTAATGTGAGAGAAACGGGGAGCGCAAACAGATTGTAACACAGCGGGACACAGGCCGCAGTGGATGCTACAATCCTGCCAATAAACACACACACACACACACACACACACACACACACACACACACACACACACACACACACACACACACACACACACACACACACACACACACACACACACACACACACACACACACACACACACACACACACACACACACACACACACACACACACACACACACACACACACACACACACACACACACACACACACACACACACACACACACACACACACAGGGCGCAGACTCTCACACACACAGACACACAGCAAGAACACACACACACACACAGACAGCGTGCAGAAACAGGCAGACACACACACAAACAGCGCGCAGACACACACATACACACACACAGACAGCGCACAGACACACACACACACACTAACACACAGACACACAGATGTGAAAAAATATACATATTATTTTTTTGATAAAATAAGATGTTTTTGTCATTGCACTGATAAAACAATACAACCATCTAACAGCATCCATATGGTCTATAGAAAATAATGTCTAAAAATCAAGTCATAACAGTATTCATCAAGTAGTAAATCTATAATAATTTAAAGCTGCAGTGTGTAGAATTGTGGGTTTTATTTCCTAGCAGATTTTGTAGAAAGTAATTATAATATCCATAAGTACGTTTAATTTAGTGCATAATAGCCGAAGCCTTAGAAAGGGTCTCATATATGTCCATATTTCTGCATACCTTGGACCAAGGCATAGTCGCCGCCATCTTGAAAGTGTCATAGTTGGAATGTCATCAGGTGCATTGTTTAGAATTTAGAATTGTTCTTGTCCTTGAAGGCCACTGTAGCTTCTGTTATTATTCTAAAGGGGTGGGGTTACCCAGGGAGTGTTGCATTCTAGAACTTTCGTGATGTCATGTCATATTTTTTCTCTTCTTTCCATCTCTTACTCCATCCAACCTATCTATCCATCAGTACATGCTGATCACAGTTTGATCCTCTGGCTGTGTGTGTGTGTGTGTGTGTGTGTGTGTGTGTGTGTGTGTGTGTGTGTGTGTGTGTGTGTGTGTGTGTGTGTGTGTGTGTGTGTGTGTGTGTGTGTGTGTGTGTGTATAATCCCAGATTAGAGCCAGCGGATATATCTCTGTCATCATGAAGCTGTAATGCCAGATTTGGTTCATAGTTCATGATGAATATTGTAGATTTTCAAAATATTTTTTTGGTATTTTTGTCCAGTTTTAGCATTTAAAACATTGTCACCATTTGAACAAGAGGCGTTGTGATAGTTTGGATGCGAAATTTAGAAATATTAGATGACTCGACTCCACTGCAGATTTTGAAGCAAGTTAAAAAATTAAAGGGGCGCCCTTAGCTCAGTTGGTAGGGCGTCCCCCCCCCCCATGGGCCTCGGCCAGCAGCGGACCCGGGTTCGATTCCAGCCCGCGGTCGTTCTCTGCATTTCACTCCCCTCTCTGCCCCATTTCAACTCTGTCTCTACACTATCAATAAAGCATAAAAATGACAAAAAATATCTTAAAAAAAATAAAAAAAATAAAAATTAAGTTGCAGGTATAATAATAGACAAATTGGTCACCCAAACTATATAAAAAAAAATCGAGTTTGCAAAGGCCTTTTAGGAAGTTACGTTGGTGTGGTTCTCCTCCCAAATTTTGTGCGGAAGTGACAAACTCAATGAACTGTGTGTGAGCGCTGTGACTATACAAGACACTCAGCCATCCCGTGTGTGTGTGTGTGTGTGTGTGTGTGTGTGTGTGTGTGTGTGTGTGTGTATGTGTGTGTATGTGTGTGTGTGTGTGCCATCCCGTCTATGAAAGATGTTAAAGTAAGTAGTTCCCATTCATAGTTAATGAAGATCAGAGAAGTGGGGTCTACTGCAGCCCAAACAAACCATCACTCCAAACGCATAGACCATTCATACTAGCAAATAGGCCTAGTACACACACACACAGGCCTAGCAAACACACACACACAGGCCTGGCAGACACACACACACACACAGGCGCCTGACAGACACACACACACACAGCCTCTGTCTAGCAGTTCACAGCATGAGGTCAAAGTCAAATGCTTTACAGATTCCACAAGACTACTATTAGGGTCCAC